>NC_135506.1:61545472-61880472 GCF_052857255.1 Amblyomma americanum
CTCCGCTCGTCCCAGTGGGGTCCCTCGCCCAGGATGCTCCTCCGTTGGCTGGCCACTTCCACCTTCATCGTTAAGGCGACGAGACGGGCTGTCGACGTCCAGAATGTTACGGCAGCACACTGAGGAGTGATGGGAAGCGACAGGCGGTACAATGCTCGATGACTGGGAGGCACTTGAGGTCTGCAGGGCGGCGCGCACGCTTTCGGCGCAAGGTATACCGAAAACCGATAAAACACGTATAGAAGATAGCGCCTGGACCGTAGACGCACGCTGGGAATGTTTATAGCTGCTATTGTTGGTGCAGATAACAAGTGGGATAAAGGAAGCGGTGGCGAGGTGACGAAGGTTTCCGCACTTGTGCAGAGATTTGAAACTTTAGCCGTACATTCGAAATTTCGTGAAATTGTTAGGCTGCACCTCAGTGCATACGCGGGCCCAATGAAAATTAAAAAATGAAGTGGGAAGCCAGTAAAAATAAATGTAAATGCCTGTCTTTTCATATTTCTTGTGCTTACGGTCGAGGAGGAGGAATAAACTTTATTGGGCTTGTTTTTAGTCGTTAGGCCACTTGCGCCAAAGGTGGCCTCCATGAAGAGGAGACCTCGAGGGAAGTGCTCAAACTGTAAGCGGGGCACGCTTATTTATTTATCTACTCCTGAAAGATCCCAATAGTGGACATGCGGTGAGCGGTGATCATGTGTACGACAGTTATTGGCGACTGAATTGCGTTAGTATACATGAGCCGGCTTCTTGCATTCAGACAGGCTGGTTTGTGCATTTAGTAATCAGATGTCAGAGCAGCCATCCTTGTCCTGGGCAGTGCTCAAGAAGAAGTACACTTGGAATGCATTATTGCCTGTATTTAGCATGATAACACTGCTCGGTAAACTGGGCGAAGTGTTCGATCCACTGGCTAAAGCAATACATTTACATTGTAGTGCATTTACGTTGCATTTATGTTGTTCTCCCCGCGCTATGCTTCCCGTGTAGCAATAAATTACCAATCTGCCAAGCCTATTCCCATCTGAAGTGCATTTACGTCTTTGCCTCATTTTGTTTTGTTTTTTCGTGAACTAGCCTTCAATCATGCAACACTTTTGTTTGGGCCCGTCACTCCTCGTAACGCGAAATGATCATCGTGTCGTCATTTGAGGCAGCTCAAGGTCTCATTTGTGACGCCTTAATCTATTGATTAAACCTCATTTGCAGTAGTTCAAAACGCCGACTGGAGCTAAGGCTTGCCTCCTGCCACTGAAAAGTGGCGTAAAGTCCGGTTCAACTGATAACACGCCCACGTGAAGCCGTTCTCAAAATGACGCCGATTGAAGAGATGCTGAAACGTGTTTATCACCACTTACTCTCTTTCTCCAAGACAGGATATATAATCATTATCTTCGCTGTTTAGTCTACGTCGTAGACAACAAGCCGCTTTGCGAAGGGTTCTCCCTTTGAAAACAAAGGCGTCACCTCGATAGAGGAAAAACATTTCGGGCGCATATCCGTGGTACAAAAACACTGTGCGCTGCAAGCAAAGTTGCGTTACCGTATCAATGTCTTATCCAAAGCCAAGTAGCTGAGGTCTTTAACCTTTCAGTGGTTTCGCGTTTCACTGGACACAAAACAGTTTCATCTGTCTTTCCTGAACTGCAGCCAGGAGAGCATTGCGAGCAATGAAAAATACCATACTTCCACCGTGAATAATTTAACGGCGTTTATAAAGAGAGCAAAAAAAGCAAGAACTAAAATCCAGTGAGTTTTCTAGACCTGCATTTTGCAGAGTGTAACTTTGTAGCCATAGGACTGCGTTAAGGTGATGCTACCTACACCTTCAATCACGCTACATTGCTACGTGTTCTGCTGGGATATATAGTCTCAAGAGATTGTTGAGCAAGTTTTCCTGCATTGCAGCAGTGTTTCGTGTTAGTGCACAGACAGTGCTGTGCATTAAGATGGAGGCAAAGTGAGTGTATGGAGGCTTTCGTCGACACAGTGTATACAGCGGCCAAGGAGCAGAGCGAAGGAGATATGCTCTGATACGACGATTTCAAACCGCGCTCACGACGCCGGTCTTTCGCTTTTTCATCCGAAGCGCGAAACTAGAACCGCGCCAACTGTGCAGAAGATAACGGAACACCTTTCGAAAGATACGAGCCTTCCTTCATGGCAAAATGGATCGAGCGTCTTCTGCTTCATAACACAGAGTTTGAACAGAGATAAAAATGAAGTGAGTCTGTGTGCGTCGTGTCATTAAGCTTGAAGCTAACACACACAGGGGATCATCAGCACTGACCATATACAGCCGATTATCATTAGTTTGGCCAGACACTCTGCTTGTTGGGTGTGTGAACTGTGTAGAGTGAAACCGCTTAATGTAGTGTTTGTCATGCGGCGAAAACACAAGATACCTTCAGCAGGTTCTAGAAAGAACTTCTGGGGCATGTTCCAGTTAGTGGACTTAAGCTTGACACTAGCACATGATTCCTATTGTAGAGTACGTGACCGTTAAAGGGTCTGAAAGACGACTGTTAAAGCCTTTGTGCGACGAAGAACTACATTTGGTCTCAGAAATTGATATGCGCATTTTGCAGAATAAACTCTTGCGGCAACTGTTTAGTGCACTGTAAGTTTGACAAACAGTATACTGCAAAGTGAAAGCCCAAGTCGCTTCAAATATTATTCATTCAACCGGCGCTATTCGTACATTTTTTTTTTACGCGATACGGTTTTTAGCGGTACGGTTCAGCGGAAAAACCCGGCGTCGTTGAGTCGTTGTCACCATTAATGGCGGCTGCGGGATGAGCGAAAAACCGCCAGAAGAATTCCTAGACCCGACCTTGTGACGTCATCACAACCTGCCAGGAGCGGTAAGATGACTGGCTGTGGTCAACGAATGTAAAGAAGGAAATGACCAATTCCGTATATATGGGTATTCAAACAATGACGCTATTGCGTCATACCCTTAAAGATGAACTTCAATTCATTGTGTTTTATTTTCTGCATGAATACAAAGCATTCACAAACCAGTGCTTGGATCCATAGCCAGGGGCTAGCTGTGGGTCCTAAAAATAGAAGTGATTTGCTGCAGGGGTGTCGTCACGAGAGTTATTCTACTAGAAAAATTATTGTAAAAAACTAGTAACATATACATATATAGATTATAGATTATATTATATTTTATATATTATAGATTGTGAGCACTATTTACACAAAGTGGAATAGCGTTCACAGTTAGGAGAACTGAAGCACAGCATTACCGTTTTTCACAGATGACACACGGTAACACTCAGTGTCCCGTCCCATTTTCTTTTTTTTTTTGCTTTTTTATGGAACCGATAATCTATGCGTGCCTGTTTTCACCTGATTTGCTACCAATTGGCAGCGCAGTAATACCTTATGCAGAATACAAAACACAGTTGGGCCATTTTTTGACCTTTCATTAGGCTTAACATGAGCCACGGGGTTCTCGAGACAGTAAATAATAATATTAATGATCCTTAATATGTCAGTCTACACATCCTGAACCAAGAAGCAAACAAATATTTCTGCAAGCCCCCACAAAGCCTCGACAACTCTCTACGAAGCGGTATTACTTTTGACATGTCATCTTGCTGGATAGTTTAGTCTTCTCATTAGTTGTCCGTACACAAGAACCGCGATTTGTGTCTGGTTATGCTGCTGCCGACGCGCGTCGACGGGCTTGGGTCCTGTCCGTCCGTCCGTCCGTCTGTCTGTTGCCTGCTTGCCTGCTTGCCTGCTTGCCTGCCTGCCTGCCTGCCTGCCTGCCTGCCCGCCCGCCCGCCCGCCCGCCCGCGCGCCCGTCTGTCTGTCTGTCTGTCTGTCTGTCTGTCTGTCTGTCTGTCTGTCTGTCTGTCTGTCTGTCTGTCTGTCTGTCTGTCTGTCTGTCTGTCTGTCTGTCTGTCTGTCTGTCTGTCTGTCTGTCTGTCTGTCTGTCTGTCTGTCTGTCTGTCTGTCTGTCTGTCTGTCTGTCTGTCTGTCTGTCTGTCTGTCTGTCTGTCTGTCTGTCTGTCTGTCTGTCTGTCTGTCGGTCCGTCCGTCCGTCCGTCCGTCCGTCCGTCCGTCCGTCCGTCCGTCCGTCCGTCCGTTGGTTTTTGATTGTTTGGTTGTCTCACGGACTCCACTTCATGCAGGTGGCAGAGGTTAAGGCAACATACATGAGAGGGCTGAGGTTGAGGTCACTGCGAGCTGCAGGTGGGATTAGCCTCGCGGATTTTGCCGCCCATTGCTCCTCCCTAGCGACACTTAAAGATTAAATAAGGTCCACAAATCAGGCACACACCTGAGACCTATATGATCTACACACAATCACCCATTATTAATAGTCAAAAGTCAACTCCTGCTGTCACCATCTGGAGTCCAGATCCGAGTCCTGGAGGAACTTTAAAAGAAGTCGTGAAGCGGTCTTTCTACACGGCTGATTTCCGCACGGGTAGACGATATCCTGAAGAGAATGGTGTGGGACTCCTGTCTTCTTAAGGGAAGCGAAAAACGCTCATTTTATCCGCGTCGTACACGCGAAGCACAGATAATGTTCTAAACACATGCGCAGGGCACACGGCATTTGCAGCCCGGCATTTTAAGGCAACATAACATTCATACCAGGCCATATATCTAACGTCAACGAAAATTGAACCATATTAACAGGACATCCACAACACACGGTTTACGTTTTCACGTGTTGAATAATGAATATTGATATTCAGCTACTATAGTGGGATACAACTTAAGAAAACAGCAGTTATTGTTAACACTGGGCCACGGTCCGCGGCGTTCTGTATTACTACTCTAGCCAGTCGCTAAAGTAAAATAAATCAGCTTTTTAATGCTTGACTTTATTAAACAATCCATGTGTCAAAATTCTAAAGCTTATAACTTTTTCCTTTTTATTAGCTTCTTGTCAAGGTGACAAGCAAAGCTTTGACAAAGAGCTATTTTTTCGTCGTGGAGGAATTCTGTGCGGTGGTCCTGAATGTGGGCGGAGCTTCACCGCAGGCTTAAGTTGTGTCCGGCTGCAGCGGCTGGCAGAGACGGCCAGTCTCGAACACGACGAAACGAGAGCTGCCGAAAAAAATGCCAAAGTTTATTCTCCGGCACCGTACAAGAGCGCTTATACAAGCGATCACATGCTTTGACATGATGCCAGTGCTCGGGGGCACTTTACATGACAGTCCGCGCCGGAGCGGCAGCTTCCGCATAAACGCAACACGCCGTGGCGCGTACTCACAACAAGTTGCATGTCAGATAGGGCGAGTCCAACACAACGTGAGCTTTCTGCGTCATAGCCGGTGTGAACGGTTTACGCTGCATCAAATGCTTGTAATTAACTTTTACAAAAGCGAAAAATACGTAATAAATACAATTGAAACAAGAACAAATTTGCATGCATTGAGAAATTAGGAAAGAAAAAAATGATAGCATTCGCTCGTTCATTAAACACGAAGTTCTTAAAGACAGCCTCTAAGCTTCAAGGGAAGCGGTACTTCAAGGTGATTTCCTTTTTTTGTTTGCGCTGGTGGCCTGCATTGTTTCTGATGCGGAATACTTATGCTTAACGTTGCCAAATTGCACGCTATCATGGCTAATCATCGTAATTAAGCAGCTATTTATTGAGAAATGCAGAATATAGCAGATCTTCTCGGGCTAGAGAAGGTTTTAAAAGAGTGTTCTAATAAGTATGTTAACATTCAGCATGCTAACAGGAATTTCAACACAATTTAACAACGTTGGGGAATACCACTCCGATGAATTTAGCTTAGCCTGGCCATTATAACTAACTACTTGCATGAATCTTGCATAAGCCCCAAAGCTTTTACAGTGATATTTGTAACAGGGGTATTTTCTGGCGTTGATGCAATTTGCCGCTTCCAGCGTCGGCAGAAAACAACGTGAAATCCCAAGGCTGTCACTTCATTGCGTCCCATGGCAGAGTCTACGTTTCCATGAGTGTAGAGGCACACAGAGGTGATACCTCATCCACCTTATCCAGCCCCTCCCCTCCTTGCACCTTGGTCACTTTTGAGTGGTGGCTAGCAGCAAGCAATGCGTCGGCGCACACCAACGCCAGTTTTGTAGACCATTACTTTCACACTTCCCCTACTCTCTCTTGAGTTCGCGCGGAGAGCGGAGAGACACAACGTAGCCACGGCGACGCAGGCGGATGTGGCGGGACCAGGCTGGGAGCCACCGCAGTTAAGGTGACGCCACTCCATCTGCGTTGATCGCCTTCGCTGTCAAGGTGACGCCTCTCTTTTGCCTATTCCAAGAAACGTTTGCCTTGTGGCTTTTCCTCGGTGTGTTGTTCTTCGCGGCTACAAGTATGGTCGCAGGTAGCGGAGCGGTTATGTCCCTCATCGTGGTAGAGACCCCACAAAACCATATCTGGATATTTGCTATTCTAAGCTATTTTTTTCTCATGTTTAGTTTCTGCGACGGCTACGATTTTCTGTTAAGCACAAACAGCCATGCGGACATAAGGCAAGTTTTATGCGAACGGTTAAGAAGATTTCTTGAAGGCCTCATTCCCATCGGCTTAATGGCGCACTGAAATTGTGCTGCGCTTTTGAATGCCTACGGCAGCTGTTAAAATCAGCCAGTTAAAAAAAAGGCGATCTTTCTGTTCTCGTTTTCTTCACGCCTCCAAATTACGACATTTTCCACCTGCCTTGGGTGTGTGCTACGCTTTAAGTTAAAATAGCCGTTTGAAATGTGTAAGACCAGCTAGGAGGCTAAACCGGAAGCGTACTGTGACCTTGAGATCAGTGGCGTAGCCATAAATTTTGTTCGGTGGGGGGGGGGGGGGGGCGGCTCATGTTGTGTTGCAGTGCGGCCTCCTCATAGAATTTGTGGAAGGATCAAACTCAACAATAATAACTGCATTGCCATTGCCGTTGACAACGCTATTGTGTATTAGATAACGCTATGCACTGCCTTGACAAGTGAAATATGTATTTTTTGAAAATAAAAGAATGTATTCGTATGTCTTACAAATTGTGGCAGACATGAATACAAGACAAAACTGAGCAGGGGACAAGACACAGGAGAGAAGGAAACAGGACGAGCTCGTCCTGTTTGCTTCTCTTCTGTGTATTGTGCTCTGCCCAGTTTTACGTCTTGTAATCATGTCATACCAACTATCACCTTATCATTCACTCGTGGCAGACATAACTGATACCAATGCTTCCATTTTTTTTGCGTATTTAATAAGCAAATAAAATATCACATGAAGTCTTGAACTATATCGGTCCGGAACCAGCAAAGCAGTGCATGCCGCTGACATGAAAAACGTAAACGCCATGAAATTAGCAAGTAGAGGACTAATATTTTAAATAATGTTTGTCGTTCAAGAATCTTTACATCTTTGCACATATTCAACGGCCAGGGAAAAATCTCAATGGCGCTGTCCTTCGTTCCAGTGTACTGCGCAGCAGCATGCAGCTGTCACCGGTCATGTAGTGCGAGTAATTGCACCGAAATTTTAGTCGCAACAGCAAGCCACCGATAGGCCCTTGAAAGTTTGTGATAGGATGGGGTCCCTTTTGTTACATAACTCCAGGTGCATGGTCGTTGCCACGAAATCCAACCCTAGTTATCAATGTTTGCGCCAAAATATCTTTTCTAGTCTGAAAAAGACACTGTAGGTGATAAAATCAAGACTTACTTCCGGCGCTGGTGGTTGTTTTCGTCAGCGGAATGCGTGACAGTTCGAATTTTTTTTTTTTTGGGGGGGGGGGGGGGGGCTGGAGAATACTACAGATGCTCGCTTTGTACTATATGCTGATGATGTGACCCTGCTGTTCTCTTCTGTATCAACGGAAGGAAAAGCCCACGTAGAAGATGCTATACTGAGGGCACTTCAGTCCTGGTCTTTCGATAACCTTTAAAAAATCTGCACAAATAAAACAATAGCACTATAATTTAGAGAACTGAATGATGACCTAGTGTTTCCACCCTTTGCCCAGCTTGGAAGCGAAAGGTTAGAAATTGTCAAAACTGTAAAGGCACTGAGAGTTCATTTTAACTGTGACCTCAGTTGGGACAACCATGTAAATGCAGTAGCAACTACGTTACCAACAACTGTAGGCGTTAGGAATTGTCACCATTACTCGGTGCCAACTAAAGTTAAATCACTGTTGTATACATCATTATTTATGACAAATTCAAACTATGCCCAATTGGGCTGCAGAACAACCACTAAAGTTAATATGCAATGTATTTTTTCTCTGGAGAAACATGCCTTACGATCGATTTACAACATTGATTATAGGACTCGCACGGCTTATTATTTCGAAAATATGACATGGTCATATTTTTTTCAATAATATGATGGGAAAATAATGGACAGGTATGTAAACGACGTGATCAAAATATTGATGACCTATGAAGGCTTGCTAATCTCACACGCAGTGTGCCAATCTATACAAGTCGGAAACCTCAACACTGGAATGTCCCCACGTGTAGAACAAAGTGGCTTACAAACCATATCAAATACATTACCGCGCCTTCTGAATGAACTTGACGCAAAACATGTTGACGTGCCGCGATTATTATCAAAACAACTTAGAAGAATCAGTTCCTGGAAGTAAGATCCTTTTTCCCTCTGGTGTATCGGTTTGTGCGACTAATCACGCTTCTTTTTCGACGGATGGCTGTCTGGCTTTCGTTTTTCTATACAGGTGCTTAGTTATTTCTATTGCATATTATAGCCCATATATTTCAGTGCGTTTTCTTTTGTATTTGCTACTCTGCACATTTAAAAAATGTTCTTCTAATCTACGAATAGTTTGTATTCCTGATAACTCGCTGCCCATGAGTACCATATATCTGTTTGCCAATGCTACCATGTGTAACCAGGAGTGCTGGGTATTTCAAGCTGCCCCGCGTACAGCTTTTTCAGGCACCTTCGTATGTAATTTATGGGAAAAAATGCTGCTCACCATCTTTTAATTTATTAGTAAAACAAACAGAGTTGGCAGATTGCTCACTGGTTCGGGATAATCTGTTTTTAGGTATGTGTTTTTATTTATTTATTTGATTTCTCACAGGCGCCGGCTACGGCATATTACATGAGGAATGGACACAAACGGTACAAAATGACGGCTTCGGTCTTTTATTGAATTAATTGGGGTTGACAAGGTGTACGGCTTTAGGATGCAGATTGTTCCAGTCCCGAGATGATTTGACAGAAAAAGATCGGAAATGAAATGTAGTTCTTGCAGGGGGAGGGTACACGGCCTTGCTCTGGTTAATGCGGCTGGAGAGGCGATGTGCTGATTATGAGATTGATGTTCCTAAAAATTAGTGATAAAACTTATAAAAGAGCACAATCAAAATATTTTTCTTCGCGTTTCAAGATTAGGTAAGGAGGCTGTGGATTTTAAGGAAGACACTCTGGTATAACATGAGTAACCGAAATAAACCGAGGTTATAGTGTAATTTTTATTTTTTCTAGGGTAAGAGAGACGTTATACCGGGAAGGACTCCATACTGCTGAAGCGAAATTTAATTTAGGTCAGACGAAAGTTAGGTAAGCTAAAAAGCTGATGGAAGTTGTAGCAAAGCGAAGACTGCGACATAGAAAGTCAAGGGTGAGGTTAGCGTCATTTGCGATTTTCGTGATATGTGAAGACCATGTTAGAGTGTCCGTTAAAGTAATGCCGAAATATTTACAGGTATGAACGGAAGACACTTAAAAAAAAAGAACATTTTTAGAGGGAATGTGGGATTGCCTGCGATGCAAAGAATTCATACATGTTTTAGCAATATTAAGCGACATTAAGCAATGTTTGCACCAAGTTTCGAATCGGGTTAAAGCTTGTTGAATGATATCAGCATCAGCGCTTCTATAAATCAGGCGGAAAATTATGCAATCGTCAGCAATCGGATGTTAGATGTACTGTGGGAGGGAAGACCGTTGCAGTAAATGTGTCTGTAATGAATAAAAACAACGGTCCGAACACTGTGCCTTGAGTGATACCTGAACTGAATAACTGGAGAACGAAGGGACGAGGATATGTTAGTGTAGGCGAATTGGTCGCTGTTAGTCAAAAAACTATGAAGCCATTCTATTACCAAAAGATTATGTTTAGACACGAAAGTTTTAGCAATAATATTTTATGCGCTACTTTATTGAACGCTTTTTCAAAGTCAAGGAAGAGCGCGTAAACAGGTATGTTCAGGTCAAGACGTGAACTAAGGTTGTTAATAAAAAGGGATAGAAATTTGACATGTTCCGTTAGGTTGGAACAGATGCTTGTCAGAAAAATAGGAGGGCAGGTTGTATAAGAAAAAGAAGAACACTTTTTGGAGACCGGGACTATCTTACAAATTTTCCTGTCTTGTGGCAGCACAACGATGATAACGACTGTTGAAAAAGGTTGCACAGGAGGACAATAACAATGTTCTTAGTATTTTGTCAGTACTTTCGAGTTTAAGCCATCAATTCCAGATGAAGATGACACAATAATACGAGTTGTTGCATAATTCCATTAATATCGAACAAATGTGTGGCATAGCTGGGTGGTCAAAACCGATGAAATATGGTGATTCACCGTCCGTTTCTTTGCACACACTGAGCGGAAAAGGTATTTTGAATGCACCAAAGGCGTCGTGAACCTGTTTGATTTGTCCTTTGGCGCTGAGTAAATAGGACAGACTGGACGATGTCTTAACCCACGACTTCCAGAGCAGAGCAATAATGCTAAAAATAACGACAAGGACTTACGCGTTGTAGCCCACCACCTCACGTGCGAGGGGTGCTCGCCAAGGCTGAGTAAAACAAGAGTGAATCTACAGGCACGTCGATAAACAGCTGGAGATGTGGTTGAATCATATCACACCACCAAAAACCGAGACACGTGCATCAGCAAACCGAATATATACCTAACGATTTGGTTTGGTTTATATGGGTTTAACGTCCCAAAGCGACTCTGGCTACGAGGGACGCCGTAGTGAAGAGCTCCGGAAATTTCGACCACCTGGGGTTCTTTAGCGTGCACTGACATCGCACAGCCCACGGGCCTCTAGAATTTTGCCTTCATCGAAATTCGACCGCCGCAGCCGGGATCGAACCCGCGTCTTTCGGGCCAGCAGCCGAGCTCCATAACCACTCAGCCACCGCGGCGGCTATATACCTAACGAGTAATGAAATTGCATTTCTAGGCATCAAAAGTGTGGATAGCTTGTCATGCATAATCCTGCATGTTTGTAAATCTTTCATTTCTTAAGTTATCCTCGTGATTTTTGCCTCTCATACGTATAAATTGTGTACCGTGGCGAATAAAGGTAGTGGAGAGTCAGCGCTCGTCCAATGTCATTGTTTGTTCTGTCTGTGTTTTTTCGCGCTGTTTGTTCCAATGGATCGTTAGCAAGTCGCCCAACTCGGTCTTCTTGTATTGTATCGGGCCTTTAAGGCGCTTCAAAGAAACAAGACGTCTTCTCATGGCAGTGTGGAGTGCGATGCGACATGTGTATCAAACGATGATTGTATTAAAGAATGAAAATCATCAGATGAGCGTTACAGATGCACTTAAGAGTAATCTGAACACGTATTGTACCTCGGGAACTCTATCTAAATGTTTCGCGCATACTTAGAAACTTCGAATTAATATCTTGTGCAGCCGATACCACTAATTAAATCTGATCAAACGTCCCGACTCCCGCCTTTTTTATTAACTCAACGAGGTAGGTAGGAGGAGCCAGCCAACGCGTCAGCAAGTCCCGCGGCGGCTTGCAGATCTACCATCGGTGGAGTGATACGTAAATCAAAGTGTCCCCGTGTATATTTATTTCCGTGGGCCTAATTGCGGCTATATTGTCTGTGACCGAAACTGTTTATTCACAGATACCTAAAAAACAAAATAAATCGAAAGCGAAGCCGCCACTGGACTGGCTGAAAGGCACTCCACGCGTTGGTTGACTCCGCTTACCTGCCGCGTTCAGTTAAAAAAAAGTCGGGAGCCGGGACGTTTAATCCGATTTAATTAGGGCAATCGGCCACTCAGGACAATAATTCGTAGTTTCTAAGAATCCCCGGAACGTGTATATACAGTTCTCGAGAGAGAAATACCAGCTCGGATTCCTCTTTAGTGCATCTTTAAGACACACGAAAAAAGCAGATAGACTCTGGAAGGAACGTGGGTTGATTAGTGTAAGTTAGTGTTATTTAGTGCACTCCAGGAGAGGTTAAACGTACACTCCAAACACAAATTACACTATAAGGCAGTAAGAAGGAGCGAAGCTATCCTTTGCGGCACTCCCTTTCATGGGCAGGGTAGGCTTCCCTAGTCTAGGGGCAGATTTCAATCCACAAATAGACGAACTTAATACTGTGGGCAAAGGAGACACATTCCCATCGCAAATTTATTAATTTAATGTTGTTACCAACGGGAAGGGGGTTTTAAACACCGCAACGGATGTCTTCAGGCTTACAAATAGAAGAGACTGAAACGTCGGTTAAAACTTTCATAACTGCGGGAACCTTGCATGTCTTAAAGAGCGGATTTGTTTCCGCTGTTAACCTTAAGTATTGCGTTAATTTAAGTGATTGAAATATACGCCAGTGCTTCGCCAGATTCCCCTGTCCTTAAAAAGGAGTGCGTTAGAGCACAGTTTGCTCTTTTCTTTACTCCCATGTAAGCTAATTCGTGTTTAGAGTGTAGCAGGGCACTGCGGATGGCCACGTGGGCAGAAGTTAGGAAGTTCGCGGGAATATAGAGGTCAGAGCTGGCGCCGGACAGGTTTCAATGTAAATCCGTTGGAGATGATTTTCTTCTACGGAGCATGCAAATGGTGTGATGATTATTATTATAATAATGCAAAGCAGAAATAACCCATCAAGCCTTGTATAAGTTTTTATGACATTTGTGTTTATTTTAGCAAAGGAGGGGGGGAGGTGCGTGCGATTCAGGTCAACGGTTTACCATGATGTGCAAGAACTAATACGCGACCAATGTTGTGCCTTACGGCTAGCCGGCGAATTCATAAGGAGCCCTCCCTCTGACGCCTAGCCCGGTGACTTGGAAGAGGAGCCCGTCTTCGGGTCGCGTGGCGTCCGGGAAGTATCTGGATGAAGTGACGTAGAGCGTGTCGTAGTTCTTGCCCCCGAAGCAGCACGACGTGGTGTACTTGGCCGGGAAGCTGATCTTGGTCAGGATTTTGGCTGCAATGGCCCCACCCAGAGAAAAAAATAAGCAGTGTGACAGTGTCGTATTGCACAAGTTCTAATTAACAGGCATTATTTCTACTTGGGGTACGCTAAATGGGCAGCACGGTATAAAGCGTGATGTCATTAACGAACGTTATAATACGTTACAAAAAGGCATGAAGTCCGGTTATATATAAAAAGTAACATAATATTCGGGCGTAAATGTTTTACGTTAGCCACAAGTGGAATTCTGAGTCATTGTTTGAGTACAGGGTTGCCTCTTGAAGAACGCGAGCGCGCGCCAGCGAATTTCCTGGACATATCCACAATAGGTGGTGGACAGTGGTATCAGAAGGGGGTGTATCGCAATGAGGGCATTTTTCCGGCGCAAGAATCTTCTCACTTTGCCACTGGTGGCGAACCGCAGGCGTAAGGGCCACTCCGACCCGCAACTGCCTCATAGAGACCCCCTGCACCCGTGATAGGTTGGGTGAAGGGGGTAGGTACACGGGGGAATAAGAGCACGTGTACGCTGCCTGAGGGAGGCTGAAGATGTTAAATGTACCAGAAGTGGATCTGGTGGCAAAGAGGCAGGGGAGTATGTGGAACGTCCACTAAATGACATATCATGTCAGGTGCGATGGTATCGACATCTGTGCGCACTTGAACCCAGTGAATGAGTATAGGCACCGGGTAAGATTTACAAGCAGCATGTATGGCCTGGGAAACCCGAAGGGTGCCACGGACTTTCTATAGATGCTTCAGAGCTCCCTGTGAATGAGTAAATAGGTGCACCTGATTATAAGGAGGGTGGTGGCATTCAAAATCGCTTGCAGCTCCAAAGGAAGAGATGATGAAGTGTCAGTAAAATAATTTTGGCGGCTGTAGAGCTGAGAGTGTGTCGGGCTTATAGAAGCAGCTGATCCGCCCTTTGGGGTTATGGTGACATCGGTGTAAAGGATACAGTCATCATGTTGCGTAGAAAAAGCTCGTGGTAACGGCTGAGAGGAGAACTCCGACTTCTTATGAAGAGCAAGCTTGTTTGGTGTAATGTGACAGTAGTCCCATGGAGGTGGTTGAGGCTCGAACATCGGAAGAAGAGGAACTTTCCTTGCTCAATTGGTTTGTCGCTGAGTAATTAAATCTTTCAGTGTGTTGAGCTGCGCATGCTCCTGCAGCAGACAAATAGGAGTTGCCCGGGGTAGGCCAGTAATGACTCCCATGGTTTCGTGGTTGAATGCTTCATGTGTGACCATTGTAATTTCGTAAGTTGTTAAACGGAACCTGGTATAGGAGCAGAGGTTTAAAAACAGCTCGAACAAGTCGACGAGTTGTATCATAGTGGGCGCCTCCAGAGCGATTGGCTATTCTGCGGGTGAGACCAAGTGTGTTTCTAGCAATCTTGCGCATAGCTGACAACCAAGCCGTTCCTGTGTCTGAAGCATGAACGTGCAGGCCCAAAAAATTGGTATGTTCCACTTCAGGAAGTAGTGCATTGTCAATAGTGAGCACGAACGAACGAAGCGGCTTTGAAAATATGGCGGCCAGCTTTATTGCCAACATGGACAAAGCAGGATTTGGAGAGGTTGAGGGAGAGGCCAGTGTTGACAACAAAGCAGTGAAGAAGGTTGAGGACATTGTTCAGTTAGTCTTGCTGTACCTGAGCTGAGCGGTATGTGGACTAGAGTGATATCGTCTGCATATGCTAGAACTTGAAGATTAGGAAGGGTGGAAAGGCAGTGTGTCAGAGGAATGAATGCAATGTTAGAGTTGGGGCTAAGACTGAGCCCTGCGGTACTCCGCGATTAGAAATGAGGCGGCCTTAGAGTTTACCGTTAACGCGGATAGCAAATGTCCGGTGTGAAAGAAAAGCATGATTTGCTTGACATATCTGCAAGGGCATGCCAAGTGTTGACATAGTGTTGAGAATGGCTTCGTGGAGAACGTTGTTGTAGGCCTTCCTGATATCTGTTGCTAGGACTGTGCGAACGAGACGGCTGTAAGGTGAGCGACGTATCACGTCGTTGGCAAAGCTTCCAAGGCCATCCTCAGCTCCGTATCCTCGTCGGAAGCCACTTTGGGAAGACGGATATTTCTGATGATCGTCGAGCCACCAGGAGAGTCGAGTGGCAAGCAGTTTTTCATTCAGCTTACAAATAGTTGGGGTAAGCGAAATCGGTCGTAGGGCCCCAAGAGCTGTGGGTGATTTTCCCGGCCTTGGTATCGGAACTACCACTGAATGTTTCCAATCAGGTGGCGTTTCACTTCATGTCCAGATTTCGTAAAAATTCTGAGAAGTGAAGTCAATGCTTCACCGTCCAGAATCTGGAATAGGGCATAAGGTACACCGTCATGACCAGGTGCAGTGTTAGGGCGGATGTCTTCAATAGCAGCTATAAGCTCAGCCATGGTGAACAGGCATGTGATCTTATCCTCTGGCTCATGTTTGGAAATGAATGAAACAGGTGCAGGTGAGTAGTCATAATTCGGAAAGAACTCAAGGGCAGCTTGCGAAGCGAACGCTTTGTGCAGGAGGCGTTTAGAACATCGACGGGCTTTAGCGGTGACTCTATGAAGTTTAGTTCGTACATTCTGATCTGACGGATGCTGAGTGACGTATACGCCCTGCTGCTTGCGCCTTGCCCAAAGATTAAGGAGGTGAAAGTCAGGATTTAGTTGGTCTTCTTTGAGAGTGGAAGAAATTGTGTTTTGAGTTAAGACAAGCATGCATGTAGAAAGGGCTGAGGCAGGAGTTATTGAGACCAGGCGACCATCCGTGCGAAAACTGTTCCGAGAAGTGACATGCATCTTGCGGCGCATTTTATGTAATGTACTTGAGGCAAAGTCAATTAGAATGAAGGAGTGATCACTGCCCCAGGTGTCTGCTTCACAAGATCAGTGAGGATTGCCGAGACCCAGCCACCACGTAAGGTCCGGAGTTGATGGAGGAGCATGCGGGCGGGTATAATTAGAGTAGTTGTTCAGAAGTGTAAACGAATGGTCGAAAAACGTGTTGTAAATCTGATCTCCACGTTTAGAGTTATGCGTGTATCCCCAGGTTGTATGTGGCCCATTAAAATCTCCTTCAACTAGTATGGGTACACCTGGGTAAGAGGTGCACAGATGTGTAAACCATCCAAAGTTTAGTACAGAGGTTTGGGGCAAACCATCAAAAGAGACCAATAATACTGTTGCGGCTTAGTGAGAAGGGCAATTACTTTTTGACGGGTAGTGCACCAACGAGATAGGTCGACGGGAGAATGTGGTGTAGAAGAATGAACGTATATAGTTGCTTTACCAGAGCAAGACCACTGCGGTGGTCGGGTTTTGATAGATTGTGATATGCACAATAACCAGAGAGAGGAAGGATGGCATTATGCTCCTAGAGAAGGAAAGCCCAGGCAGAGAGTTTGCGTTCTTGAATACGCAGCATCAATTCAGGGAGCTTATTAGTAAGACCCCGACAGTTCCATTGTACGACATGGGAAGTAGCGCTAGTGGCCATTCGCGTGCAAAACAGATGCAATCATCTGAGGCAGTTGCTGCAGCAGGATAATGAAGGATGACATGAAGATGTAGTTTCAGATTGCTCGGATTGTTCATATTTTGAGTCTGAACGATTGTGTACATTGGAAAAAGAAGGCACTTGCAAACAGGCTGAACTGGCGGTATATGCGGACGTTGTAGCAAGAGAGAGCGACGTCGGCAAAGCTGATCAAGTTGTTTGCAAACGTTGTCGACCGCATCATCAATGGCAGGGATCTCATCAGGCATAGAGGAGATTATCGGAGGAAATTCATCTTCTTTTTTTTCCTGGTTACGGGAACCTGGCTTTAAAACAGAAGCATAGGAGGGGCGGATACAGAAGGTGAAGGCAAAAATGCTGGCGGTTTTTCAGTATCATCCTCATCTGTGTCTGTCCACAGAGCAGCAAAACAGTTAATGGTCTTGACTCCAGCCTGAGTAGGCGCAGTCACCGAACCTCCTTTCTTTCGATGGAATAAGTGATGTCGTGGTCGTTTGTCTTACAAAATGGGCACCTGAATGAGTGAAGACCGTCTGCTGGTGGTTTGGGCAGAGTGTAATGGGATGCAGGGCACAACTTTCTGATGCGACCTTGTCGTAGGCACCAATAGCAGAAGACGAGCAGGACGGAAAGGCTTAGGATGAACGATTCTTCTATTGTAGAAGAATCGGGTAGGAGGTTCTAACGGCCCCACAAGCAGGAGAAGTAATGTGCCTCGGTTGCCTAGTCGACGGGCATTAAGCACTGAGTGGGTGTCGGAGCAGAGATCCGTCATCACTTCCTTCAGAGGCGCATTAGGTTCCAGGTCATAAATGACACATCTTTGCAAGCCGGGTCCAGATGATAGATAGGCCTGCACAGGTACATACTGTGACTCACTGATATATAATTTGTCAATCTCACAGATCTTTTCAGCATCGGCAAGTGACACTACTTGGACAGTGATGGAATTGCAGGGACGGTGGTAAATAAAACCGCGTTACCCTGAGGTGCCCTGTGCACGGTAAATGAGCTGCTGTACCGATCTTGAAGGAACTGACGTTATGTCGTTATGCGAGGCAGGCTTAATGTGCACTCGGAAGGAGCGATCAAGTTCCGGGAGTGGATATTTTTACGGTGTCGTCTTTGAAGGTTGGAGTGGCCTTTACCTTTTTCGCAGCCGGTTCGATGCTGTCATCAGAAACAGTCCGAACAGGAGTGGACAGCAGTGGTATAGGGGTAGGCTTAGGAATAGGCAAGGCGGTAGGGGTTAACGATGGCTCGTACTCTGCAAGTGAAGACGGCGACTTGAGCTTCGATGAAATACCGGGTGCAGGAGGAGCTGAGGGGCTGAGGAGACATCCTTGAAGGGGAAGGGTGGGCGAAACGGCAGACGCATTGATAGCAAGATGTAATCTTTCGATGTCATAATTACTGTTCATGTCCTTTGGCCAGGCCTCACGGAACGAACGTCGGCATCGTGAAGGCAGTGTCGTAGGGTCCGTCCCGAGATATTGTGGCTTTTTTGGGATTGTAGCGCCCTCTCTTGGGCGGCGCAGACAACCTGGCTTGCGCGTGCCGCCCTGCGAAGAGAATAAAGACGGCACCTGGTCGTGGCTCGTGCAGCCACGACTGGCAGTTCTGTTCTGGTGTCGGCTCGTAGCAGTGGTCTCGTTTACTTCGCTCCTGAGGCGTTAAGCCTACAGGATCTTCAGGCAGCGTAAAGAGATGACACAATGGCCGGAAAGGCAAACAACACATAAAAGCACAGAAGTAGCCGATTGGTACAGACATTGAATGATTGAAAAGTTAATCTCCCTCATAAAGAGCGATCACAGCAAACAAACAAATTAAAAATGCCATTGATGTCTGCTGCTCATATCCACCTTTTGATTCAAGGCGCTGTGTGTTATGGTGATCTGGCATTCCGAACTTCTTCGCTGCGTCCTCGTCTTTCGCGACGTTTTCTAACGCACTATGAGACAGAATTACCAAGCAATCGATTTTTCCTAAGCTCTGAATACATGACGCTCGGATTAATTTTGGGGGCGCTTCTTCAAACATTTGCAAAAAAATATAATCTGTAAAATGCGTAGCTTAACGTCCCGAGGCGACTCATGGACTATGACGGACACCATATTGAAGGGCTCCGGATTAATTTAGACAACCTGGTGTTCTTTAACGTGCCCTGACGTCGCACAGCCCAGCAGCGCTTTTTGCGTTTCGGCTCTGCCGAAATGCGACCACCGCGGCAGGGATTGAACGTGGGTCCTAGAGCTGATTAGCCGAGCGTCCTACCCACTCACCCACTGCATATGGAAAATAAATTTGGGTATTGTGTTTGAACAAGCTGCCTGCTTGGGACAGGCGAGGGCGGCGAAAAAGTGGTTGTCAGGTTTCGTCCTCACATGACAGGCACTAACGCAGTTAGGAGTTTAGCACTAATGATGTGCCTTTCACCTACCCGTTGCCGGATCGATCTGCACCACCGAGCCGGTTGAGAAGCAGGTGAGCCAGATCTTGTCGTTGACATCGATGGTCATGCCATCTGGATATCCGAGCTCCTGGTAGCCGGGAGTCATCCTGAAGTCCGCCAGAACACGCCGGTTGCCTACAGATCAATGCGCGTTCCAGGTACGGGGTATCAGTCCGACACTCCAACAGCTTAGGAAACGCAAGTAAAGATCATCCCAAGAATGCCGCTGTAAATACATGAGCACTTCGGAAAAGATCTGCTTGGTAGAGGGGCGAATTAGAGGGAACATAACCTGACACTCCAACCTAAGACCCATGAGGAGAGTGTTGTCGAGGCCTACTCGGCACCTTCTGTGCACCTTCTTAAGGGCTCACAAAATGAAGCAAGAGATGACCTTTTTAAACCTCTTTTTTTGGTTCACTGCCACGAATACGGGAAAGGGATTACCATCGTGAAAAGCCGTCTGAGCAGGGCTGCGAACAATGCGTTTTCGCGCGGTGGGGGGAGCTGTCTTTAAGGCGTCGATAAGGGCATCTACGCACACCGATGGAAGGCAAGCTTGAGATCTTTTCACATTCCCGCATGTATTTTGCAGGTGCCACGCCTCCAAAGGCTGTCGCTTCAGTGGGTTGGGCTCGGAGTCAACGTCTGTGGCGTTCTAAAAATCAATACGATGGTACAAGTCCTCGGAATACTCCGCAATCGCACTGCGCACTCTGTTTCAACTTTGACCCGAAACGTCGCTTTTCGGTTTGTGAGACTGTGGACGGTGTGTCACGCTCTTTTATCTCTAACTTCTATTAGTTAATGCAATGAGGGTCTCTTTGTGCTCCGAACATTTTCCAAAATATAAAATGAAGAAAAAAATGCACTGAAATGTCAACACAAAAATAGCTCTGATGTTACTGTGGCGGCTGTTTCGATGGGATTAAGATCATTCAACATAAACCGGCCTATTCCACACTGTGGACGATGAAAAAGCCGTAGCGTAGGACTTTGGATTAATTTCTACTCTAAAACGGTTTTTTTCCGAATTGAAATGGCACTTGAAGTTCATCTTTTTTCTTCTTTTCATTTCGCCTCCTTAAAAATGCGGCAGCCGCGGCCACAATAGGGCAACATGCATGTTATGATCCAGGAGAACTGATGATCGAAGGCTGAAACGCGTTCCTAAGGTCAGACTTACTGATCTCCCCAGCAGCTAAGTCGAAGTCGAAGGCGTATGTCTTCCCTGGCACGGAGTCGTTGTAGAACATGGTCTTGTTGTCGGCCGTCCATGCGATGCCGTTGGACAGGGAGATCTTGTCGAGCTTGTGCTTCAGCTGTCCCTTTGAGAAGGACCAGAAGTTGTTCTTTTCTAGGACCATGCCTTCGATGTCGACTTTAACTCCCATGCTTCCTGGAATACGACATGTGAAATGATTCCCTCATGCAGGAAATTCATATCACGCACACGTTATTTCATGGCGTGATGAAGGCAGCTCAGAAAAACTTGCAAGTGATTTTCCGCTGGCTCATACAACGCGGCTCGTGTTTAAAGCTCTACTGTGCAAATCGGATAGTCACCGCTGAATATCGTGGAGTGTGCATTGTTCGTTTCAGTTCGTTTCAGTTTACGCACACGGCAAAGCTGTAATAACCTTGCTCACTTCCGAACATGAAAAGCAAACGTTTGTGCTTTTTGTGCGTTTATCAGGCCAGTCTATAAATTAGCACCTAATTAATCTAAAGAGCTATGAAAATTATAATGACTTGTTTTGTATTTTCATACTATTCTGCTCACTTGCCACCTGCGTATTTCGAGTAGTGTGAAAACATACTAGTCTAGAAATACCACTGCGCACTGCATTTTTTGCTTAGATTAGTGTTTGTCATATGTCCGGCATTCATGCTACCAGTACCTTGTATCTATGCACATTTTCGCCTGTCAGTTTTGCCGTGTAGAGTAGTTCCTTTTAACTTAGCCCCTTGTATATAATGTTGTATTAATTAGTTCCTCTTTTGCATTTGTCGTTCTTTGTCCCCTTTACTCAATGCCATTCTGGGCCCTGTAAGGTATTATGAATAAATGAATGAATAAATAAATGTAGGACCGTACTAATGTGTAAACAGCTAAATGCTACTAGCTTGACCACCGGTCACCAGCGAGCGCACTGGATACCTACTCAGTCCGCCTCGCTGTACGTCACACCAGTTAACCTCACTCAGACAAAGGGAGTCTGGAGAAGTCCAATCACCTACCTTACGTTTGAAGCAGTTTAGGTTCGGGGATCTGACGCTCTAGACAAGAAGGAAAGGCCTGTTATCCAACCACATATACTCATTGGCGCTTCATACTCACTCACCTGCCCATAGGCGTCCGACGGCGTCGCACTTGCCATCGTTGATGCGCGTGGGCACCGGGGAGTCCTTGTCCAGCATCTCGGCCAGCAGCGTCTTCTGCTTGGTGTCCATGTCCAGCCGGTAGACGCCGTTGCCCATGCACACGAGCAGCTTGCGGTTGTCTTCGGCGTACGGAATCAGGTTGCCGATCTCGTCCTCTGCGCATGCGCAGTCGATGGAGTCATAAGACAACAAAAAAGGCATGCGTGCTTAGCGGACACTGTTACAGCGACGCTTCAAAGTGTCATGTAGACGTGGTGTTGGTGGGGGGCCAGTGTGGTTGCTGCAGCTGTAAGGAGATTAAAGGTGCAGTGGCTGTCCTACTCCTGTTGGAAGCCTGAACAACGTCGAGAGGGAAAGGGTAAATGAGAGGATAATAGAAGCAAGAGAAGTAGTCAGCTAGGTCGAGACTTCCGAGCTGGTATCATAAACCTGGGGTTCCTTAATGAGCATGTACATTAAAGTTTGCAGAGGTGTTTTCTCATCGAAATGCGACCGCCGAGGTCGAGATAAAATCCCGCGAAAGAGGCACCTGCCTCTCATGATGCCCACGACATCAATGCTGCCAGATCCGGGAGCCTCGCTATTCTATAGGCAGTAGATATCTGTCAGTAATTATGAAAGAGGCCAATAGTCTCGAATACAAAAGAAAGAGTAGGAAAATGTTTCGGCTGCTATTTTTAGTGAACGGTTATATGAGCAACCGTTTACGAATGAGACGAAGAAAGACATCAGAGAGTTATGGTCGTTGTGTAAAAACTATGCAGGGGGAAACGGCCAGTAAAGGAAAAATAACAAATCCTTTCTGCATTCACAATTTCGCCTTTCGCCTGTTATGCTTCAAAGGGTCGATCCTCTGCATAGAAAAAGAAATCATTGCCTGATGTTAACCGTTACTCCATCATAAGCGATCAGATGCGTCTATAATGCTCAGAATCCCAGCGGATGATGGCTTTTACATCGCTGTGCCCTACAGCAGATTTCGTGGAAGGGAAGTAGGATTTGATGATTGGCTATCTCTACAAGAGCTTGTTATATCACTCGGAGCTCCACAGGAAAGAGTTTTCCCACGATAGACTTGCGTACATGAAAACCACACACCGTGTAGACTGGAGCAGAAGGCGCCTTGAAGGGCGGTCGGGTGACGGTTTTGCCTCAAAGCGTATAACAATGCAAGATATATGGTAAAACTCACCCCGCTGAAATGGTATATGATTTGCATGGTTGTAATTGTTGGTTAAATAGAAAATAGGAGAAATCTTTGATATCTAGAGTGGCTTTGAAAAGGCGATGTTGGTTCGAAAACATCATAGCTTTTAAACCTAAGAGGTAACACATCCCTAAAAGAAACGAAAAATGGCTTTTTGCTGTTAATTTTTGTTTTTTTTTGAAAAAATCAAGGAAAAAAGGACATTTAGGAAAAGGATTCCAGCTGCTCTTTCATGCGTTTTAAAACGCAGCACTATAATCCAGGGCGCCGTGCAACCATCGGAAACAAGCGCTTTTGATTGTGCTGTTAGTCGTTCTTGGACAATTCTTTTCTCTGTTAGGTGACGCCGCAAAGCTGCTCTTTACTGGGTAGGAAACGTAATGGCGTGATCGATCGCAGCAACCACTCATAGCCTGATTATGACGGACAAGCATTAACGTACATATTTTCTTATGTGGCGACACGTTTTCACTGCTGACGGACGCACAGCTCGGCTGAATGGTGGCACATCGGCGCCGTAAAAGGAAGGTATCGGAATTAGATGCACGGCACCATCGGCACACCACACATATTTCCAATGGGCACTGGGGCCTCCAACTACACGCTGGGGTTTTCCTCGGAAAAAATGTTTGAAAAAATATACGTATCAGGATGAGATAGCTTCTTTTTTTACATCTAGCTGGTTACCACCGCAGCGCAGAACTGAAAAAAAAAAATCTGGCCTCACCAAGGCGGATGACCTCCGTCTCGGTCCTGGTCTGCGGGTCGTAGCGTACGACCTCGTGAGCGTGGGCATCGTCGAAGAGCAGCGTCCCGCTCCGCTCGTCCCAGTGGGGTCCCTCGCCCAGGATGCTCCTCCGTTGGCTGGCCACTTCCACTTTCATCGTTAAGGCGACGAGACGGTCTGTAGACGTTTAGAAGGGTACGGCAGCACACTGAGGAGTGATGCGAAGCGACAGGCGGTGCAGTGCTTGATGATTGGGAGGCTCTCGACGTCTGCAGGGCGGCGAACAATCTTTCGGCGCAAGATATACCGAAAACCGATAAGACACGTACAGAAGATAGCGCGTGGCCCACACACGCAATCCTTGGCTTTGAAATTGTGGGTTTCTCGAGCGGTATCAGTAAGTGGTTCGATGATGGGCGCAGTGACTCTTGTGGAGGCTCTCCTTTGTAGAAGCGGCCTAGCAAGCCACGCAGCACCTCTGCCGTTGCGCTAGTTTGAGTGGCCAGACTGCGGCAGAAAAAAAAGAAAAGATACCGTCTTTGTAAGGGAAGCGATTGAAGATTAGACACCAGAGTGGGCAAGTGCATTAAGATGGGCCGGAACTATATGCTTTGCATATATCATGTCCTTGAGCCAGAAGTGTACGACTCCATAAATAGGATAATTTTTCTACTTTGTGCCTTTTTTTCGGATTTCATATGAGTGCAGGAGAAGCCCCGCTTCCTCAAACTGCCTTTTACACTCTCCAAGAGTTAAACTAAGAGCTTATAGGCAGCTGCTGCTCGAGCACGTAAGATCATATCTGGAACGGTCGTAAAATGTAGTTTCAACGCTCATATGCTATAAGCCTGCTTTATACACGCAAGCTGTTATTAAAATAAAAACGAAAAGTAACAAAAGCCCAACACGCTGCAAACAGTTAAATATTTCCTCACAAAAAGCAAGCACACGAGGTTTTCTTCCAGTAAATAAACGAAATTAGATATTTCGAAAACAACGAATCATTCTGCATTTTCAGTGAGTACGTCAACGGAAAAATGTTGCTCCATCGAGTACGCGGAATGCGTTTGCTGTTCAGGTTTCGACCCATGTACTCCGTGAATGCAATTTGTCTGCCATCATGAATTCCAGTGTAAAACATCGGATTGGTGGGCATGTTCTACGCGGCTTCAAAATTCACACAGGCGCACTTCACCATGAACCGCGCGAGAGGAGGTATTCTTTGCAGACAGACACCCGAAATAATTTTTATTACTACGTGCTCTCTTGGAATATGTAGTCTCAAGCGACTGCGGAACAAGAGTTTCCCTACATCGCAGCAGTGTTCAGTGTTAGTGCACGGACAGTGCTGCGTGTCAAGATGGAGGCAAAATGAGTGTAGGGAAGCGTTCGCCGACACAATACAGAGTGCGGCCAAGGAGCAGAGCTTAGAAGATATGCCCTGATAGGACGACTTCAAACCGTGCACACGACGTCGGACTTTCACGTTTTCCTCCGAAGTGGGAACGGGAACCACGCCAACTGTGCAGAAGATAACGGAACATCTTTCGGAAGATACAAGCCTTTCTTCGTGGCAAATCAAGCCTCTGTTGCTGCATTGCATTGTTTTGAACAGAGATAACACTGAAGTGAATCTGTATGCGCTGTGTCATGAAGTTGGAAGCTAACGTCACGCACGGCAGCATCAGAAGTGACCATATCCAACCGACTATGATTACTTTGGGCCGAGGCTGCACTTCATTGGTCAGTGAACTGTCTAGAATGAAGCCTCTTAATGTAGTGATTGTCATGCGCTGTAAACGGAAGGTATCTTGAGCACCTGCTGCAGGAATCAAGGTCGTAAAAAGAACCTCTGGCGCTGGTTCCAGTTTGTTGACTCAAGATAAGCTTGACATTAGAACACGATTTCTCTTGTAGAGCACATGAGCGTTAAAACGTATGAAAGACGTTTGTTAAAGCGTTTTTGAAGAAAATCTACATTTGGTCTCAAATATTGATATGTGTATTCTGCAGAATAGACACTTGCCGCAACTGTTTAGTGCGCTGCAAGTTTTACATACAGCAACAGAGTGAAAGCCCAAGTCACTTCAATTATTATTCATGCATCCTGGATCATTCGTTATTGTTTCCGCGCGATAGCTTTAAGGGTGTCATTCAGCGCAAAGTCCGTTGTCGCTGGCGACGGCGAACCCACAGAGGAATTCCCAGACGTGACCTTGTGACGTCATCACAACCTACCAGGAGCAGTATGAAGACTCACAGCGACCTATGAATGTAAAGTAAAGAGTGATAGATTCCCCCCCTGTTAATGCTGATGCGTCATACCTTTAAGGCGGAGCTTAAGTGTCTCCTCCATCCATCCATCTTTTTATTTTTGAGGGAACCGATGACCTAGGCGTGCCGTTTTTCCCTGATTTGCTACAAATTGGCAGCGCAATAACACTTATGCAGAACGAAAACGCAACTTTGCCCGTCTATATGGCCTTTCATTAGACTTAGGATGAGCCACGAAGCTGTTGAGATGGCAGATAATGGCACTACTAGTCTTTAATATCTCAATCTAAAGATAGACAGATAGATAAAGAGGAGGAGGGAAAGGCAGGGATGTTAACCAGAAAGGGGTTCCGGTTGGCTGCCCTGCACTGGGGAAGAGGAATTATGGGACTAAAAGGAGGAAGAGAAAAATCATGAGCCACGAAGCAGGCAGACTTGTCTGCCAGCCCTCACGAAGCCTAGACAACTCTCGTTTGCGAAGCAATATTTCTCCTGACATGTCATCTTGCTGGATGGTTTAGTCCTCTCACCATTTCTGTATTTGTTATTTCGCATGTTTGTCTGTCTCTTTTTCTGTTTGTTTTATTGCTTGTTTTGTTTGCTGTCTCAAGCATTCACTTCGTGCAAGCACCAGTGGTTAAGGCAGTATGTCTGGCAAAGCCTCTGCGCCCGCACAGTTCCAAGCAACATTTGACTAATGCAAGACACAATAATACAAATGATAATTTAACCATATTAACAGCACATCCACGATACATTGCTTACGTTTCAAAGTGTTGAATAATAAATACTTCTATGCCTCCAACTAGTGGCGGGCAGATGTGGTGAGGTGAGAAGTAGACGAGACGAGAGTTGCCTACACACTGAACAGAGTTTATTCTCAGCCACCTTGCAAGAGCGGGTACACGAGAGGTCACATGCTGTGATGCGACGTCCGCGCTAGAGCTCGCGCTTCCGCATAAACGCCGGAGGCGAAACGCTAAGGCGCCTGTGTGCTGTGCGATGCCAGTGTACGTTAAAGATCCCCGGGTGGTCGAAATTATTCCGGAGCCCTCCACTACGGCACCTCTTTCTCTCTTTCTTCTTTCACTCCCTTCTTTATTCCTTCCCCTACGAATGGTTCAAGTGTCCAACGATACTTCACGTTAAACATCCCCAGGCGGTCGAAATTATTCTGGAGCCCTCCACTACAGCACCTATTTCTTCTTTACTTCTTTCACTCCCTCCTTTATCCCTTCCCTTACGGCGCAGTTCAGGTGTCTGCCGATATGTGTGACAGATACTGCGCCATTTCGTCTCCCGCAAAACTAATTTTTATTTTTAATTTACTTTCATTAACGCAACACGCCAAGGCACGCACTCAAAACGGGGCGCACGTAGGAAAGACCACGAAACACAGCGTGAGCTTTCCGCGTCATAGCCGGCGCACGCTGCATCAAATGCTCGTAAATATTTTTGAAAAAAGTGGTAAGTACGCAAGAAATACAAGTGAAATAAAAAAATTCGCATGCAGCAGGAAAGAAAGAAAAATAATAGTATTTGCTGGTTTGTTAAACACGAAGGTCTTAAACACAGCCTCAAAGCTTCAAGGGAAGCGGTGCTTGAAGGTGATATTCCTTTTTTCTTTGCACTGACGGCCTGCATTCGCTCTGGTGCGGAATACTTGCGCTGAACGTTGCCAAATTATACGCTACTACGTCTAATTGTCGTAATTAGGCAACTATTGATATAGAAACACCGCATATAGCAGATTTTCTCGAGTGGGAGAAGGTTTAAAACAAGTGTCCTGATAATTATCTTAACATTTAGTGTGCTAACTGCAGTTTCAACGTGATTTAATAACATTAAAGAATACCCCTCCTATTCATTTTGCTAAGCGTGGTCATTATAACTAACTGCTTGCATGCACCTAGCGTAAGCCAAATGCTTTGATTATTCACAACAGCACAGGAAACACGTATAAAAGGAGAGAACAGACAACACAAGCGCTCACACAAGCGCTTGTGTTGTCTATTCTCTCCTTTAGTCCGTGTTTCCTGTGCTGTTGTGAATAATGAATACGTACAAACTCGCCCAACTTTTTTCACTCATCAAAAGCTTTTACAGTGACATCTACAACAGAGGTATTTTCTGGCGTTGATGACGATTTGTATACTTCCAGAGTCTGCAGAAAACAACGTGAAAGCACAAGGCTGTCACTTCGTCGCGTACCATGGCACAGTGACTTCCCCGTAAGTATACAGGCACATATACGTGATACCTCGTTCACCCCCCCCCGCCCTGTATCTTGGCCTACTTAGAGCGGCGGCTAGCGGCAGTAAATGTCCTTTAAGCGTCGGCGCACACCAGCGCCAGCTTTGTAGACCGCCCCCTTTCCCTTCCCCTCCCCTCTCTCGAGTTCGCGCTGAGAGTGGAGAGAGACAGCAAAGCCGCGGCGATGCAGGCGGCTAGGGCGGGACCAATCTGGGAGCCACCGCTATCAAGGTGACGCCACTCCATTTGCGCTCACCGCCTGTCCGCCGCCAGCGCAGCCGGGAGCGGCCATCATCTGGGGAGTTCCCCAGGAAAGTTTTGCCTTGTGGCTTTTCCTTGGTGTGTCGTTCTTCGCGGCCGCAGGTGGGATCGCAGTTAGCAGAGCTATGTCCCTGACCGTGGTAGAGAGCCTATACAAGACCTTATATGGTTCTCTTTGCTATTCTAAGCTATTTTCTTCCCATGCTCTAAGCTATAACACTTTAGCTCCGCGACAGCTCAAGCTTTCTTTTAAATGACAACACCTATGCGGACATAAGGTGAATTTTATGAGAACGCTTAAGAATACTTTTTAAACGGCTCGTTCCCATCCGTTAATAGTGCGATATGAAATCGCTCTGCACTTTAGTGTGCCTAAGGTGGCTGTTAAAATCCACGAGATAAAAAAAAAAAAAACGTTCTGTTGATCTTTTTTTTTTTACACCCACAAATTATGGCATTTACCACCTGCCTCAGGTGTGTGCTACGTTTTCAGGCAGAAAAGTCGTTTAGAAGCTGTAAGACCAGGTAGGAGGCTAAATCGGAGGTAAGTGTACTGTGATCCTGAGAGGACGCAATCACGCAACGCGACCATATTCCGTAACGGGAAACTCCCACTCTTCAAGTGTTTGTTTTCAGCCAAGTACCGACCTCTCAAAGAAGTCAGCCAGCGGGGACGACATCGTGACAGACGTTAGGAAAGCAATATTCTAACGCACTTGGAGTGAAGCTGCGCAGTCGGATTGAAAGACAGTATTTAATTCTAACTCTGCGCGGTAGGTGCCTTATGAAGCCTTTCGAGATATTCACGAAAATCATTAATACTAATTTGCTTTTTTTGTCTGAACAATCAGCGTGGCAGACACCTGTCCAGCGCACCACAAGATCACTGCGTTGCATTCGTAGGGAGTTGTAGCTCGGCGAAAGCGCAATACTTTCCCACAACGCCTTAAAAAAAACGCTTTATAAAGAGTATGCTTTATATTATAAGGCCTGATGACATGGCAATATGCGATCTGTGTTTGCGGACAGTTTGCGACGTGCTGCAGAAAATCAGAGCCCGTAGCCTGGCTTTCAAACTTCCGAGAGTGCATGCTTAGAGGGTTGAACGGATGCCCGGCCACAACAGTTCCATTCGGCGCTCCGTTGGAGGAAGGTTGTTATCTTGAAAGGGCCGCCAGATGGCAGGAAGAGCCGGGAGCGCAGAGCCGAAGGGACCGACGACCGCGATTAACATAACTGGCAGCGCTCATACGTTTCGGTGTCGCGATTACGCGTACGTGGCAAGGCCTCGCTGTATTCCAGCGGCCTGGCCCCCGGGCACTGCGGCGTATTTGTGTCAACGTTGCGGCCGACGACGCTGCTGTTATGCCGTTTGCGCTGTGACGTCCGGTGCGGAAACAAGTGTTTTGTTGCTTCGAGGTGTATGCGTGGTGCGCTGAACACGTCGCTGAAGGAAGCAGAGGCACCCGTGAAGATATCAGCGGCTGGTTGCACAACGTATAGGAGCACACAAACGAAGTTCTGCCAGATTGCAACAGGTGAGCCGAGCATTTCGGAAGCAGATACTTGACAACTGTATTGCAACCCATTGCGATTGTTTAACCTTCTCTTATATGAGGCCGACAGGAGCGAGTCGAAATCTGGCGTCGGGTTGAGCCAGGCGTACGGCTGACATTACATAAACTGTATACAACTTCGGCTCGAGTCGAGTCTTCCTGAAATGAGCCTGTCGGAGGCATGTAAACGCTAGCTTGTCGGTCTGTGCGATAGTCAGGTCGGTCTGAATCAGCCGCATTGAAGGAGGTAGCCTGACGTAGTCCGAATCACCTTGCAACATACATGTAAACACTGTAGAGTACTGCAGACGTGGCAGCGGAAATGAGAAGAGAAATAGAAATCTTTTTAGTGTTGGTGTCTGCGTGACTGCGCGAAAGAGAGAGTCAACACGCCACGATATTGGACGCGGCCTTCGCACGCTCGCACTGCCCTGTTCGACGCTTCGTGTGGTCTCGGGCTTGACTCGCTAAAATACAGCTTTTGGAAGCGTGCAGTCGTCGAGTAGAGTAGAGGTTACCGCACCTAGCCGGACGCCACTCGACCAGTTGCTGTCGTGTTTACGTAAAGGAGGCTGCAGTAAGCCCAATTGGCTAGCGTTTACAAGCTTCCGACGTTCACATTTCAGCCTGACAGAGCGTCTCTACCCGACTTTGTCGAATTCATGTAAGCGCCCATTTTAATGCTCAGTGGCGTTTGGCTGGTAAGCCTCATTTCAGGGGTACGATCCAAACTCAGCCGCAGTTCAGTGAAGGTAAAACGAAAAAACGCTCATGCGTCGAGATACCGGGGTACATGGTCAGAATCCCTTGGCGATGAAAATTAATTCGGGACTATCCTCTACGAGACATATAATGCCTTCCATTGTCAGTTTTGGACATAAAGGTCAACTGGCTAAGTGTAGAATGATAAGCTTTATTTCCGTTAAAGATGGTGGCAGACGAGGCTAAAAGCTGTAACTACAGCTTGACTGGTCCTCGGCCTCCTACATGAAAACGTCAGGCAACACTTGAGTACAAAACTTATGCTAGAAAAACATCATAAACACAAACTTGTTGACACTGTAAGTGTACAATGCTGATGATGAAGGTACATAAAAAAAACCTCATGGTCTCTAGTGGAATTTAAGGAATGGAAGCTTATGCATTCAGGAAAAGAAAAAATATGAAGCACTATGGAATTCTCGCGCATTTGAAATTGCAGTCAAGTTGCATTGGAGCACACTGCCCCTAAGAGGAATACAATATTAGTCAGATGGCAGTGACATATGGGTTCAAGAATTCTACAACACCAGTTCCGGTTACGTACTGTTTGCGTTTTATTGAAGAAAAATGTTCTTAAGCTGTGTAGTATTCAGCTGTAAAATGTCAGTATTTTTAATAAATAGGAATATAGGAGCGAAAGAATACAGTGTGTTATCGTTTGCACAGCGCAATTTGCTCTGCAGGCATCTGCTTTCTAGAATTTGGGTTTTCGTGTGAATGACCTGGAGAAACTTTAACAGCTAATTTACTTAAATATGTCAAGATATTGCTGTTCTGCCTCCTTTCTCTGATTGATGCGAGACACTGGTTGTAATTATGCATCTCTTCCACATGTAATTAAATAATGGCTGCGCATTGGAATCGTACGCCGAGTGTGTAAAAATTATGGCTGCGCATTGGAATCGTGCGCCGAGTGTGTAAAAATTATAACTACTTTTCCTCTGTAGTCGACTGAGGTTCTGCATACTGGTCATTGTGGTCGTACCCCACACGAGTATGCGATTTAAGAGAGACAAAAAGGAAAGAGTTTCTATAGAATCATCATAAAGTTCTTCGGTAGAAAATACTTGTTTCTGTGGTGAATACCAACTACTGACGCAAGTCTTGAAGACATATGTCTTTGCGCCGGTTCCAATTCATCGTTGCCGCAAAAATCACCACTAACGTTTTAAATTCATTCACGATATCTATCTCGAACCGTTTAGTTTAAGTCTTAGTAACTATTTAGACGACTGTAGCTTTCGTTGGTTATTACCATTTAGGATACTTTGTGGTCACTGGCTATTAGGAGATCCTGAGGAGAACATTCCCGATAATCACGCTTACGTTGAATGCAGCTTGAGTTTTTGAAAATGACTAACTTAAGCAAATATGGGGGGTGTCTATATGAGTGTACCATCGGGGCCTCTCCAAGTTCCAGCCCATGCCACTCTGTGTGGGGGCGCCACCTGAGAAAATACTTCTGGTGTCAAGATCAGCGCAGTAGGCCCGATGACAGAGAAAAGTGTACAACAGCTGCATCTTACTCGTAATCACCTCTGGGCAGAAACGTTGAGGCTAACTAAAAGGGTTCAGCTTAAGTTAAGGACAACGCAGAGAGTTATCGAAAAAAATTGGCAGTGGCCTAGCTCAGCTATGCCAGGATATAAGTAGTGGGAGGTAAGTTTCCCTGGATGAGCTTGTTGTTGGCACTGTATGTTTGTTGCTGGCAATGTATGTCCGCTTGAAATGTCCGGGTCGCAGATGCACTTTCGGAAACTCGAATGGTGTGATCAGTCACACGACGGGCCTTCACATCCTCTTCGGTTGGTTCCCGTTGACTGACGCCTTCCATAGGCTCCATCTCGGTGGATATATGCAACGTCTATTAAGCTCGGCAGTCTGCCGTCTCCATTCGGCAAGGCGTTCTTCTCTCTGTTCGGGCATCTACGCTGCTCTCTTTGCCTTATGACGCTCATTCTCTTTGTTGAGTAGCCAACTACCAGGCTACAACCTCAGGATCGGCAGAGTTAATGTTCTCTTATCTATACCGCCGTTTAACAGCGGCTGGACACTCCTCCTGTGCATCCATAACAAGCGTTGTGATACGGCCTCCGATTAAAGTCCGCTTTTTATACGCAATGCTGCGCATACGACGACGCGCGGTTCTGTTGATGAACATGGTGTGACGTCATACAAAACGGCTGGGGCGGCGAGCCACGCGTTGTGGCGTCATGCCAGATGGCGCCGCGAGCGCGCGAAGCGCAGTAACCGTCTCACATATCTCGGTGGACACCCGAACCGCGCCGTAAATGAAAAGATAAAGGAGGGAGGGAAACGACAAAGGGCGAGGCGCACCCACTCCTCCCCCCCCCCCGGTTGCCATGGTAACGGCGCATGCGCAAAACTGGCCTCCCGCATGTACCATGGTAACGGCGCATGCGCACAACTGGCCTCTCGCGTGTACCGCGAAATGCTCGACTAGTAGCCCAGTGTACCTCCCGCTGCAAAAATGTAGGTATAACGTTAACAGACCAGAAACGGGAAGAGTGGGTGAGGGAACAAAAGCGCGTTAATGACATCCTAGTCGAAATCAAGAGGGAGAAATGGGCTTTGGCAGGGCATGTAATGCGAAGGCAGCATAATTGCTAGTCCTTAAGGGTAACGGAGTGGATTCTAAGGGAAGGCAAGCGTAGCAGGAGGCGGCAGAAGGTTAGGTGGGCGGATGAGATTAAGAAGTTTGCGGGGATACGGTGGCAAAGGTCCGCATGGGAGATGCATTTCACAGTGATTATTGCAGAATAAAATTTTTTAACAATTTTTCTCGGCTCGTCAAAGAGCGTTAATGACTTGTGGAAGATACGGTGCATGGAACCTAATTAATGTTAACCTTATAGCCCCCGGTGTATCCCCTACAACGCACTCTTTAAATATGTGAATAGTTGCTGACAAGAGACGACAAGGGCTAAGTTTGAATTGAAGGTTTATTCAAACCGAGAACGGAGCAAGTACATGTTGAAATAAAGATGATAACCGGCCGTGCTAAGAAAATGCTGTCTGTTAGCGGAATCTCGCGCTCATGTACTGTGATTGAATGTGTATCAGCATCACCCAAACGCATATAGTGTGATTGAAGGTCTCGGTAGCATCATCTTAACGCAGCCCTATGGCTACAAAGTTACACTCTGCCAACAACAGGTCTAGAAAACTTGGTTTTTTTGCTCTCTCTATAAACGCCGCTAAATTATTCACGGTGGAGGTATGGTACTTTCCATTGTTCGCAAAGCTCTCCTGGCTGCAGTTCAGGAAAGACAGACGAAACTACTTGTGTCCAGCGAAACGCAAAACCACTGAAAGGTTAACGACCTCACCTACTTGGCTTTGGATAAGACTTTGATGCGGTACCGCAACTTGACTTGCAGTGCACAGTGCTTTTGTACCATGGATAAGCGTCCCGAAATGTTTTTCCTCTATCGAGGTGACGCCTTTGTTTCCACAGGGAGCATCCTTCGCAAAGCGGCTTGTTGTCTACGACATAGACTAAACAGCGAAGATAATGAGTATATATCGGATATTGAAGATAGAGAGTAAGTGGCGGTAAACGCGTTTCGACACCGCTTCGATCGGCGCCCTTTTGAGGATGGCTTCACATGGGCGTGTTACCGTTTGAACTGGACTTTAAGCCACCTTTCAGTGGCAGAAGGCAAGTCGTAGCTCATTTCGTCATTTTTAACTACTGATGTGTGTGCGAATGAGATTTAATAACTAGCTTAAGGCGTCACAAATGAGACCTTGGGCTGCTCCAACTGACGACACGATGATCATTACGCGTTACGAGGAGTGACGGGACCAAGCAAAAGTGCTGCATGATTGAAGGCTAGCTAGTTCACGAAGAAACAAAACAAATTGAGGCGAAGACGTAAATGCACTTCAGACGGAAATAGGCTTGGCAGGTTGGTAATTTATTGCAACACGGGAAGCATAGCGCGAGGAGAACAACATAAATGCAACGTAAATGCACTACAGCGTAAATGCACTACTGTAACCAGCGAATCGAACACTTCGCCCAGGTTACCCAACACTGTTATCACACTAAATATAGGCATTAATGCAATCCAAGTGTACTTCTACTTGAGCAACGCCCAAGACAAGAATGGCTACCCTGACTTGTGATACCAAACGCACAAATCATCCTGCCTGAATGCAAGAAGCCGGTTGATGTATACTAACGCAATTCAGTCGCCTATAATTGCCGTACACACACCTACCGCTCACCTTATGTCCGCTATTGGGATCTTTCAGGAGTACATAAATAAATAAGCGTGCCACGCTTACAGTTTGAGCGCTTCCCTCGAGGTCACTTCTTCATGGAGGCCACTTGGGGCGCAATTGGCCCAGCGACGAAAAAAAAGCCCAATAACCTTTAATCCTCATCCTCCAGCATAAGCACAAGGAATATGAAAAGACAGGCATTTCCATTTATTTTTACTGGCTTCCCACTTCATTTTTTTTTATTTTCATTGGGCCCGCGTATGCACTGAGGTGCAGCCTAACAATTTCACGAAATTTCGAATGTACGGCTCAAGTTTCAAATCTCTGCACAAGTGTGGAAACCTTCGTGACCTCGCCACCGCGTCCTTCGTCGCACATGTTATCTCCACTACCAGTAGCAGTTATATATATTTCCAGCGTGCGTCTATGGTCCAGACGCTATCTTCTGTACGTGTCTTATCGTTTTTCGGTATATCTTGCGCCGAAAGCTTGCTAGCCGCCCTACAGACCTCAAGTGCCTCCCAATCATCGAGCACTGCACCGCCTGTCGCTTCGCATCACTCCTCAGTGTGCTCCCGTTCCCCTCTGGACGTCGACAGTCCGTCTCGTTGCCTTAACGATGAAGGTGGAAGTGGCCAGCCAGCGGAGGAGCCTCCTAGGCGAGGGACCCCACTGGGACGAGCGGAGCGGGACGCTGCTCTTCGACGATGCCCACGCTCACGAGGTGGTGCGCTACGACCCGCAGACAAGGACCGAGACGGAGGTCATCCGCCTTGGTGAGTTTTGGTTTCTTCCTGAAGCAAAACACAATGCTGCCTTGTATTGTCTTGCTTGGAGGGCGGGCCTCTTGCACCAGCGCCGCACCTTTCTGAAGTGTTTGTGTTTTGGCGAAGTCGAGCATCATACTCATGTATCTTACTCATAATCTTACTCATTCGAGTAAGATCATACCGAGGAGCCAGCAGTTAACTATCTTAAACTATCAAGGAAGTTAGAGCGAAAAAACAAAACAGGTCTGTCTAGACTGCAACAATGATGCCTATGGGGTACTTGCGTTTAAGTTTACGGTTCCGATTGCAGCGCCATAACACACTGCCTAGCGAGAAGAGCAAGCAGTTTTGGGTAGTATTATTAGTGCTTTTCCGCGCCACCTTCAGACGCTAATTGGCGTGAGCCTCCGCGCTCTGTCGAAGGCGCACGTGCAGTGCGTCAGCTATCTGGGCTACGCCGAGAGAAGCTAGGCAATGAATGCTGTCAGCCAAATGCGGGTATCTAATCGCACAGAATGTGTACTCGCGTTTGCAGCGGCCCAAGCGGCTGACAAAAGCAGTTTTGAGTCACCGAATGGAACAATTGCAGTGCCACCTTGGCAGCGCAGGTTCCCCATAAAAATAATATCCATTTGCTGGGGAAACACGTTTTATTCTGTTTCGACCAGATGAGACGAAATTTCGTATCCTGGAACACTCTCTGTTTTGCTTTTTAAATGAAAAATCGTGTCGTCTTTCAGGCATCTGCATCATGTGATGCAAGCTGTGTACAGGTTCGTCCAGTCTTAGTGCCAGCGCGTGAAAGCGTGGCCACACTCTTCAGAGGGCCTTTGCGTCAGACACGGCCGCACAACGAAGCGAATGGGCGCAGGAGAAGTTATAGCTGTACGTGGTGCTTCGCGTCATCTGCCACTTCGCTTCGATGCACGGCAGTGTCGGACGCATGTAGCTTCCAGAGACCTCCGCCATGCGCTCAAGTGTTCGCACTAAGAGTGGCCGAACCTGTAAATACTGCATGACAGTGTTTGCTTTGATGCCATTATCACCAGGCATTTTGCTACAATTGTCAGCACACGCAGTGATCCCTCGTAGCATCTGAGGTGTACAACAAAGATGCAGCTGGTTCTTTCCCTTTTTCCTTCAGCGAGCTCTCGCATACAGGAAAGTCATTTGCGACCAAACTTAGCGGGAGCTGAAGTTAACAGTCTCTGCGCAGGGATCAGTTTGTAGTGATCAAAGACCATGTGAGTGTCGGTACGTTATGCTTTAATGTAGTGCTTCTTTTGCACTTTGCTGCATTATATTCTTGCATGTCGGGCCTGTCGTTTGCGCTTAAAGCTGACTATTTATTTTGCTCACGACATGCAGATGTGAAACAGAGCGCTCGCTGCAGCGTGACGTTGCACTGAAACAAACTTCGGTTTCGTCTAACTCCCCAGCATAATGGTTTCACGTTGTTCCCACAGCCACAACGAGAAAACAGCCTTCGTGGATGAACGCTCATTGAACTGGGTTGGCAGTCCTGGAGATCCGCAATCGCATTCGGGAGCGTCACATCTGCGCTGAAGAACGGCATATGACTTATTATGTGTTCCAGCCTATGTGTGCGCGGACATATGCATCGAGTTTCACACTCCATGCATCTCAGAGTATCGTGATATTATACCCTCCCATCTACACTCCCTACCTCATTCTTTCCTTGAGTTGTCCTTTTCACCACTGTGGAGTAGCAGATCCAACCCTTATAAAAATGGTCTATAGACACTACAGATTTCTTAGACTCTATTGCCTTCCCATAGATATTTCTTTTTATCTATTCAGTCTACAGACTGTCTATAAAGAGAAGTCTACTAATAGCGTGTGGTCATAAATCTATAGATTGTCTATAAGATTTGTATAGCCTATAGACTGTTCTCTAGGGTTTGTCTATACAGAGTATATAACAGAAGTCTATGGACCGTCTAGAGACTGTCTAAAGAAATGTTTGTAAGGGAAGGTAGGTGAAAGACTCTTCCTTTCGGCTGACCTCTCCGCGTTTCTTGGAAACAAGGCTTTCTCAGGCTATGCTGCAAATAGGAAAGCTTTGAGTCTAACGCTTCGAGCTGTGCGCACAGCCACGCGCTAATCTTATGTGCATTCGGAGACAGAAGCCCCTGGACCGCGTGTTCTGCAAACGAAGAAGATAGCCTTGTTATTAGCCCCCGGCTGTAGACTGCACTTATAGAGGTTAAAGAACGGAGTTTTTACGTTCACCGCGTCAAGTCTGGTCTCCAGCCAGAAGCTAATAACAGCGCTATCGCGGCTTCGTCTACGGAGCACGTGGTACAGAGACGCTCTGTCTCCGACTGTACACTATAACTTGCTAGCGTATGAAAGATGGCGCTTTTCGTTTACTATGAAGGACTCTGATCAAGTTATCTGCATACTTTCACAAAAGGTAGGACTGAGAGCTAGAACTTTCGTGTCGGTGTAAAATTGTCCATCAGAGCCACTTGCCAGCTTTTGCTTTCGAAGCTTTATGTGCTGCGCATGCGCAGAGGACGAGATCGGCAACCTGATTCCGTACGCCGAAGACAACCGCAAGCTGCTCGTGTGCATGGGCAACGGCGTCTACCGGCTGGACCTGGACACCAAGGAGAAGACGCTGCTGACCGAGATGCTGGACAAGGACTCCCCGGTGCCCACGCGCATCAACGACGGCAAGTGCGACGCCGTCGGACGCCTATGGGCCGGTGAGTTAGTATGCAGCGCCATCAGGCAGGGGTAGTTAGTGGCGTTGTTGTTTTTTAAGACGTAGATTGTGGAAGACCTCGAAAGTAACCACACCATATATAAAAAAAGTGGCTGATTTAGCTTCCACAAACAATCGTACTGTAAGCTTTCTGTGTAAAATAATATCGGGATGAATGAAAGCATGGAATGAATTACGGACCTGCGCACCCTGAGCATTGACGCGTTCCTCAGTGGTTGATCTGTGCACCAGGCGGTACCACTTCCACCATTCCTGCGCCAAATGCACACAGAAGCTTACGCGGTGCCCAGGGGACGCTCGGTAGCGCCAGATGAGTATGGTAGAGGCTTTTAAAGCGTCTGAAAAACAGAAAGTACAATCCTCAGAAAATGCTCACTGGTAAAATAAAATGTTGGATAAGTCGACGTTAGAGCTCTATACGGCCTCTAAATGAAAGATTAAATGGAAACCTTTTTTGGCGATCCTAGTTAAAGTGGTTTACTTTTCGAGGCTGGGTGCTTGATGACGAAGTGTCACCGACGAAAATATGACACTACGGATGACGTGTACTGTTGCTGCATGCAAGACCGGGAAACGATAGAACATATTCTTATCCAGTGTAAGACCCTCCAACCCTCAGTTCACGATGCCGCTGGGATAATCGCTGAAACAACTTAGGGTTAAAGAATAACCGGAACATGCTCAATATTCAAGAAGTAGAAACAAGAGCAGAGTAGAGGATGGGTGAGGAACGTCAAGGGAGCAGTTTATAAACGGGAAGAAAATACGCTGTTAATCAGAAGATAGTCTGTCTCTAATCTCTTTGCTCAAAGGAGTTCAGCGAACAGTATGGAGGTGTCGAGGTTATAAAGGTATATCGACGAAGGTGTTGATCCGACGGAGTCATGAGTAGTGTAAAAAGGCTTCAGCGATTGTCCAGAAATATGCTAAATAATTTTTGGCATCACAGGGGGTAGTAGTCACCAGTAGATTCATAAGTGTTCTCGCCTTATTGGGCCCAGAATATTCACCCCAGATTTGTGCGGATTTATTCAGTTAGTGGCATTTTAAGACCCAATATTACCACACTGTAGTCCATTTACTGACGCTGCAGCAGAAGGGCACACCAGGACAAGCGAAGCTAAAGTCACTTTAAGCACAGCAGCCGCACTCATCCAACTCACGCTCGAAAAGGGGGGAGGAGGAAGACCAGCGGGTGCACCGCAAGGCGGCGCCAGTTAATGGACAACAGTGGGGCAGTATAACGTATTTTTTTCAAATTGCACCCTCACCATCGGACGTGCTCGTTTGATCACGTTTAGCCAAATGCTGCAAACTACGGTAACTGAAGTTGATACTAAAAGTTAAGGCGCCCAGTGGTCATTTTAGGGCCCAGTCGCAATGCAGGGGCCCTTAGGGGTCATCGGTGAGCGATTATATTTGGCGCATTGGTTGAAACCCTGTTCAGTGCTTATGCATTTGCCTCTTCAGAGTTAATTCTTTGCCTCCACATATCTACAAAGGCACCGTACATAAGTCTGCGTCTCTGAATAATTCAGTGGCGTTCACAGCATTCTGTGTGTGGGACACAAAACGTTCTTCTCGGACTGTGCTCCTTTTGACAAGCAAACCCGGCAGACGAAGACGGCAGCGGCTTCCCAAAAACGCTTCCGGCGGAAGAAGTTCCCGAATATTCGGCGCGGTGTTTCAATCGGTGCCGGTGCAGAAGCGACAGCGTTTGTGGCCGCTCTTTTTCCGACGTTCGTTACCTGCTTGAAAGCTCGAGTGAATATCTCAAGCGACCAGGCAGTCAAGCTCAGAGGTGGTAGCGAGACCGCTAACGGGCCTATAATCTCCCACTACGCAAATAACAGCTGTAACGATACGCACGGAAAAGTGGAGAACCGGTTTCAGCTTTAACGGAAAGACCCAACATCGCTGCCGTCTGTGCGGAATGCATGGCTACAGCCTTCCAGGCCACCTCTGCCGTCCAGGTGGCGGTCATGTCCCGTTTCAGAGCGAAAGCTTCACTGCGCCATGTTTTCGAAAGGGTAGTGTAATTACGTTTATCACATTGAAAAGCTTTAGAGGTCAAACCGTGAAGCAAAGCCACGTAGGCCGTGGCGGCGCATATATGCCAAACCAAGATGATGGACCACCCCCAAATCTCTCAAAGGTCAAGGTAAAGGTCAAAGGTTGAAGAGCTGGGACAACTTGCGATGCTGTATGACGGTGACGTCATGTAAAACAAATTTGAGTAAACTAGCACATCAATCGTGGAGGTAGGTACTCTGCTTGACAACGGGGGTGGAGCCACCGTCTGTGACGTCAATGGAGAGCTGCGTATATATACCCGCGATGAGCCGGTTGGGGTAAAAACCGGTTTTGGGATAGAGGAGGAAGAACATCTTGCCCTGATAGCACGCCGGAAAGCGAAGCTTCAACATTTCAATGAGGCAAGGAAGAAACGCGATGCCGAAGAGACAGAAGAAGAACGGGCGATACGGCGTCGAGAGTCGACAGAAAAGTGCTACTGCGAAAGTACTTCAGGCGGTACGTCTAACCGGTGACGCAGAGTCGGAGGTTTCTTTCACTTCTCACCTGGTTTAACCAAAGCTATACCTCAGCTAATTTTTTTTCAATAGGCTGAGTATTAGGTGTTCAACTCGCTATTGATAAGGTCTCCGGCGTAATCGACTGAAACTTTATACCGACAAGCTGCGCAAACGATACACGACAACAAAAGACAAAGCGTTATGTTAGTAACCGTGTTTATATCACGGAAATAGACAATTCTTGCTTGGATTATGGCTGCGCGCTCGACAGGGAAGTGAATACAGCACGCGTTCTTAATCCAGCCAGTGGAACACGCCCCCGGAAAGCCGGCATACAAGAAAGGCCTGCCAAAGACGCCTAAATTTTCTACAGAATGTCCCTCCCCTGAAAGACGCCGCCATTTTAAGCTGTTATACACGCAGCATCAAACCGGAAATTGCTTGGTAGCCCGGCCAAATTCTGTGTTGCAAGAGCACGAAACGGTTCGTCGAAAAGGTAAGGAGTATCACAGACTGCACGTATAATATTCAAGAAGTGCTCACAGGAGAGGACAGATATAACGTATAATTTATTATAATTTCAACAAACCTAATCGCGTGTAAACAAAATAAACCCACACATGCTAGCTGTTATTTGCATCTCAATGACACTTTGGCTTCGGTCGCAAATTATAGTCTCGCACACGTTCACTTCTCGTGTCCCCAAAGGTCGTGTATTTAGTTAACCTAGCTGCACCAAAATAGATGAACACTACTGAAAAATGCACGCCCAGCAAAATGCTCTCGAGTGTGTGCGCTTGACAATACATAACTTTTCAAATATCCTGCTTTAAGTGGCATCGCCACCTGAAGTTTTTTGCGACTGCTTAGCCCATCACCACAATGCTTTCGCCTTATTTAATGCACCAGGTGAGCTTCCTCCTCATAGAAGAGACCCTTCTGCCGTGTCTTATTTCAGGCTCGATGCCAGTCAAGGTCGACCTGGAAGGCATGGTACTAGAAAAGAACAACTTCTGGTCCTACTCCAAGGGACAGCTGAAGCACAAGCTCGACAAGATCTCCCTGTCTAACGGAATCACCTGGACGGCCGACAACAAAACCATGTTCTACAACGATTCCGTGCCAGGAAAGACGTACGCCTTCGACTTTGACTTGGCCTCCGGTGAAATCAGTAAGTTTAGTTATATCGACGCGCTTCCCAGTACTTTCCATGGTAAAACAGCTCTGAAAAACACGAGGACGGAACAAACACCTGAGGGAGCATCACAATTCTTTGGTCAGCGCAGCCGGTTCGAATTTGGCGCTGCACTGCAGGCAACCTAAGCACACGTGCGCCCCATTGCTTCATCAGACATCCGTCATCTTCAAACATAAGGATCAGATAGTAAGGGAACTAGTATAGGCGTAATCACATTGACAAGGGGGGGTGAATCATGCATTAGAAAGCCCTTATTATCACTGGCTAACCACGAAATCACTTGTTTGGAGCATGCATTTGCAGCAAGGTAGATTTAAGATGTTCAGTGATGACGCAGTGTTTCTTGAATATTTTTTTGTTCTGTTTAGTGTTTGGAGGGAATAGTATATGTACACACGTGCGTAATAAATCACCAGTTGAAAGTCAGCGCTCGTGTCGCCGTGTTTGTTCCGTCCTCGTGTTTTTCCACGCTGTTTTATTATGGATTGTAGTAACCAACTTGCAGCTTTCCGTACTTCACAGTACTTAATCGCCGCATAAACTGTGCACCAAGGAAATTCGTAACCTTTCCACGATCCTGCAATGGTTTGGTTTATGGGGGTTTAACGTCCCAAAGCGACTCTGGCTATGAGAGACGCCGTAGTGAAGGGCTCCGGAAATTTTGACCACCTGGGGTTCTTTAACGTGCACTGACATCGCACAGTACGCGGACCTATAGAATTTCGCCTCCATCGAAATTCGACCGCCGCAGCCGGGATCGAACCCGCGTCTTTTGGGCCAGCAGCCGAGCGCCATAACCACTCAGCCACCGCGGCGGCTGCCACAATCCTGCAATGGGTCAGTTCTTAGACTAATTCGCAGAATAGAAGGAATCCCCACATGTACACGTTTTAAACTACAAACAACCATTTCATTCACGACCGGCTGTCGCAATTACTTATTCCCCATTAGGGCTCCAGGCGCAGAATGAAAAATTTGCAAAGGAACGATGTTATGGGGGTCAGTGTGGTTTCCCTAAGAAAATTTTTCGCTTTGGGTAGGAGGAGGAAATGAGTAAGTCGCACCCTGCCGCCCCCTTTTTCAACCCACCTTGGCGAGTAGTCGGAGTAAGGTGCGCCAGAAGTACCCTCCTTTCATTCTTCTTCCAGGCAACCGACGCGTTCTGGCGGACTTCAAGGTCACTCCAGGCTACCAACAGTTGGGCTATCCCGACGGTATGACCATCGACATCAACGACAAGATCTGGCTCACCTGCTTCTCCGGCGCAGCTGTGGTGCAGATCGACCCGGAGACAGGTGAGTGAAACGCGCAGTCAGACCTCGTTATAACGAAACGGTTTTATAAAGAACAATGGTTATAACAAAGTAACAGTTATTTCTTCTACAAGCTCTCATGGGGAACTTGCGATGAAGCTTGTGGTGCCGATTGCAGCGCCATAACACACTGCCTAGCGAGAAGAGCCAGCAGTTTTGGGTAGTACTTTTAGTACTTTTCCGCGCCACCTTCGCTTATTGGTGTGAGCCTCCGCGCTCTGTCGAAGGCGCACGCGCCGTGCGTCAGCTATCTGGGCTACGCCGAGAGAAGCTAGGCAATGAATGCTGTCAGCCAAACGCGGGTATCTAATTCCCCAGACTGTGTTCTCGCGTTTGCAGCGGCTCAAGCGGTTGACAAAAGCAGTTTTGAGTCACCGAATGGAACAATTGCAGTGCCACCTTGGCCATATATCTGAGGGCCATATATCTGAGAGCTCCTATTTACGAAGTAAAACTTCCTTACAAACGGATATAACAAACCGCAGGTGAACCTCACTGTCTATATCGGGTCTAGTATATCGATCTGTAACAGGGCGCCATAGTCCCGTAGTCATTCGATGCGGCAAACTGAAATTTCTGCGCGTAACCCGCTCTGTCGAGCAGCGAGAAAGCATGTGCAGAACTTATCACAGCAATACGGGAACTTCATTACAGCCCCTTCCAGAGCCCCCTTTAACTGCTGACATTCCCAAGTCATACTACGTGGCCGGGCCTTCAAATTTTGAAACAAACAGGTTCACTACTCTAGGCAAAGTGTCGTCGCGTAGGTTGGAGAATCACCTTGAACGACCTAGAGCGCGACCACATAGGCCGTGTGTGACCATATGTGATACAGTTATGGCGTCGAACCCTTGGCTCATGACCTTTAGTTGACCTTTGACGTCGGACGTTTAGTTGATCTCTGAACGTTAACATTGGGTGACTTTTTGGTTGACCTTTGACCTTTAGAACATCCGATGGGGTGATGTGAAGGCACGTGATGATATCCGATGGGAATGTCGTAAGACCATGTGATACAAGTCATAGCCACGTGATCATGCGGGTATATATAGAACGGCTGTCGCGAGCGGGTAGCAGAGCTGCCATGGACAAGCCTCAGACACTTATCAAGCGTCCTTTCTTTTCGTTGAATTCCAGGGTTAGCCAAGTTAAGACACTGCCAGATTTTTTTTCTTTTCCATGTCATTGCAGCTAAAATCCTGACCAAGATCAGCTTCCCTGCAAAATACACCACGTCATGCTGCTTCGGCGGGAAGAACTACGACACACTCTACGTCACTTCCACCCACTATCCGACCGACGCCACAAGGCCCGAAGATGGGCTACTCTTTCAAGTAACGGAGCTCGGCGTCAAGGGAAGACCTACGTACGAATTTGCCGGCTAGCCTTGGGCTTTACTACTGCTTCTTTTCCAGCGTGACTAGCTCTGTTTGCCAGCTTTTACACCTTTCCCACTAATAAAAAATGAAACCAGCTCTGTGTCCGAGTCTCTTAGAGAACGCCGCTGGCGCGGAAACCGCAAACTGTTTCAATAAGGTAAACAGTGAGGCTGCTTTGCGCTTCATCGCTTTCAGTGAAAACAGCACTGACCGTTATATGCGTACCTGCTCAGTGTTCGCACATTGCAAACGGGCCAGCGTTGAAGGCCCCGTTCCTCAGAAGAAGTAAGCCCTGGTGCAGCAGAAAGGTGCGTGTTGCAGCCAAGAAAAGAAAATAAGCTTATGCAGTTCTCAAAAAGAATCCATCACAGATGCATAAAGATAAGCTTCTGTACTTTGCAAACGATATGTGTGCTGTAGTGATTGAAGCAAAAAGTGTATTTTCTAGTTTTTCCACTCGCCCATTCAATATTGCTGGAAAAGTCTTGGTAGTTTTTTAAACGAAATGGAAACGATGATCGGTCCATCCCACTGCTTCAATAAGATGCTACTGCAGTGAGCGATAATCCCGATAAAGCAAACTATTTGGGTTACTTTTTTTAGTTTTGTGTTTTCTACACATCGTTGTTCCAATGAAACTGCACGGCCTGGTGCATTCTTGAAAAACACGACGTTTCGGGACCGGCTCGGTCCCTTCTTCACGGTGTGACTGCGGGCGAGGCGCAGCTTGGCTTTTTAAGCCCTCGTGTTGAATACCTCCGGGTCAATGGCCGCAAACCATGGATTTGAGACGAAGGAAGTGACCCCAGGAAGCGATTAACATTCCTTCGTGCCTGTTGTATGTGCCGCGACTCCAGCAGAAGCCTCCTGCGCTGGTTAGCTTCAGTTTCCAGTACAATAGTGCCGTCAAAGTCAATTCAGTGGTCACATTCCTCGTAGTGCTCGGCCACCGCGCTGCGCTGACAGTTCATTTGTCGGATGTCCGTTTTGTGTTGCCTCATTCTTTCGGCGAAGTTCTTTGTTTCCCCCACGTACGAGGCCGGGCAGACTGAGCAGGGAATCTTGTATACAACCCCTTGGGCCCTTTCTTTTGGGTGACGGCCTTTCGGGCGGGGGAGAAGGCGTCCGATTGTGGTTGCCGGTTTGTGCGTTGTTAGCCCCCCTTCCTTACCGAGAATTCGAGCCAGCGTCTCGCTCACGCCTTTCACGTATGGTATGCGAACACATTTCCGGTTCTGGAGTGTGCTTGGGGAAGGAATAGAGGTGTTTCTTTTCTTTTTTGTTTTTGGCTGACGCGTCGGATGAATGAACTGGGGTACCCATTTTTCTGGAGATCGGAGTCTACTCGCTTCTTCTCGTTTCTTGTTTCTTCATATGTGAAGAACATATGGTGTCGGCTCTCTTCAATAACGATGTAATGACAGATGCCTTGTGGGGAGTGGGATGATTCGAATTGAAATGGAGGTACTGTCCCGTGTGGGTTGGATTTCTGTATACCGAGAACCGCAAGCCTTTGTCGTGCCTTGTGGCCAGAACGTCGAGAAAAGGCAGACTGCCCTGCTGCTCACGTTCAACTGTAAATTGTATGGCCGGTTCAGTTTAATTTAGATGGATTAGGAGGTTTTCTATTTCTGACGTTTTCACCACACAAAAGCAGTCGTCTACATATCGAAGGAACAACTTTGGCTTGGGATTGAAGGTGGTAAGCGCCCGGCTTTCGACGTCTTCCATGGTTAAATTAGCCATTGTGACCGATAGCGACGCTCTATGATAGTTCCGGTTGTTTGCTTGAAAAATTCACCTTTATAGGTGAAATAAGTATTGCGAAGACAGAAATCAAGAAGGCGGCATACCTCGTCGACGCTGAGTGGTGTTCTCTCGTACAGGGTTTGGTCGTTTTGGAGTGAGCGGTGAGCAACGGCCGCAGCCAGGGGCACTGGAACGCGGGTGAATAACGACACCACGTCAAACGAGACCAGGCTTTCGTCTTCTTCAATCGTCAGGTCCGAGACAAGTTGCACGAAGTGTCCCGAATGCTGTACATGCGTGGGTGCTCTGCCGGAGAGCGGAGCTAGTACCTGGGGAAGGTACTCGGAAAGACGTCGGAGAGAAGATAGCGTGAAGTCCACAATTGGCCGCAGTGAGATGTCAGGTCTGTGAATTTTAGGTAGCCCGTAAAAGCTTGGGGTTGAGCCATTTCTGGAGATGAGGTGGAGTTACGTAAAGCCTTTTGAAATCAGGGTGCCGCTTGAACATGTCCGCTAGAATTCTGTTGAGCGTTGTTTGAGTGGTCGAAGTCGGATCTTTGGGAATCTTGTCATATGTCCCACTGCTCAGCACGGCCATTGCTTTTTCCTCGTAGTTGCGGCGGTCCATCATCACCGTTGAGTTGCCCTTGCCTGCGTGCACTAACATCGCACAGCCCACGGGCGCCTTTGCGTTTCGCCTCCATCGAAACACTGCCACCACGGTCGGGTTCGAACAAGCAAATATGCATCAGTCTCAGTTGTCACAGCGACGCACATCAGAGCAAAAATGAACTCACGAGTTTCGCATATATCAGCGAAACACACGGCAGGAATGTCCAGAAGAGCGCACAGGAGAACGCAGTGGATGCTGTAGCCTCTTGTCACGCTGTTGAAAATTATCTCAGGGTGATCTCGAAGCAGCAAGCACGGCACACAACCCAGGTACACAAAGAGGGAATGCAATTCACACCCCGGGGGCCGCCGCGGTGGTTCAGCGGTTATGGCACTCGGGGTCTGACCTGAAAGATGCAGGTTCCATCGCGGCCGTGCAAGTCGAATTTCAATGGAGGCGTAATTCTAGAGGCCCGTCTGCTGTGCGATATCAGTGCACGTTAATGAACCCAAGGTGGCCGAAATTTCCGGAGCCCTTCATTACAGAGCCCCTCATAACTTGAGTCGTTCGGAATGTTAAGCCCCAGAAACCAAACTAAACCAAACGAATTCACACCCCGGTACGTCGCCGATAATTTTTTTTTACAGAATTCCTGGTGAGCTACGCGGCCGACGTAACTAGAGGCCGGTGGGCAGACGCAGGCGCGGGCAGGCTGTCTCAATTCCTTGAGTATGAAGTTCTTCTACCGCACAGATATTGGTTGCCTAGAAGGTGAAGTGCTTATATTCTCATCATAGAGCCGGGTAATGCACCAGAGCACATATCCCCCTTCATTTCTTCTCTGTCATAGCCACTCACTCGCACCACACACCCCGCTCCTCCCTCGGCGTAACATATACGTAACCCCCGATGGCTTCGTCGCTGGCTGTGGGGAAGGTCGCGTAGAAATGTTCAAACAGGTGGCGCCTAAAGAGGCACTGGACACTTATAAGCCGATGACTATAAGGACAGTTGCGGCCGACAAAGCTTTCCGGCATAAAAAGCATAACATATATAAGCAGAACGTTCAGTTGGGCGAGTTGGTATATATACATCTTTTGTAAAACAGCGCGAACGTCGGACAAGAACAGCGCTCGTCGCGTGCCCTTCTTGTTCTTGTCCGACGTTGTTCGCGCTGTTTTACAAAAGATGTATAACATAAGAGCTTGCGTACATGAAACGATCAGCGGACTTCCAGCAGGACTGCTTCAGGAAGTTCATGGCGGACGGAAGCAGCTCCCATACACGAAGTGGAGGCTTTCCAACGGTGTGCGGCGGCGCCAAACACGTTTTCAGTACTTAGAAAAGCTTATCCAGGTGCGTTAGGGTCACGTGACACCGTAGGGCAGTGGCGCATCAATTAACAGCTGCATCACTGCGTCAGGAGGTGTATAAGAACTCCGAGGGATGTATGATTGTGAAGTAAAGAAGTACCTTCTGCATATATGGGAATTAACTCATTACGCTATCGCGTCGTACCCTTAAGGCGGAGCTGGACCGCCCCACCAAATTTTGTTTCCTGCCACACTCGCGTGTTCGTCTAAGTACGGCACTTCAGTTTCTGCAGTCAAACACTGAAGGTGCGCTCTCTGCAATGCCTCTTGGTGCTTTTTTTAGTAACGCCATTTATTCCTCTGTCGTGAACCAACCAGCCCGCAATGATGTTCTGCTTCAGTAAATTTCTGACGCTGGCACAGAAGCTACGCGAGTGAGCAGGTGAACTTTCAGCCCTGTGTGACCTTGTGAGCGTGAGACGAAGTCGAATCTGGAAGGACCTGTTTCGTTTGTAGTTTCCACTACAGTACCATGAAAAGTTGTCTCTATAGTGTTTCATGCAGCAGCGTTGGACACGATTCCACTGATAGGCTTTTAACTTGAATGAGGTCCGCTGGCTCCACCCACCTCGTTTCCAGGACGCGGTAATTAGGTTTGAAAACTGAACACAGGCCCGAATAAATTGCTTCGCTCTTTTTGGGCGAGCAGACACATGTATTCTGCTGTGTGCTGAACTCTGGTTTGCTTCGACCCACTGTTAGCATTCAGTTATGGCCAATTACCTACAGGGCACAAAAGGGCATTGAGTAAGGCTAGAGTAATGCAATCTAATCGGGGAGTAAATAATCATTCAGCACGGCCTTCACCATCCTATATAAGCAGATTAAAAGAAAACTTAAAGTTTGGCTCCCCTACCTTTATACCATAGTGTAAAGTCGCTTTGTCTAAAGCACGTCTCAGGCCTTCAATATGTTACACATAACAGAAAGCTGAAACGCTGATGTAGTTTCCCTTCGGCTTCTCTATATGAAGGAACATTTCTTGACACTACAGGCGTGTAACTGGGAATTTTTCACCCCCATTGAATTCAGTTTAATGATTTTTTCTTCAAGACCGTGCATTGAGAAAGACATGAGAGGCATTTTCTACCAGTACAGCTTTTTTTTTTTACAAAAATATGCTGGAAGGATCCTACCTTCGTCTTTCGACTTCTGAGACTGAACGGAAAAAGCAGACATGCAAAAGGCACAGTTAGAAAGCGTCATGATAGGCAGCACTACACGTCTTTCATTGTCAGGAACATAGAGTTATGTTGGATTCCGCCACTGACGAAAGCTGTCGGAAGAAAGCTGAAAGAAGGTTTAGGCTACATGCGATGTGCTGGACTACAATTGTACTCCGGTCTCTGCTATTTGCTCTGCACTGATCCTGATGTCTTCCACCATCAGGTACCGTCGAATGTATCCCCAGCAATCCTCGCCCAGCTGGTCCAGCTGCCTGAGTCCATCGTCGCGCGGGTGGCAGACGACTCGTTCTCTCACGACGCCGGTCAGTCGCATGAAGGCGTCCATGGACTCGATACTTCTGAGGCGCTTTCTAATCGAGGCAGCCGTTGCCTCTTTGGTGGCGTGGCACAAATCGGCGAGGTCTTCCACGAGCGCCACGTGCAGGGAAACGCGCTCCAGAGCCCCGGCTACATACCTGTGTGTAGTGAAAAGGCAGCTTTGTGAATGTCAGTTAATGTACACGCTACGAAACTCTAATCAGACCTCTCTTAGAGTCTTGCGAAGAACAGGGGCTTTCCAAGGTCACCAATGACCGTTCCGGACTTTAATTCACAGGAACAGCCGCCTCCGTATACACTGGAATCTCTTCCGTGCGACAGGTGTGTACAGGAAGCAAGGCAAATGTCTCTACAAATACTGCAACAGATGCTGACATCGGAAATTATCTTCGTTTAAAAATTGTGTATGTGGACCTGCATTCTTATCTATGGTTGGATGACTTTTAGTGTCTTCTGCAATTAGAGGGCGTTTCAGCTAACTTCTGCCAGGGAATTCAAAAATGGCAGTGTGATCTACGAGGATTTATCCTTTACGCTGCTATCTTTTATCAGCTCAGAAGAGGTCTCACTCAGGCGATATTTCGTTTGAACCGCTCCTAGTTCTCTTGACAAAGTCGACTTCGGCAGTTTTGTAATCTTTAATTTTAGCAAAATATTGTACGTGAGTGGTATAGATGAAGTTTAGAAACAGCCGCATTAGTTTGTTTCTACGTATTTATACTACTAGCGTGCAAAATTGCATGGAACTAAAAATAAACAACGCGATGTTATAAGAAAGAGAGACAGAGGTGGTAGAGGGAAGGCAGGGAGGTTTACCAGTAAAATATTCCGGTTGGCTACCTTGCATTGGGGGAGAATGATGAGGAGGGCGTAAAAGAATAAGAATAAGTTGAGAAATGCGGTCCGTAGCAAGCACGACAGGCAATGACAAGCGCTGTAAGTCACAGGCCGCTGCAACTGTAGCCTGCACACCTTGAGGGCTGCCGACTGCTGCGATCTGAGTGGAACAGATCGAGGGCCCTCCATCACAAGGCAGCGCAGACGTTTCAGTGTCAAGAAAAGCTGCTTGCTGTTGAGGCTGATAATGTTGACAACGTAAGCACCGGACTTCTTCACGGAAGGATGAAGCTGGAGGATGCCTTGGGCCAGCTATTGGACAGATGCAAGCACTGGATTCAACAAATCCAGCATCTGCAGTGCATTCTGTGCAGTTGGCATGTGCATGCTGGAAAGCAGCACACGCATGGCATTCACGGTTGACTTTAGCATTGCAATCACTTGCTCGTCTGCGACCTGGTCTGGTTTCTGACCTAGTACCCGACCAGCAGTAGGCTCAACACACTGGCTGCGCGGTGCTGGGGTTGGTGCTTTGGGAGCGATGGCCAAGTCACTTGGTGGTCCTGGTCTTGGACCGGAGTTGTGACTTGTGCTTGATTAGCAATGGGCTCGGGACTGAGTGCGCAATACCTGCTTCGTCACTGCGGGTGTGTGTAGCTCAGGCAGGGATGGCCGAGGCCCGTCGGCGACAACCGTCTGTGCCTCGCCAGTGATATTGCTCCCAATCCTTAAAATATTATGCAGAGGGGGAGGACAAGTTGCGGAAATTCTTGGACGATCCTTTCCAATGCTGGCTAAAGATTTAGAAGGTCTGTGACGAGGGCGGCGATGTCGTCGCACCGTAGCGGCCGTTTCTCTGTTTGTGGAAAGGTCTCTTGTCATTTGTTTGAGTATCGCCCTCTCCCTTTTCAGGCGAGGACAATCTTTTGAGGCAGCGTCATGAGGGCCGCGGTAATTAGCACACGTAAGGACTGTTGCCCGGCAAGAATCGCCACTGTGTGGCTGAGTACACCGTGGGTACACGATGAGGAAATTGCACACACTACTCACGTGTCCGATTTTTATGCATTTCCGGCACTGTAGAGGCTTCGGGACGAAAGGGCGAACTGCATGCCGAAAGTGCCCAACCTTCATGTACAATGGAATGCAGCCCCTTGGAAGGTCAACTTGATGCACTTCGTCATTCCAAGGCGCTGAGCTTGCAGTATGGCTACACCGTCGGTAGCAGGTTGAATCAAAATTGGCAGATCAGTGTCGCGGATGGCTACGTCGACATCGTAAATGACGCCTGCCGTAGTGCCACTCCCTAGAAGGACATGGGAACGAATGGTGATGCCGCCGAGCATTCTGACGTTTCTCAAGCTCTCAAAGGCCACGTTTTTCACACAGGTGCTTAGCGCATTCGCGCATTTCCCCCTCAAACTTCAGTGGTTTCAAAGAACACCGCACACTCCTACTGCGCATGCGCAGTTCACGTCAGTGGCATGCACACATGACAGATGGCGGCCGCTGTCAAGCACACAGAGCGCATGCGTCTCCCACATGCGTTTGTTTTGAACCAGTGGCAGACGAATATTCGCCACTCCCCAGAGGGCGCCACTTCCGGTGAAAACGGTGTATTGTGATGCTACGGAAAGTCTTCACCAGGTTGGGACTGCCTGCAGATTTCGCTGCTAAAAGCCAACGGCTTTGCCGCGCTCCTACTACTACGTCATGATAACAAGGTGTCATTCCGCGTTGTGCTCCCGAAGTCCTTCAGTTGGGGCGAGTTTGATGCTAGCAAGATCGCGATCCAAGAGTAAATTTTCAAATGGAAACGTCAAAATCTCGTGGACTTTACTCTGGGCACGAAAAGAAGCGTGTGAACATTGTAAACATTTTTTGAAAGAAAAAGAAACCATCATTGGTATATTGCCACTTGCTCTATACCTTTTATTTCGAAAAAGTATGCGGTAAAATCAACGATTAGATTTGCTGTCCAACTAAACTTTGTTAACTAGCAAATAACGAGCGTTTCAAGAACTACGAAGACCAGTTGTAGTAAAAGGCCCATTGCCCAGAACTTTCCGAAGCACCCTACAGCGCGTTCTCATATTCTTAAAAGCGGTAACAAGTAAACATGAATCATTATATGGTGAACGTCTTCTGAAGCAGGTGCAGGATTTCGATTGTGCTCCAGCAAAATTTCAGTTTAATACGTATTTAATAGTATAGGGGGGTTTAACGTCCCAAAGCGACTCCGGCTATGAGAGACGCCGTAGTGAAGGGCTCCGGAAATTTCGATCACCTGGGGTTCTTTAACGTGCACTGACATCGCACAGTACACGGGCCTCTAGAATTTCGCCTCCATCGAAATTCGACCCCCGCGGCCGGGATCGAACCCGCGTCTCTCGGGCTAGCAGCCGAGCGCCATAACCACTAAATCACCGCGGCGGCTGCAGTTTAAAACGGATATGACTGACGCCAGACGTGGACGGCGAACGACTGCCGTATATTGAAAAGCACAGAGGTTAATGCACGTTGTTCCACATGAGATTTTACACAATCTTTAAATACAGGTTTTTTGAGTTAGAATAGCGCTTTTCTTGCATAGAACTGCCAGCAGTACGTTGCATTAGAATACACCTAAGACGTGCTAACTAACAGGTTGGTTAAAAATTAAAATATTTGCTTTTCTAACTATTACTGCTGGCTCCTTAACTATTGAAAGGCGTGTAGCCCACCGTAAATAACATCCATATCAGTTCCTAAGATTTCGAAAAAGCGGTTACACTTTGCACTGTGGCAGAACAAATTCTGGCTATTTCAACTAGTTCTGTCTAATGGATAGGTTGCTTTGGTGGTGGTAGTGGCTTTATTAAAATAGTAAAAAGGAAGGAAAAGATTTTTGCTAGCCCCTGCATCTGCCATCGATACTGAAGCACCTGAGCTGGGGCAGCGGAAATAAAGGACAGCAGGCAGAATGGAGAAATGAAATGAAAGAGGTGAGGGGACAGGAATAGAGGATAGGGGGAGAAGTAATATGTACAAACTATTTACACAATAAGAAATGTCTCTAGATTGTGCGCGTGATTAGGTCGTTTTAGAGGAATTAAATCACACACGCGCACAGCACTGTGTTGGTTACAACTGGAGTGGGGCGTCCAGTTATTAATCTTTCAAGGTAGAACTCGTGGAGCGTTCGGTCACTGCGTGTAACTACCTGACGGAGAACAGACGGGACGTCAAGCCCGTGTGTTCGAGGAATGCACAGATGCTCACCAAAGTTCGCTCACGAGTGCGCGCACTGCCCTGCGGCCACAATAGCGTCTTGATGGAGTCTGGTAGTACGCCCTGCGCCCTATAGGCCGCGAGCATATCGCGACGAGCATCGGCGAACGCGGAACAGCGAAGGAGCAGGTGTTCTAGTGTTTCCACTGCACCGCATCCGTCACACACATCACTCGTCGCGATTCCGTGACGCACCCGTCGTTAACCGGGCCACACGCAGTAAATGCGCGCGCGGAGGATCATTGCACGTTGTGACCGTGTAAGTGCGCGACAGCCGGTGACACTGTCGATGCGCTCACCTCCCGCGATGCGTGGGTCGGGGTGCTGCTTTCGGAGATGGTCGTTTTGCACTGCAAGGTTTTCGAAACCGCATGTATTTTGGCACTATGTAGAGAGAATTTGTTCGGCCACAGCGCCGGGGGTAACCGCGTTTTCTAAATTCTAAAAAACTTATATGGACATTACGTAACGGTGGGCTACACGACACTCAATATTTAAGAAACCTAAAGGTATAATAGTTAAAAGTTAGCTTTTCAGTATTAGTTAACCAGCCAGTTAGCCTGTCTTTGCAATGTTCTAATGTACTACACCACTCACAACGCTATCCCGAAGAAAGCGCTCTTGTAATTGAAAAAGTCTATTTTTAAAGCCTGTGTAGTCATAGATGAAACACCCTGTATAGGCCCGAGAGTCATTATGACGCATCACGGAATCATGGTTCCTCCAGTACCGCGATAATGGCAGAACGCAGCAACTCAACCATTTCGATCCTCAATTCGACGGGCGGTGGGCACACTGTGGGGAGGTGTCTGACACCTACCGCATGGTGTGGGCCTGACAGCAAAACCATTCCCTACCCCTTATCCCAAATCCCACCCGGGAGGACTGGAAGGCGACCCTGTCCGGCTGCTGCACCCTCGAGGCCCAAAGAGCTTTAACACAGCGCGTCCGGGCTGCGGCAACCGCCATTGGGGTGGGTGCCTGACTAGGCATGCCACCTAGTGGTTGTAAGGGCGTGCCCCTTCAGGTCATGACGCCCAACACCTCTCTCTATGATTAATAAATGCTTTCACCACCACCACAACACAGCATCACGCTATCACAAAAACAGTCGTTTAAACATATCGCCAAACTTTTCCGTCCTCTCAGCCAACTCGTCGCCGGGACTACGCAGTTAAGCAGCGTCAATGTTTGTCCAGGTAGATGCGACATGCTCTGGGAGGACTGGCGCGGCAGTGTGTGTTTTAGAGCGAGAGTTCTACTGCTCGAGGTGCAACTAAGAGTTTATCCTGGCTTTGCGCGGTTGACCTTGCAGCCCGACCAAAGTCAGACGAAGAGCACACACCGCGAAGAACGAATGAATGGAAAACTTCATTGTTAAGGGATATTCTCGCGGCGTAGATGGGTCCCTCAGTCCAGGGCCCCAGTGGCCTTTGTTGTCTTGCCAGCACTGTCGATCAGCTTGAGTTGTTCTTGAGGCTTCGAGCAGGACAGCGCAGCCTGCCACTGCACAGGTGTGCGTGTGGGGTTTATTGGCGCTGCCTGCGTTTTCTGACAAGCCCGTGTAACCTGATAAAGCGTTGAGAGTTCCCCACAGAGCGGGCAATTGTTGTCATATGTTGAAGGAGAGATTTTGCTTTGTAAACTGAGATTGCAGTTATGTATTAGTTTGAAGTTGTCTCCGGGCAACCGACTGCTCTCTACTAAGGTTTTTGCGGGGAGAGGGTAGGTCCTCCTGAGGGCTATTTGTTGTTCCAAGATAGCTCCATACCGTCCAGTGACTGCGTCCAGTTCCCCTTCGGTGTGCGCCTTCCGGTGGGCGTATGCTCGAGCGTTGGCGTCCGCGCGTTGGTTCCCTTTGACAGCCTCATGACCTGGTGTCCACGTGTTCAAGCATCTCGTAAAGGTGATTGTTCTCGCTTTGAGTTTGCGGATGGCCACAGTGGATATGCGTGCAATGCCGTGCCTTCTGCACGTCTCTTTCGTGTCAGTAATTATGTGTGCATGGGGCTCCTCGCCCTGATGGGCGATGGCGAGTGCAATTGCCGCTTCCCCAGCCTCAAGGATGTTGTTCGTTTTGATCAAATCGCAGTTTATTTCCCTGAGCTGGCGATCCACCACGCTGGCTGCGGAGCCGTATCGTTCTCTGAATGTGTTTTCGTAAACGAATACGCCTTTTTTTCCTGGCGAAGCTTCTTTCGTGAGCTTCCAATCTTGCCTTTCTTCTCGCCTTGTGTATATATAGATGCATGTTTCTCGGAATCGGCCAAGTCTAACAATGCATGATTATGCGTCCTATCTGTGCATAGCAGTGATATGGCATGGTCACAAATAATGCTCAGCAGCCACGTGGCCGAGGAGCAGTGGTTACTTGACCATGACCTTCGGAGCAGAAATTCTCATCGCCGGATATGTATCCATGTAACCACGCATAACCATGTGCTCATGCAAAACCAAGCTCTCGCCGTGTGCTAGGTTCAGCCGGATTGAACCTCAACCATTTTTTCGTCCTTTCGTCCACATCTTTTCCTAATGCGCCATTTTTCCCATACCAGGACTACAGTCGGTAGGAAAACAAAAACTATTATCTGAATTGGGCACGCGTATACGCTGCTATCCATCAGAGCAATTAATTCTGAGTGGCTGCAACAATTAGAAGCCAGATGGGGAATCCACGCCATGAAATGAGAGCTTCCCACGTTACATAAATTGCTGCGGAATATTTCACACAAACAGTTTCAACTTTGATTTACCGTAATGAAATCATAACTAGTACTAAGAATTATGCACAGATAAGCACAAATACGAGACAATTTTATCGTTAAGGCAAGTATTCTCTGAATTCGAACAACCCAAAATATAAATACCTGTCGAGTCGACGGCTTTCGGTAATTTGCATCGCCCGAGCCAAAATGCCGGAGTTTCTCCTCGTAGTATCGGCGATCGCCAACCAGCTCCTGGTCGCCTCCGCGTCTAGTCGGCCGTGAAGTTTAACGCTGCGCAGGGTGTAGTTACCAGCAATGCCAGTCGAGAGACGTGTCACAAACGCGCTGGTATTTGCAGCTGTCCAGTTGACCAAGAAGAACGTTCTGACGCTCTGGCTATGTCTGACCGAGTCCGCCAATCCCTGGAAGTCTTCCTCCTCTATGCTGTCTGCCCAGATTAACAGCTCCTTTAGGCTTGCATTTGTACAAATGCTGTTTACGATAACTGTCCACCATTCGTTAGGCAAGTTTTCAGCCAATTCCGCACCCCTACCAACGCTCAGCTGTAGCTTTCGGAGGTACGGTGTTGACTTTACATAATCTGCGAGGGCTAAAGACATCGTGAGCTCTCCTCTGGAAACGTTCATAGCAAGGTGAGTTAGGTGAGGGCATTGTGGTAGCTGTCGTATAGCTTCTAATCTCACATTGTCCGTAGCTGCTCTAAATAGATATATTCCTGAAAATGCTTTGCACTTTATCAGATCAGCGTTGCTGATTACTAAGTAGTTTCCGAAAGAAACCTTTTCTTCAGCGCCGCACTCTTCTAGGGCACTACAGATCGACGATAACGGAGAATATTCGGCGCAGACATTTGTAATATACACTTTTTTCATGTTGGAGCTTTTTGTTAACGTTCTGAAGAAGTTTGCCCAGATGGCAGGGGGCCATATCGTCAATGGAAGAGTGAGTTCTTCTAACGTTTTGTTTTCAGACAGCGCCGCTACCCAGTCAGAGTCCCTGTGGCAGTCAGGTCTAATGCTATCATTGGTTGAGATGATGCTGAAGACCAGAAGGACCTCATTTTCTCGAAGTATTCTGCCTACAGTTCGAGTACTTTGTTCGTTACAAATGAATTCCGTGAGGCTTAGAGACGAGAGGGTTCGATTTTGTAAAACTCCTCGCAGAAGCGCTTGTTGCCTTTCGTAATTTCCAGCTCCTATGCACAGAGTCTTCAATGCTGTGGCGAACCTGATGTAGTTGGTGAATGCCTCTACGGATGATTCCAGCTCAAGTGATCCGCCCATACTAAATTCTCTCAACGTTGAGTTCCCCTTCAGTGCTGCCAGCATTGCGTTCTCCTGCTGCGTAAGGAACAAGCCGTACATTCTCAGTGAAGTCAAAGACGAAGACGTCCGGAGCAGTGCACACAGTGCCGCAAAAACGTTCGCATGGCAATCAGTGCTCACAGTGCATTCAATCTCTTCGAGGCTGGTCAAGCACTGGATGGCCTCCGCAAGACCGTTCGATATTGCCCATCCCGAGAGCTGCAGCTTTAAGGTCTTGAGTGACGTGTTGCGCCGAAGGGCGTCGCAAAGGAGTGTCTCGCAACTACCAGAACGCGGAGGTGTGGCGTGAAAAGACACGATGCAGTGATGGGTCGTGAGTAGCCGGTGCAGAGCTCTCTCGCCCTGCGACGATTCGGACTCCGATGGATCGGGAAGATCAAGGCCAGATTTGGAGAAGCTTGACACGGAGAGGCGGCTGCGAGTACCCGCTAATTCTTGCAGCTTAAAACGCGCTGGGAAGAGGAAGGCATTCCATTGGGTAAGCTGGTGGATGATGTGGCATGCTTGAACATCCGTTGCTGTACAAGAGGCATGGAAGCTGGCAAAGGGGCTTGTGACGTAACTCCTTGCGCCATCTGTGCGTGGCGATGGGAAGCCGGAAGAGGGTGCTTCGGGCGCTGCAGTAGGCTTTCTTGGGTCTCCATGATGTGCTCCAGGGTCTTCCATTGCATCTGCGTGGTGTTTAGTTGTAAGTGACTTATGAGTATTGAGAATGAGAATGTTTAGAAGATGGTTTTATTTAATTCTGCCTGCCCAAGGCCCAGCGAGAAACCGAAATGAGTTAATTTTGCGTTTACGCTATTTTTACTTTTATTTCTTACTCTGAACGCTAATGTGGGCGTTAGATTGGGAGCGAGGGGAGAGAGAAAATCTCTCAAAATATAGTTAACTAATTACACTAGTAATATACCTGACTGCAGGAACACATCATAAAGGTTTAAGGAGCCAACGGTAAGGAAAACAATAGCCCTGAATGAAAGCATGTAAGCATGGAGTGCAACTTACGCAGACTTTTCAAGGAAAAAAAAACACCAACCGCCAAGAATGCAAAACAAACGGCAAAAGATAAATTTCGCGCACCTACTCTGTCAGATTATCGTTTAGTACTTAGAGAACTTCATCCCAATCAACATTGTTAACCGCGGATTGGGGGACGGCACTCGATTATCTTATCGCCAGGGGAAAGAAAAGAAAATCTGACTACTTCTCTTCCCGTAAATGAATGTTGAATTTTTTTGTTGTGGTCAAGTCGATGAAATGTGCGCATTGCAGGCCTAAATAGCGGCAAAGCCAGGACGTGATATTTGTCGTTTGCATTCTAACGTAGAGAGGTTAAGGTATTTCTTTATTACAGTTGTGCTTGAGAAACGCGAGCACTGACGTGCGATGAATCAGCTGGCCCTGTTTTGCACTGTCTCTAATTTGTTAACAAGGTACGGCTGATGAGGACACCAAATGGATGACGAATTTTCTAGCTTCGGTCTCACCAACGAGGCATAAGCAATTAATCGCGTGTGCTTTGCTAGCGTTGTAAAGTGACCGGCGAATAAATCCTGAATTTTCATATGTGTTAGTCAGAACGTGATTTATATGAGTGCTCCGCGACAGATTAGAGGTTATATGCATTCCTAAGTATTTGAAAGATTCAACAGACTCTGTTTCAGTATAGTTGATGCTGCAGGTGTTTGACAAAACGGCACAGCGGTTACTGAAACGCATTAACTTAGTTTACTATTAATAGAACCACGTACGTAATAATGTAGACATTTAGACTAATTGTTCTGTAACAACACAGTAAGCGAATTAAGAGAATTGATGGTAAATTGCACAATCATCGGCGGATAATCTCATTGGTGATGTAATGCTGGATACAATATAATTAATGTATGTGTATAATGTTTGCCCGGGATCATCTGTATATATATATATATATTAAAGAAGCCTACAATCACCGAAAACAAGGTGCATAGGGGAATGTTTCTATTTTTTTTTATTTCTTTATATTTTAAAGAAAATTGCTTTTAAAGAAAATTACTACCGCGTCCGGTAGAGCACCGGGCGCGGTATTCGGAGGTCGTGGGTTCCGACCCCACCGGCGGCATGGTTGTTTTTTCTGCTGCTTTATAAGAATTTTCTTTAAAACTAATTGATTGCCACTAAAAATAAAAAAAAATAGAAACATTCCCCCATGCACCTTGGTTTCCGTATTTGTTGGCATATTTAATATGTTTGTCAAACGAGCCCCTCATTTCATTTCCCCTGTCTGCTGACCGATTCAAATCTCTGGTCGAGGTAATCTTGCACCGGTCTAATAACTATTATTTATCTTAATGCTGTTGATTTTATATACCAGGCGATTATGAGCCCCACGATCAAACGCCTTTCTAAATTCGATTCAAATGGCGTCTTTTTGCTTGGTTCGGCATGTCAACATTAAGGAATTTACGTTTCGCTTATTCCGTTTTCCTCTTGCATCTCTTTGCAAAGCATTGTTACGCAGTCCAGTCAACGTGCGCTCCACTGCTCACGCCTTTCGCATACGGGCGTTTGTTTTTAAAAGGGAAAGCATTTAATACTCACCTCCGCAGCTTCTTCGCCGCGTGCGTGAGTTTGGCCTTGAACAGAAGAGGAACCATGTGAGAGCTATGATGTCACTAAGCCGCCACAACAGAAACAGAGCGCTCGCCTCTGCCTAGTCACGTGACAGCCATGACGTCATTCACCCGCAGCTACGCCGGAGCCGTGCGCTCGCTCTGCCTAGCTAGACTTAGCCGGTGGAGACGGATATCAAAAGCTCTCGAGAATTGAACGCCACCAGTCGTCATGGATGATGCAGGCCAGACGCCTCGTGAACTGTCTGCCTCTCAGAGGTGTAGAAGACGACAGGCCTAATCGCATCATCGAGTAGAAGTATCCTCGCAGAGAGTCTGCCGCCCAGAGACGAAGGGAGTGACCAAAGCGAAAGCATTAAAGTTTGTCTGGTAACCCTTGGCTAAACTTAAGTCATTACCACCAAGCAACAACCAAGTCTAGACAAGCTTTCAGCCTTAGGTTTCAAGCTTTCGCTTTGGTTACTTAGGTTTAGCTGGGTTAAACTTGTGCCTATTTTTTTTTTTTGGTTTAGACACCTTTTGATATCCCTCGTGACCCATTCATCCTTCCCTGCCGTTGAAAACCGGCTTTTAGCAATGTATTTTTTTCATGCAAACTGTTCAATATATCACTGAAAAGTGAAGAGCTTTCAGTGACTGTTCGATTAGAGTATGTAGGCTGAAATAAATAACACTAGCTATCAAAGTCGTCATTAATACTGTTCAAGTCTTCTTAAGCAAAGCCATGAATCAATTATTTTAGATACAGATAGACCTTCGGAGTGGCTGAATGGAACACACAGTGAACAACTAGGCGGTGACTGATACATTACGTACATTCCCTGCGACACGTTCGGGTGAGTTGTAAAAACTAAATAAAGTGTGGCATCAGCCCTTGTGGGAGACGAAAAAAGCTAAGTCAGTTGAAATAAATGCATTCAATCGAGAAAAACAGAACTTCCACGGGGATGACTATTATTAGCAATTGAAATAGATGACCAACTCATGCATGGGAAGTTAGTCTCCGGCCAGGATAATGGGCGAGTTCGCGTACTTGCTCTGAACATGCGTTAAAACAACGTTTTACTCTGCAACAAAGCCAGTAGAATAATCCGACGGCTTGTAACGTGCACCGATAACTACTGTAAACTCGAGAACGGAGCAACAAACCCATAAAATTTAATGTCCACTGCATACAGTGATATGCCTTGTAGTCATGTCTTTTCTCACTAATCATGACACTGCCACCTCTTTTATCTGCTTTATATTTACGGAAGATGAAAAACAAATTTGAAATGTGAACTTCTGAACCGGCCATTTGTGGAGTTGACCACGTTTCTGTTCAAGACAATGGCGTCAGCAGCGAAATTATAGATGAAAGAGTCAGGCTGGTCGTGCATATTGATAATGCTTATAAAATTTGCGGAGTTGAAGGAAAATAGTGTTTTAGTCGTGCTTTGCCGAGCGGTACCTCGTCATGGTTGGCTGATTTGATTGTCGACTGCTTCGGTTGGCGACGGTTGGCGACATTGAGGAGCGCATGAACAGGCCTTGCCACTTATCGCATCATATCGGTACTGCTTCTTCGAGCGAATATGTTTGTCAAAAGAATACCTGGCTTTTTAGTTTCGATCACGGTTTAGATGGCTGAAATTTCGAATTTCTTGCTGGCAAAAGTAGGTCCGAGGTGAAAAATCTTCGATATAAACGTTGGGGTTTCTAACGTCTTCGAGCTTATAAGCATTGCCAAGAATCAGGCGTTTGGTTTTTTAGTTGAAAATTTAATTATGGGGCGGTTCTGCTCTGCCTTTCGAGCACCGATGCGTTGGCGGGCTAAATATTTTTAAACTGTTCATCAATATGCTTACTGCAAAAGTCGACAAGTGACTCTGAGGCCTCGTAATCTTTCTTTCCTTTGCCGCCGTGGTGGGTCTGTAGTTATGAGGCTCGGCTGCTGACCCGAAAAAGCGGGTTCGATCCCGGCCACGACTATCAAATTTCGATGGAGGTGATATTCTAGAGGCCTGTGTACTGTGCGATGCCAGTGCACGTTGAACTACCCCAGGTGGTCGAAATTTCCGGAGCCCTTCGCTACGGCATCTCTCATACCCTGAGTTGCTTTGTGACATTAAAACTCCCATAAAGCCACAAATCAGAAACCTTTTCTTTTTCAGGTAAGCCCTTGAATATTAAGTTCTTTTGGCGTATGCGGTTGTTCGTGTCATCCGCAAGGTTAATCACACTGCTTTGACCGCCACACGAACGGGCACGAGCCAGTACGTTTGTTTTCAAGTCGTGGACTGCGTCCTTAACAAATGCGCTATTTTCAATCTCCCAATGTGTTCTCTATGTTCAAAAGACATTTCTAGATGTCCGTTGGACCGGCTGACATATCCTTCATTTCACTCAGTACTTCTTTTTGAAATTTGCCTTGGGATGACGCAGCATTTTTCAAAGCACCAAGGATTGCATCTTATTTCTCGGGACCCGGGTTACTCTCGACGTCTCCGCAACAGAGTAGAAGGTAACAAAAACAGAATTATACCGTGACAAGCTAGCCTTCAGGGCAGTACCTATAGTTAAAAGCAAACTGGTGGCACGGTATTGCTACGCCTCAACATGGCGAGACGGAATACCCTCAAACTGAAGTAGCCGAATCGTACGCGGTATGTGGCAGCGTCAGCACCCATTTCAAAACGCGCACAGAGAAGCTTCACACATACACTGGTATTTTCGGCAATGACTTAGAAGTAAGTACATTGGAATAAGGTGTTTCCACTCACCTAGAACAATGAAGGCGCAGTTGAGTGAAGGACACGGTAGCCGCAAAATCCAAGGAACCGCGGATTTGGAATGCTTCTCTGTAGCGGCACCACCGATGCAGGTGCCACTAGTCGGTCAAAATTGGGCGCAGTGCGCTATCACGGTGCGCCGTTGTAGTTTCCACGTGTGAATGCGGTGACGAAGGCCGGAGATGCGATGGCAACGATAACGCCGCCTTCGCTGTCGCACGTGCATCACGATGTGCAGGGTGGTCCGTCGAGGTGTCCACTAGAACAGTGAAGACCCGGTTTAGTTAAGTACCTTCTAAGTGAAATTCCCCTGCAATGCAAGCCTGCAATCCTGTACGCTTTATCAGCCATATCAATTAATTAGCCCGACTTGCTTAGTGCTTACATGTTCTCTGAGGTATAATTATGTTTAATAAAAGGAGTTGAAAATGTGAGTCTTTATTATGGTGAATTCTAATCTCAGATCCGCAGCACTTCGATACAAATTTGTCTAAGTTTTTTCGGAGCAGATCTATTCGAGAGACAGATGTGGATCGCGCAGCGTCCACACCAGCAGCGTCCACTGGTGGTCAGAGTTGCCACCATGTTTGATTTGTTCTTTATTTTTATTTAACTGTCTCATAAATTAGTCTAACGTCGCCATTTTCTTTACCGTCAGCGACTCACGGGCCTCACCGAGTTGCTCCAACCAGACCACATGTGTTTTAAATGCAAATTTGGGAGGGGTGCTACCCGGCGGACTCAGGTAAACTGAAGCAGAACACCTTTCCCTTCTCGAGCACCTGGTCCTGCGCCTGGAGTAGAATCTTCTTGGCGCTTCATAGTAAAGATCTCACTATTATTATGGTGTTAGCCCGGAAGCAGCATCGCCAAAATTCCGCGGAACGCGTCAAATTTGTGACCTCTATGCAGAGGGAAACTTTCAGTTTGGGTCTCAACGCAACATTGCGGTTCCGGCGTCCACGAAGAATGAGCCACTTAGCAAAGATTTGGTATATTCATGACTTCGCTCGCAGACGGGATTGTTAGTACAATTCAGGAGCCTCGTTTCCCATGCTATGCATGCTTAATCGCGACATAAGTACAGAGGCTTGCTGTCTGTGTCCATCCGGTTTTTGGGCTATGTGCACAGCGAGCCTTTACAAAGTGTGAGAACATAAACAACGTCTTATCTGTCCGCTCTTGTCGAAATGTAGTGATGTACCCCAAGTTCACCTGACTGAAGTCTGAAATGATTAGTGGTACATGAGTGCAAGACCCCGATAATCCTGCGGTGGTCTTATTTTTATTAACACAAGAAATATTTTTGCACCCTGACAGGAGTAATGCTCCTTTACCCTTAACAACGGCTTTTGAAGATGTTCACCAACAGCATAGAGGTGTTCGAGACTTCTCTTTAATGATAAGGTGTTGATGAAGGTGCTGATGGTCATGAGAATACGAAATTTTAGGGATATGCGACGGGTTAAAGTGTTGATGAGCGTGTTAAGGGTGTTCGTATATGCCGTAAGCGTTTATGAATACTGTAAAGGAAAATAGCCCGGGGTGTCGTTGGACCGCTTTTTTTATACCTCATGCTGCAAAAGCTTTTATTGAGTACATCATGGGAAAGCGAATATTAAGCGACATGCGACGGGTCTCTGTTGCTGGCTGAGTGCATCCAGGCTGATGATGAGAAGGCGACGCTTTGTTCAAAAATGCCTACTCGGCCTCTATTCAATCCAGTCGCCCAGGTTTGCTCGCAGAAATTTGTTAGAATTAAAGCTGCCCTTAGTAAACGATGATAACGAGACACAGACAAAAACGGAAATAAAGTGCAGTATTCGGAGCCCTTCACTTACCGTAATCGGACTGACATACGCAGCGCAGCGCACAACCACGCAACGAAAAAACACCGTCACCAAATTATCGGGATAAGAAATTCATCAGACAGGACGGCATAGCACACGTGCCTAGATATCTCGCAACTCTTTAAGGATCTGGTTATCGAAAAACTCAGTATCCTTAAAAGAATGGAAAGGAAAGTGTTGTGAGGCCCCTGCAAACTCTTTAGGAAATAAAGCGGACTTCACTCATTCTGTTTAAGATTTAATAATATTTTCTATATTCCTGAGACTGGCCGCGTTGGCTCAGTGCCTTTGGCGTTCGGCTGCTGATGGCAAGGTTCATTTTGATGGAAGGACAAAATACAAGGGACGAGAGATTTGAAGGCATGTTTGACAAGTGCTTCTTATCAATAAAGGCGTTTCTTCCCACGCTGCATGTTTATATCGAGCGTGTGAATAAACGCCTTTGTTGATAGTAAGCACTAGTCTTGTGTGCCTTCAAGTCTCGAGTCTCTTCTCTTTCGCGGACTTCATTCATCAAATTAAAGCAATACCAACGTGCCCAACATTTCACTGTGATACCGGCCGCGATTGCCGTATTTCGATGAACACGAAATAGAAAAATGCCCCACCGCTGTGTCATGTGAGGGCACGTTAAAAAGCCCTGCTGCTTTAAATTCATCACGAGCCTTTCGGTACAGCATCCCTGATAGGCTGAGTCGCATCGGGGCTTTAAAACCGCAACTCCTCAGTTTAAAATATTCCTACTGAAGACAGGTAGAAGAATGTATTATCGCCTCAGTGTTAAAGGCTTCGTACCTCAGTAGAAGTAAGCCCTGGTGCAGCAGAAAGGTGCGTGTTGCAGCCAATAAATGAAAACAAGTTTATGCAGTTTTCAAAAAAAAAATCCATCACAGATGCGTAGAGATAAGCTGCTGCACTTGACAAAAGAAATGAGTACGGTAGTGAACGAAGCAAAGAATATTTTCTAGTTTTTTCCACTCGCGCATTCAATATTGCTGGAAAAAATTTTGGCAGTTTTTTAAACGAAATGGAAACGGTGACCTGTCTATGCCAGTGCTTCAACATGGTGGTGCTGAAGTAAGCGATAATCTCAACAAAGCAAACGGTCTGAGTGTTTTCTTTAGTTCTGTGTTTTCTACACATGTAGCTTCCAATGACATTGCACGGCTTGGTGCATTCTCGACTGAGCCAATGGAGGACATTCTGTTTGACCTTCGTGGAATTATGACTCTGCTAAAAGGATTGAAAGCCACGAAAGCCACTGGACCTGACGCGTGATCTAATGCGCTGCTTTCATCACGTCAAAGCACTCTGACAACTTATGTTTATGTTTTCAAAATAATTTCAAGTGATTGATTTGCCCAATGATTGGTAAATCGCGTATGTTGTGCCGACTCGTAAATCGATTCCACGTAATCTAGTTTCAAATTATCCCCCAGTGTCCCTCACAGGCGCAGTTCGCCACATCTTGGAGCATGTATTTTTGTACGAATATTATACACCGTCTTAATGAGTTTTCCCTTAGAAGTAATGATCATTATGGGTTTCGTAGTGAATTTTCATGTCTCGAAGATGCAAAGCACAGGAGTCGGCAGGACGAACAAAGAAGGAACAGGGACAAGGCGCTTTTTACAGGAATCAGTACTATGGCAGAGGGCATTCAGATCTATAATTTTGCACAGGCTTAGGCTTAGGACTTTGTTTGTGCTGTCTACTCCTGCGCCTTGTATCTTAGGTTCATGCACTAACTCGTTCAGCAGTCGATTCTTCTGAATTATCATGTGTCACGCATTTAATTGAACTCGTTAATGATACAGCTAGTTATTTACATAAAGGAGTCTCTGTTAAATGCGTGTTTCTCGACTTCATGAAATTATTTGACGTTGGTCCACATAATAATAATAATAATAATAATAATAATAATAATAATAATAATAATAATAATAATAATAATAATAATAATAATAATAATAATAATAATTGGTTTTTGGGGAAAGGAAATGGCGCAGTATCTGTCTCATATATCTTTGGACACCTGAACCGCGCCGTAAGGGAAGGGATAAAGGAGGGAGTGAAAGAAGAAAGGAAGAATAGGTGCCGTAGTGGAGGGCTCCGGAATAATTTCGACCACCTGGGGATCTTTAACGTGCACTGACATCGCACAGCACACGGGCGCCTTAGCGTTTTTCCTCCATAAAAACGCAGCCGCCGCGGTCGGGTTCGAACCCGGGAACTCCGGATCAGTAGTCGAGCGCCCTAGCCACTGAGCCACCGCGGCGGGGGTCCACATATCGTATTACAAGAAAATGATCATTGGACAACACTAACAGTAAAGTAATAGCATGGGAGACATGAGACAGGCCTTTGCCCTGCAGGGGGTGCAGTCAACCTGATGATGATGATGAATAGCTTGAATAAATGCATACCTTCATTTCAGAGAACTAAGCATGGTGGTTAGTGGTGAAATATCGGACGAAGCCGCTGTAACCTCAGGTGTCAAGGGTCAGTGCTAGGACCCCTCTTATTTTTAATTTTTATAAATGACATTTCCGCTGGTGTATCGTATACATGAGACTGCTCGGAGATGACTGTTTTCTGCCGAACTGTTGCTATTCCTGCTGAACGTGATGCTTTGCAATTTGACCCTGACAGAATTTCTAAATGGTGCCATAATGGGGCTTGAATATTAATCTCCGGAAAATTGTCTATATATGTTTTAATAAAATAAGGTCACCTTGTAATATTCTTTACACCATTTACTTTGTCAATTTTTTGTCCGTCACTGAATACAAATCTCTTTTTGTGTAATTAACTAATGATCTGTGCTGTCATAGACACTTTATTATATAACTGCAAAAGCAGGTCAACTTTAGAGTTTCTTACGCAGAAATGGCAAGTGTTTTTCTTTACAAACTAAAGAATTGCTACACACAACTAACGTAAGGTCTATGCTGGAGTATGCGTGCACAGTACGGGATTCTAAAACTAAAAATGAGATTGATAAATTAGAAAATTTCCAAAACCTAGCTGCCTGCTTTGTTCAAATACTTACAGCAGAAATTCCAGGGTGTCACCAGCGCAGAAGTCGTTTGGATGGGTTTCACTGCAGAAACACAGTTACGTACTTAGGCTGAAATTCTTCCATAACATATGCAATTCTAAAAAAGGTATGGCTGTGATCATTTTTTCCCGCGAGACTATATATCTGCAAGCGCGGAGCACACCTTCCAAGTAGAAGATATGTATAGGATGGATGAGGATGGCTGTTCGTTTAATTTCGTCGTCTTCCAAGGAAGCACATTGCCGCAAACAGTGAAAAACAAGTTTGCTAGATTATGCAAACAAGTCAACGGTTTTTATCCAAGAACGCTACCAAAAAAAAAAACACCAGACTTGTTGTGTGCGATGTCATGGGGGCATAGCAGGGCATAGTGTGCAACATTCGGATTTCATGCGATGCAGTTCATGCATGTCGCCGCTTTATTTTCTAAAAAAAAAAAAAATCTGCAGCGCGAGCGGAAATGTGTACGACAGAACACACAAAAAAAAAGGCGCCGGAAAAAATATACTTCTTGTGCTTCTGTTTGAACTACAACATAGCGATAAGGCACATAATTAATAGAATTAACGGCCTGCCGCGTTTTTAATGATTCAGAAGGTAAACTCTGGCTCAGAAAGGTCGCTTACACTAAAAGCCATGCAACTAACTCTATGTATGACCACTAGAAGTGCCTTTAGAAGGCAGGTAGACGCCTTTTGCAGGGCTACCAAAGGAATTATGGGCCCTGTTTCCCTGGCAGCATTCATTTATTTATTAAATACGAAGAGCGTTTTCGTCATTGCTACTACGTCGTCTTGGCAGACATGCACACTGGGAGGGACGTTCGCAACGCAAGCACAACAAAGATCAATGAGAGGCACCCGCAGGACAGGTCGTAAACAAACCTTTGACTGCCTAAGATTAGTATAACTCGGGTTAGAAACGAACAAAAAGCCAGCAAATGTCACGACCAACATCGTCCACGTGTTCCTTACAGAGGAAAGCGAAAATTAAGTGAAAAGAGTTTCGCACATTCCTACGCAACACACGGCACGAATATGCAGAAGAGCGCACACAGTAGAACACAGTGGATGCTGTAGCATCTCGTTTCGCGATTGCAAAAAGTATCTCAGGGTGATCTCGAAGCCGCAAGCACTAGACACAACCCAGATACACTAACCGCTATAGGGAAACATGCACTATACACACAATCAGCTACACTAAGAGGGAATGCAATTCACACCCCGGGGCCCGCCGTGGCGGCTCAGTGGTTATGGCGCTCGGCTGCTCACCCGAAACACGCGGGTTCAATCCCGGCAGCGGCGGTACTATTTAGATGGAGGCGCAATTCGAGAGGCCCATGTGCTCTGCGATGTCAGTGCACGTTAAAGAGCCCCAGATGGTCGAAATTTCCGGAGCCCTTCACTACGGAGTCTCTGATATCCCGACTCGCTTTAGGACTTTAGACCCCCATAAAGAGAACTAATCCAAACCAGTTCACACCCCGGTAAGTCGGCGATAAAATTTTGTTTAGAGCATTCCCGGTGAGTTACGCGGCCGACGCCAACCGAGGCCGCTACACCAATGTGTCAGGACGGGTATCAGGACTCCTAGGGATCTGTGAACACAAAGTAGAGAATGTCCTTCTGCATATATGGGAATTAACTCATTACGCTATCGTGTCTTACCTTTAAGGCGGAGCTTAACTGCCCCACCAAATTTTTGTTTCCTGCCGTTATTGCGTATTGGGCTAAGTGCGGCACTTCAATTTCTGCAGTCAAACAGTCATGGTGCGCTCTCTGCAATGCCTCTTGGTGGTCTTTTTTAGTAACGTCGTTTATTTTTCTACTGTCGTGAACCGACAAGCCCGCAATGATGTTTTGCTTCAGTAAATTTCTGACCCTAGCATAGAAGTCACGCGAATGAGCAAGAGAGCTTTCAGCACTCTGTGGCCCCGTGGGCGTGAGACGAAGGCGATTCTGTAAGGACATGTTTTGTTTGATGTTTCCACTGAACTACCACCAAATGATTTCTCTATAGTGTTCCATGGAGCAGCGTTGAGCAAGGGTTCATTGATACTCATACTGAAGAAGTTGTCGCGGAAAAACGAGGACAAGCGTAGACATACAAAGAAGAGCGGTGCTCATAACTGAAGGTTTATTCTAGACATATGCTCAAATAATAGGAAAACCTACAAGAAGAAAACAATAATGCCAGGAACATCGCATGTTACCCCGTGAATCCCAATGACTTGGTCGAGAACAGATACTCCCTATCAATGATCTTCTTCCCTGATGTTCATGACGAGTTTTCTTTTGTTCTTGTTAGTTTTCCTATTTATTCCAACATATGTCTGGAACAAACCCTCAGTTGTGAGTAGCGCTCGTCTTTGTTACTCTCGGTGGTCCTTGTTTTTTCCGCGCCAACTTCTTCATTATGAACATCAACCCACTAGCCCAACTTTGTGCTCTCATTGATACGCTTTTAACTTGAATGAGAGCCGCTGATTCAGCGCACCTCGTTTCCAGGACGCGGTTAATAGGTTTAAAAACTCAATACATGATCAAATAATTTTTCTCTGCTCTTCTTGTGTGAGCAGCCACATGGATTCTGATTTGTGCGCAGCTATTGTTAGCAGCAACCCACAATTCAAAGGTAATGAATCACAGGGCCTAAGTCGACATTGATTACCAGGGTAATAATGAGAAATAATGGGCGAATAAGGCACCATTTATTGTGGCCTTCGCCATCCTGTATAAGCAGAATAAAAGAAAATTTAAACTTTTGATTTCCGGCCTTTATGCCGTGGTGAAAAGTAGCGTTATCTAAAACACGTCTCAGGGCTTGCTATGTTACAGATAACAGGAATTTTGAAACGCAGATGTAGTTTCCCTTCGGGTTCTCCATGTAAAGGAGCATTTGTTGACACTACATGCGTGTAACTGGGACTTTTTCACCCCCAATGAATTCTGTTTTGTGCTTTTTCTTCAAGACTGTGCATTGAGAAAGGCATGAGAGGCATTTTCTACCAGTATAGTTTTTTTTTTAAATATATAGTGGAAGGATGCTACTTTTGTCTTGTGCCTTCCAAGACTGAACAGAAAAGAATGAACAGACATGCAAAAGGCACAGTTAGAAAGCGCCATGATATGCAGCACTACACGTCTTTTATTGTCAGGAATATATTGCTATGTTGGACGCCACCATTGACGAAAGTTGTCGCAAGAAAGCTGAAAGAAGGTGTAGTCTACATGCGATGTGCCCGACTGCATTTGCACTCCGGTCTCTGCTATTTGCGCTCCACTGACCCTGATGTCTTCCACCGTCAGGTACCGTCGAACGTGCCCCCAGCAATCCTCACCCAGATGGTCCAGTTGCCTGAGTCCATCGTCGCGCGGGTGGCAGACGACTCGTTCTCTCACGACGCCGGTGATTCGCATGAAGGCGTCCATGGACTCTGATACTTCTGAGGTGCTTTCGAACTGAGGCAGCCGTTGCCTCTTTGGTGGTGTGGCAAAAATTGGCGAGGTCCTCCACGAGCGCCATGTGCAGGGATACGCGCTCCAGAGCCCCGGCTACATACCTGTGTGTAGTGTAAAGGGAGCTTTGTGAACGTCGGTCAATATATATGCTAGGAAACTCTAATCAGCACTTCCCTTAGAGTCTTGCGAAGAAAAGGGGCTTTCCAATTTCAGCAATGTCCGTTCAGGACTTCAATTCACAGGAACAACAACCTCCGCATAGCCGGGAATCTCTTCCGTGCGACAGGTATGTACAGGAAGCAAAGTAAATGTCTGTACAAATGCTGCAACAGGTTCTGACATCGGAAATTATCTTCTTTTAAAAATTGTGTGTCTGGACCTGCACCCTTATCTATGGTTCGATGACTTTTAGTTTCTTCTGCTATTAGAGGGCGTTTCAGCTAACTTGTGTCAGGGAATCGAAAAATGGCAGTGTGATCTACGATGATTCATCTTTACGCAGCTATCTTTTATCAGCTCAGAAGAGGTCTCATTCAGGCGATATTTCGTTTGAACCGCTCCTAGTTCTCTTGACAAAGGCGACCTCGAGAGTTTTGTAATCATTATTTTGGCAAAATATTGTACGTGAGTGATATAGATGAAGCTTAGAAACACCCGCATTAGTTTTTTTTTACGTATTTACACTACTAGCGTGCATAAATGCATTCAACTAAAAATAAACAACGCGATGTTATAAGAAAGAGAGAGAGAAGTGGTGGAGGAAAGGCAGGGAGGTTAACCAGTAAAATATTCCGGTTGGCTACCCTGCATTGGGGGAGAGGGATGAGGGGGGCGTAAAAGAATAAGTTGAGAAATCTGGTCCGTAGCAAGCACGACAGGCAATGACACAAGCACTGTATGTCACAGGCCACCGCAGCTGTAACCTGCACACCTTGAGGGCTGCCGAATGCTGCGATCTGAGTGGAACAGATCGAGGGCCCTCCATCACAAGGCAGCGCAGACGTTTCAGTGTCAAGAAAGGCTGCTTGCTGTTGAGGCGGATAATGTTGACAACGTAAGCATCGGACTTTTTCACGGAAGGATAAAGCTGGAGGATGCCCTGGGCCAGCTATTGGACAGATGCAAGCACTGGATTCAACAAATCCAGCATCTGCAGTGCATTCTGTGCAGTTGGCATGTGCATGCTGGAAAGCAGCACACGCATGGCATTCACGGTTGACTTTAGCATTTCAATCACTTGCTCGTCTGCGACCTGGTCCGATTTCTGACCTACTGCCCGACCAGCAGTAGGCTCAACACACTGGGTGCGCGGTGCTGGGGTGGGTGCTTTGGGAGCGATGGCCAAGTCACTTGGCGGTCCTGGTCTTGGACCGGAGTTGGGACTTGTGCTTGATTAGCAATGGGCTCGGGACTCTGAGTGCGCAATACTTGCTTGGTCACTGCGGGTGTGAGTAGCTGAGGCAGGGATGGCCGAGGCCCGTCGGCGACAACCGTCTGTGCCTCGCCAGTGATATTGCTCCCAATCCTTAAAGTATTATACAGAGGGGGAGGACAAGTTGCGGAAATACTTGGACGATCCTTTCCAATGTTCGCTACACTTTTAGAAGGTATGTGACGAGGGCGACGACGTCGTCGCACCTTAGCTGCCGCTTCTCTGTGTGTGCAATTGTCTCTTGTCATTTGTGTGAGTATCGCCCTTTCCCTTTTCAGGCAAGAACCATCTTTTGAGGCAGCGTCATGAGGGCCGCTGCAATTGGCACACGTAAGGACTGTTGCCCGGCAAGAATCGCCGCTGTGTGGCTGAGTACACCGTGGGTACACGATGGGGAATTTGCACACACTACTCACGTGTCCGATTTTCATGCATTTCCGGCACTGGAGAGGCTTCAGGACGAAAGGGCAAACTGCATGCCGAAAGTGCCCAACCTTCACGTACGATGGAATGCAGTTCCCTTGGAAGGTCAACTGATGAACGCGGTACAAAACTTCTAAGAATTACAAAAAATTTACGTCGCCCATCCTTCCTCTCATCTTTCAGCAATCGCATGATCGGGATGATATTCCTGATGATTGGAAGCTTGATAATGTTATTCCCATGTTTAAAGGAGGGGATTTAGACAAACCGACGAATTATGGGCCCAAATTTTTGAAGTCAGTTGCTTGTAAATTACTAGAACATGTCATATCACAAATAATGAAATACGTCACTGATAAGCATATCGTTTTTTCCGAATCCTTATGAATTTCAGCGCGGGCTTTCTTGTGAATCACAGCTGTTCGAACTGACCCCAGACAACCGAAATTTAGGGCAGGTAAAGCAAACTGACGCCATTTTCATCTACTTCTCAAAGGCATTTGATAGTGTGTCCAATAATCGCCGGATATATAAAGTGAACGGTATAAACATAAATAATAAAGTTGCTATTTGGGAAGAAGATTACCTTAGCAACAGATTTCAATCAGTCATGGCTAACGGCGTAGAGTCCTCTCATCAGTCTGTAAAATCTGGTGTCCCTCAAGGATCTGTCCTTGGACAAACATTATTTATATACATAAATGATATTGCATTCAGCATTACATCATCAATGAGATTATTCGCCGATGATATTCTCATTTACCATCGAATCTCTAATCTCACTGTCTGTGTTATGTCACAGAAAGATTTCTCTAAATTAGGTAGGTGGTGCTCTGAATAGCAAACTAAATTAATGTGGTTCAGTAACCGCTCTCACGATTTTTCAAACACCTGCACCATCAACAATACTGAGATAGTCTGTTGAATCTCTCAAATACTTAGGAATGTAATTTGCCCCTAATCTGTCGTAGAGCGCTCATGTATATCACGTTCTGCCTAACACTTATAAAACCTCAGGTTTTATTCGCGGGTCACTTTGTAAGTTTAACAATGTGCACAACTTTCCTTGTACCAGGTTGGTCAGACCGAAGCTATAAAATCCGTCATTCATTTGGTAACCTCATCAGTCGTACCTTATTAACAGATTAGAGACAGTGCAAGACAGGGCGAGTCTATTCATCGCGCGTCAGTGCTCGTGTTTCTCAAGCATAACTGTTATAAACAAATACCTTAACCTGTCTACGTTGGAATGCAGATGACTGATATCTCGTCTTGGCTTTGCCGCTGTTAAGTCCTGCACTGCGCACATTTCATCGACTTGACCACAAAAAAAAAATTAAACATTTATTTGCGGGAAGACAAGTAGTCAGATTTTCTTTAAGCTGGCGATTAAATAATCGAATGCCGTCACCCATTCTGCTGCAATCACTCTTGATTGCGATGGACTTCTCTAAGTACTAAAAGATAGGCTGACATAGTAGATGCACGAGATTTATCTTTTCACTGGTTTGTTTTGCATTCTTGGTGCTTTTGCGTGTTTTTTCTTTAAAAGACTGAGTAAGTTGCGCTTCATGCTTACATATTTTAATTCAGGGCTATTGTATTTCTTACCGCTGGCTGCTTAAACCTTTGTTTGATGTGCTCCTGCCGTCTGGTATATTACTATCGCATTTGGTTAATTATATTTTTTGCGTGATGTTACCCCTCCTCCCGCTGCTAGTCTAACGCCCACAAGAGCGCTCAGGGTAAGTAAATGGAAAAAAGGAAATATAGCTAAAACACCGAATGTACTAACTTCAGGTTCTCGCTGCCCTCAAGGACGCAAAATTAAACATAGCTACCTATTATAGATTCTCATTCTCAAAACATATGAGTCACTTATACACTATACACCACGGAGATGCAATGGAATACCCTGGAGCTCCTCACGAAGGCCGAAGAAAACCTACTGCAGCGCCCGAAGCATCCTCTTCCGACTTCCCATCGCCACGCAAAGATGGCGCAAGGAGTTACGTCACAAGCCCCGTGGTCAGCTTCCATGCCTCTTGTACAGCAACGGATGTTCAGGCATGCCACATCATCCACCAGCTTACCGAATGGAACGCCTTGCTCTTCCTGGCGGGCTTTGAGCTGCAAGAATTAGCGGGTGCTCGGGGCCGGCTCTCCCTGGTAAGCTTCTCCAATTCTGGCCTTTTTCTGCCCGATCCATCGGAGTCCGAATCGTCAGAGGGCGAGAGAGCTCTGCACCGGCTACTCGCGACCCGTCACTGCATCGTGTCTTTACACGCGACACCTCCACGTTCTGGTAGTTCCGAGACGCTTCTCTGCGACGCCGTTAGGCGCAACACGTCACTCAAGACCTTAAAGCTGCAGCTCTCGGGATGGGCAACATCGAACGATCTCGCGGAGGCCATCCAGTTCTTGACCAGCCTCGAAGAGATCGAATGCATCGCTACGCGCCCTGAGCTCCATGCCAACGTTTTTTCGGCACTGAGTACTCTTCTGCGGACGTACTCGTCTTTGACTTCAATGAAGATCTGCAGCTTATTCCTATTGGAGGAGCAGAGTGACGCAAGGCTCGCAGCACTCATGGGGAACTCCACGTTGAGAGAATTAAGTATGGGCGGATCCCTTGAGCTGGAATCACCCGAAGAGGCATTCACCAACTACCTCAGGTTCACCACAGCGTTGACGACTCTGTGCATAGGAGCCGGAAATGACGTAACGCAACACTCGCTTCTGCGGGGCGTTTTGGTAAATCGAACCCTCTCGCCTGTAACCCTCACACATTTCATTTGTAACGAAGAAAGTACTCGACTTGTAGGCAGAATATTCCGAGAAAATGAAGGCCTTCTGGCCTTCAGCGTCATCTGAACGCTTGATAGAAGGAGACGTGACTACCACAGGGACTATGACTGGGTAGCGGCGCCGTCTGAAAACAGTACGTTAGAGGAACTCACTCTTCCTTTGTCGACATGGCCCCCTTCTATCTGTTCGAATTTCTTCAGAATGCTATCAGAAAACTACAAGATGAAAAAAGTGTGTATTAGGAATGTCTGTGCCAACCGTTCTCTATTATCGTCATTCTGTGGGGCCTTGGAAGAGAGCGAGTGGCGCCGAAGAAGGGTTTCTTGCGGGAACTGCGCTGTAATTAGCACCGTTGATCTGAAAAAGTACATGGCATTTTCAGGAATATATTCATTTATAGTGGTTGCAGAACATGTGAAATGAGAAGCTATACGACAGCTACCCCAATGTCCTCATCTAACTTGCTGTACGATGGTTCGGCCAATTCAGGGTAATCGGCCTTTTTCTGGAACTGGTCTTCGTAGTTTTTGAAACGCTCGTTATTTGATAGTTAACAAAGTTTAGTTGGACAGCAAATTTAATTGTTAATTTTACCCGATACTTTTTCAAAATCAAAGTTATATTGGAAGGTGCAGCATACCAATGATGGTTTCTTCTTTTTTTTTCAAAGTAACTTTACAGGCGCTTCTTTTTCGCGCTCAGAATAAAGCCCACTAGACTTGGATTTGAATATGCACTCTTGGCCGCGATGCTACTAGCCTCAAACTCACCGCAACTGATGGACTTCGGGAGCACAAAGCTCAATGGCTTCAACAGGCCTTTGGCAACATTAAGGTTCTGTGTTGAACGTGGACACCTCGTTATGATGACGTTGTAGTAGGAGCGCGACAAAGCCGTTGCCTTTTAGCAAAGTTGCAAGCTGTCCAATCTGGTGGCTTCTTTGTCGCAGCATAACAGTCCGCCTTTTTCACAAGAAGTGGCTCCCCCTGAGGAGTGGCGAAAATTCATTGGCCACGGGTAGAGGTGTGCGCCGAGGCATCGGCGCGCCGCCGCTGCCGACATTTTCACTCGCCGCGATCGGCGCGCCCTCTAAATATGAAAAAATATACTTTTCCCCACAAGTCTAGCTGCATGTTAGATTTCGTGATGTCTTGTTTAATTCTTTTCTCTGTCCGAGGCAGATAATCATGTCAAGAATTTGAGCAATGAAGCAACACAAATCAAACAAAAGCAACTGTGCTCTCCACGCGTTTACGCACGCGTATCGTCCCCACTGAGACAACGCAATGTGGCATTCCTAAACTTCTGCTTCAAACGCGCAACGTGGCGCAACGAGAAGAAACAATTCACGGCCTCGGAACGTCGGAATCACGACTTGTGGGTCGCGGGCTCGGTGGCTGCGGGTGGAATTGGCGGCATGTCCCAGAACGGCTTCAAAGCATCGTAACATATCTCAGCTGAAGAACTGTTCACCTGCTGCTGCTGCAGAAAAAAAATAGTTTTTGTTCATTCTGGTAAGAGGCCATTACAAGAAATGTTACTTTTAACAGATGCTGATCAATATTCGGAACCAGTGGTTTCACAAACTGTCCGGTCGGAAATGTTTGCGTCATAACATCTACTGATTTGTTGACCGCCAGAGGGCTGAACCAAGGAAACGTTGGTATCTATAAACACAGTCTTATTCGGAACAAGTGGAAGTACGATTAACATATTGAGTACCACTTGCATCGGTGCCGGCCTAGCAGTGACTCTGGGCAATGGAAAAATGACTGAGGCATAGCAAGAAACAAAGGAATTGCGACTACGACATAGAAAAGAAGAAACGTTTTGCACGTTTGTGGAGCAAGTAAGATATAAACGCATTCAACATGCGCGCTTGAGGTACGTGCCTAAATTTTGTTTAAATATGGCGCACACCTCAAAAGCAAGATTTACAGAACGTTTTCCTCTTCCCTCACCTTTCAACCCCTCTGTATTGTGTCCGCCGCCGCCGTCGATTAATACCCGGCTATGCGCCGCCGACGCCGCCTCCGCCAACTTGAAACGACAGCAAAGCCGCCGCCGCCGCTCGAAACCGACACTATAGAGAAACGTACTTACGTAAAGAGCGGACACTCCCGTAGGGCCCTGCGGCGGAGCTACCACACTGCCGCCAGCGCCCCGAGCGGGTGGTCAGACCGCTAATTTCGCCCTCCGAGATTTTAGACGCGTGCTTCAGGTCTGTTTCAGTTCCGGTTTCGATAGCAATGCTTTTGATTGTGATTTACCTTTAGCTATCAAAACATTCACCTACATCGTTTAAGAAAAGCACTAGTACTTGCATATTTCATTTCTAAGCATGCCATACATATAGACTTAATAAACTCTCGAATCGAAGACTTTTACTGGAAACATCATCAAGCTTCTCGAAGAACCTACGCAAGCTGAATTAGTTCATGCAGGTTGGAATAATGCAATCGGGGCTATTTCTTCTTTAATTTTGTGCCATCATTGCGCCGCCTCTTTCAGTTGCAGACAGAGAAGGGAGTGGGTTCACACAAAGAGTTTATTTTTTCTTGTTTACAATTCGAATATCACAGAAAAAAATACTGGCCCACACACAATCTATAAAATACATAATAATACAAACAGCAACAAAAAAGAAGTTATGGTAAAGCTGTTGGCACCATGTCAAGAATAAAAAAAAAATATTGCAAATACGCTCTGCCGGTTGGTCATCCAAAACGTCACCCGCGCGAAATACTCAACACGAGTTGTCAACAGCTAGACACAAGTAAGGGGTTCAAATGGCATGTATAGCGCGCTCGATTCCCGCACTCCAGCAGCTTTGAGCGATAGGTTCGTGGGCTGTTCAGAAATACAAGCACAACATATTCAATACATATTAGTAACACAATAGTAAGCTTTTACTCTTTGTAAAAGGCTATTATCGCGAGTTTTTGGTCAAGGTGTAGACAAAACGCAAAAAAATACACATTCGTGCTGCAGGCTTTTGTTCTAAAACAAGACAAATATGGACAAATGGCAAACAACAGCAACGAAAATCGTCTCTTCGAAATAGCCTGCAGTTGCCTTCGAGAACAATAAAAAAACAAATTTCTACAACTATTGTCCTGCATGTACAGAATTAAGTTCATAGCTTTAGTAATTATCGACTCTAGCAAAGGGAACGAGAGATGAAATATTGAACTTAGCGACGGTTATATTCAAGCAAGCCCTGTGTTCTATTGGCAGCGATGAGAAACAATGAGACATCAGGATTTAAATTTGTCCAGCTGTCTGCCAGACACTGATTTCTTGAAGCGAATGCTGTCTAAGTTTCTATTGATAAACGTACATGCCAGGAAAGGCGAATTTTATATATTTAATTGATAATTGTACGTTTTAATCGCTGGGATTTAATCGCGTGGGTCCTGTGCTAATCGTAAATCGTAGTAGCTAGAAAAAGAAAATTCAAAGCTTCGTTGACCGGGCGATTTTGGCAAGCGTTTAAATATACGACAAGCGAACACTGCAAATTACCTTGAGCGAGCTGACAATCCCAGTACCCTGGAAGCTGAACAGTAGGAATAGCCGTCTTCTTCAGCGAAGTCATGCCGGGGTCCGTGAAGTCATCTGCGGTGAAATGGTCCCCGCAGATGCGGTATGTGGCGTATACAGCTTTTCTAACAGGTCGCCCCTCATGGCATACTCGATCCAAGCCTTCGACTTGAAACAATTATGGCGCAGTATAACCTGTAATTATTCGCTTCATTAGCTGAGTAAAAAAACATGCGCATAGTAGCCGGGTCTAACGAGCGATTGGCAGCACTGTTTTAGTTTTCTTTTGAAGTTCACAGAAAAGGCGTCACTCACCTGCTGTTACGAGGAATGAGTAAGAGCTTCGTCCCGGGCTTCCATGGTCTTCGACCGTTGTTTCCGCACCATGAAACGCATCAGTAGCTCCCGTAATTTAATCCGCTCCATGGCATATTAGTGTGGGCTTGTGTGCAGACTGTAAAGATTGTCGAAGTCATAAAAAGTCAAAGAAAAATGTATCGCCGCAAAAAAAAGATAGAAAAGAAAAATAAACTCGCTGATGGCAGATATTTGTGTGTTTGGAGGCAAGCATGTTACATATCGTTTAGGAAAAATTCTGTCTAACTAGCTTCAATCCCTTGCGGATGCGAGCTGACGTAAACTGATTTTTTTCTCTATAAAGCAGTGACGGTTGTCTATGGTTGTCTCTGTGGCTTTCTTCCAGACCGTACCTGTATGCGGTACGGACCAGTGATAAGCATTCATTTTACAGTGATCGCACACGGTGGTATTTATCGCGTAGATCATAGAATCCACAACGATTTTCTTATTCCCCTTCACGTGGGCACTTTCAATTGCGATCGAGCCCTCGACAGGGATCCAACTTTCAGTCGCGATGGCAAATGATCGCTGATATAGCGGTCCAAGGATCGGAAGTAAGAACAGCCATAGCGCAACAGATATCACCAAGTAGGTCCGAAACACTTAAAAAAATTTGCGAAGTTGGCAGAAAAGAGTCCTTGTATATTACTTTGTCCAGAAAAAAAAATATTTCAATTTGGTATTATGGCTAAAAACGTACCTATCAATGCCGATCACCTGAAATTCTCTGAAATACATCATGTCGGCGATATTGACACAGATATCAGAAATTACGCCTGAATAAAACGTATCATCACTTGTACTGCAGTCTAAAACAACCATTTTTGTTTGCATTTTAGGCTTTTCTCTTTTCCTGTTCGTTTCCTAGCACTCTATAAAACCTAAAAAGCACATAGTAGGTTTCGAATGCAATCGGGCAGCTAGATTCCAATGCACCGATGGCTGTCGACTATTCCCAAACGCGGCTCAAACGCGATCGGGAGATATTGAGGCCCGATTAGGATCCGACCGATCACAATCATAACTGCCCGCTTCCCGTGTGACAAAGGTTTTTTCACGTGGTCGATTTCAAACGTGCATTACACTGTTCGACCCACGCCATGTAAAATGTCTGTGTTGCGATGCGGGCGAGCCATCGATAAATTCTCTGTTTTAAACCGAATGTGTAGCGAGTGACTTTTGAAAAATTACGCTTTCGGAGTAATGCACATGCTCTTCCGTAGAAGAACACAAACGGATGGCTCACGACTTGCATCATATGCTACACGTGCAAAATACGTACACGCAGCATAACAACCGACTTGCTACAATGTTCTGTGCCCAAAAAACATCAAGAAATTAATCCTTCGGGCAAAAGCAAACAACTTACAGGAAAATCGAGGCGACGCGTTGAAAATCGCGGTGAGGTGGGCGTAACCGACGGCACATGACCAGCGCAGCACAAACTTCTTTATGGAAATTGAACGTTTGGATGCAACCCGGTGGACGTGTGATAAGCTGTCAACCATTGTAGAGTGGAAAAAAAAATAGGCCGTCTGGCGGAGGTCAGACCCTTTTTTGTTCGGCCGCGAAACGGCTTGAGTGTCCGCTCTTTACGTAAGTATGTTTCTCTATGGCGCAGTAGGTCTCCCAAGCATCCCAAGTAGTAAGGTGCTCCTGGCCCAGCGGGGGAGGATCCGCCGGGAGGAAATGTTCCACAAATATAAAGATGCTGAAACCACAGACTTTTTGCTTTCTGTACAATAAGCGTAAAAATAGCAAGAATGAAGAAGGCTATCAATGTATCGACACGGCAGAAACTCGCTAGCATTAGGCGTATGCTGTTTATGTTGTCTCACTTGTAAAATAGGGATAAAAGATCTATATAAACGCGATCCACAATGTTTCCTCGACGGGGTCATAATTTTCTTCAGCCTCTTGACCGCCCTGGGTGGCAGCTAATTTTCTGCCAGTTTCGTCCAGTTAATTTTGTGCCGTGTTGGGCCTCCTTTTATCTTTTTCAAGTCCACAGGGCAACGTCGACACTTTACAGTACTATTACCCATAAACTTTTGTGCACTTCGATAAGCATTCTGATACTCGATATATACCGTAACAGATGAAAATAACCAATATAAAAGATCTCTAAATATCATGAACAAAATGTTGCCATGGACCATTTAAACATGTTGATTAAAAACATCAGAAAATATAGAAGGCAATAAAGCCAACAAAATAAGGAAGAACGGCAATCTAAAGGCCTCGTTCCCAAAAGCCGAAATGAAAACCATACTGCCGAGTATGCCACAAGTCGAGAGAAGCAAACAGGCAACGGTATTACGCAACAGCGTATACAGCTCGTTCGGTCGAAAAGCCGTCAGAATCGTAGTAGTGGTATAGTTGTAGTTGTCGGCACCGCGCGTCGGAAATATTCCTTCTCTTACGGCGCGGTTCGGGTGTCCTCCGAGATGTGTGAGAAAGGCGTTAGTTCTCTTCCTTAAAACCAATTTTCATTTCATTTTCATTCCACAGCAGCCTAAAGCAATCTTGTGGGCTCAAATTGGGGCTACTGCCGGTTTGCGCAGGATGGTACCAAGTTGTGTGGTTTTCCAGGTAAGATCAGATCACAAGCAAGTCGATCTGCAGGCAGCGGTGCATAGCCTGGAGACCTCACTTACAGAGCTGGGCCTTGAACTATAGCACTTGACAAGACTGAATTTCGCAGAACTGATGGCATGACTCGTACTAACCCGTCCCAACAGTTGCGTCTTCTCATAGGAGGTCAGGTGCTCACATCTCTCAACGGATCACTCAAGCTTCTCGGTGTGTCTGTCGGGAGCTGTAAGAGCCTTCGTACTTGGACCAAACGCCTCAAGAGCACCTGTACAGTACCCTACATCTCATTGCTCGTATATCAAACAAGTACGGTGGTGCAAGGCAGGTGGCTCAGCAGATGCTGGCTCGCAGGGTCGCAGTTGGCTCGTCGGCATAGGGGCACGTTACCCACCATAACAGGTCTACCACGACATGGCGCACCACGGCTCTAGAGGAAGCGGTGGCCTTTCCTCCTATACACAAAATCATTGCGGAAACTAACTCGGCACGAAACGCGCAGAACTATCACGAAACAGGGACGCGCTTTGGAACGCCGGGACCGCCAACTCTCGGCACCGGTTGATTATGAAGGCCGGCAGCAACCGCTCTGGCTTCGTCCACTCCTGGGCCGGTACAGACGTATGGCTCCACCCAGCGCACATGCGGCGGCACGGCTCCACCTAGCTGGACACCTGGCCGCTGATAGAGAACAAGATGAGGAGGACATATACGTAGATGCATCCCTGAAAGACGGCGCCATATCAATGGCATGGCGCAGCCGTGAGAATCGCAATTTCATTGGCTGCCTTACCATTCGTGCACCCGATGAGTGCATAAAGGAAGGGGAACTGCTCCCTATGTACGGCGCTCTACTGCAGGTGGAAACGTTCTGTTCGGCAATCAGTTGCTACAAACTGACATGTCGCGCGAAATCCGAACACTCTCTGAGTCACATGAAGCTGTACGCGAGCTCCACAAACCATTCTCGACCCACCCAATTGCACAGCAGATTACTTCTATAATCAGAACCCTCTCAACACGCAACGTGCGCATCCGCCTCGCGTGGACCCCTGGACACACGGGCGATGACGACGGGAAGCAGTCCGCTCACAACGCAGCTCGGGAGGGTGTCTCGTTCCTCCCACGGCTGAAATACCCCGCCGTTACCGACGACCCTGCTGATATGTCCAAAAGCTTGGCTGTCCTAACGTGCAGACTGGAGCGTGCCAAACAGAGGAGCCGTGCTCGACTTACGGCCGTTACACCACCGCTTTACCTTGCTGCTACCTCAGCTGCTCTCACGCGGCGTGAGCAGAGATCTTCATTAATAGGATCATCGCCTATGCCGCCTGCACACAAAACATCATCGGTAAATGATTTACCGGCCCTCGGTGGCATCAATTGGAGGGGTGGGGGGGCAATGTACACGTTATGAAGTGCCCGTACTGTGGCCGTATGTGTCGTTCTGACCAGTACCGCCTAGTTTGGCATTTACCAGAGTTCCGCAAAGGACGCGACATCCTCGTCGCCAAGCATGGTTTTCCCACCGATGGCGAGGAATTTCGTGCATTGACCAGAGCCGGAGAGAAAGGCACCTGGGAAGATATTGGCAAACATGCTAAGTAGCCTCTAGAAAGCAGTGTAAAGGATGGCTAGACCACCCATGCCGTCCCTTCATGTATCAACAGACCCCTACTTTTCCGTTCCTTAACTACCGAATTGCCCAACAAACGGCATTGAGCCTCCATTTTTGAATAAACAGCTCATTCATTCATTTTCCTTCCATTACGACGCGGTTCGAGTGTCCGCCGAGATATGCGAGACAGGCGTCATTTCCTTTCCTTAAATTCTCCAACGGGCAAGGCGTCGCGCCGAACGGGCGGTGGCCTTCCGAGGACTTCTTGGCAACGCTGCAACAGGCTGTTGCGTTCCACTCTTAAGACGAAACTTTAGAGCCCTTTATTTTTTTTTGTAAAGATTATTTACCCGCTACATTATACTGTCCCTTCGTTATTTATATATAACTGTTGCCTGAGGGTGAGAGAAAAGGGAGAGGTTCGCCAACAGCAGAACAGCAAATGATGGACCAGGAAAAGAGTGGTTACAAAATACGGCCCAGGGTTCTAATAATAGGCGAGCGTGCGGTGCTTATTGTGATTATGCAAGAAGGGTTTTGAGGCGGGCTAGTTGGTGGATATTGTTCATGATTGAACTGCGCGAAAGAAACGGGGACCTAGAAGAAACACGTACACACACACAGCGCAGACTTCCAACTTTTAATTCGAAAAACGCCTCAAGCATTCCTTTTATGCACACCTAATCACCACATGACACGGCCAGGAACCAACACAGCAGATAAGTTTAACAACTGGGTAGATCCGAACTAGGGAATCAATCTGAAAAAAATTACAACAAAAAACAATTTGTAAGCGTGTGCATGCATGCCTAAACACACTTGTTACCTAGATAAAAGGAGAGAGGAGGAGGCAAGTGAACACCTGACATTAAAACTAAATGACACACGGCCGAATCATATAATACGAGCAAAAGAAAAAACTTAGTAAGCAAAAAGCGATGTGACATCGGACCAACAGTAACAACGGTAAACGATGAAGGTGCAAACACTAAAAAATAATCGAAAGGGCATAAAAGCGAAACAATATGAATGATACAAAACCAGAATACCAACGAGGTTAAAACCGAGAGTGAAAATGGAAACAACAAAAAACAAAGGTAAAAGCGACGCGACGATGAATAAAAAGCAAAAACCGGGCTAAAACGTAAAAAGGAAGGAAACAACAAGTAACAAGAGTAAACGTGCAGCTTACAAAGGACAGTCTAAAGTTTTACCTTCTAAAAACGAGATTTCTTCATTTGAAAGCAGAATGGATGGAGTGCTCACGCAAATGTTCGTATGAAATGGAGGACTGCACGTCTTTCATTGTCAGGAACATAGAGTTAGTTATGTTGGACGCCGCCACTGACGAAAGCTGTCCGAAGAAACTGAAAGAAGGTTTAGGCTACATGCGATGTGCAGGACTACATTTGTACTCCGGTCTCTGCTATTTGCGCTGCACTGATCTTGATGTCTTCCACAAGCAGGTACCGTCGAACGTATCCCCAGCAATCCCTGCCCAGCTTGTCCAGTTGCCTGAGTCCATCGTCGCGTGGGTGGCAGACGACTCGTTTTCTCACCACGCCGGTGAATCGCATGAAGGCATCCATGGACTCGATACTTCTGAGGTGCTTTCGAACTGAGGCAGCCGTTGCCTCTTTGGTGGTGTGGCACAAATCGGCGAGGTCTTCCACGAGCGCATTGTGCAGGGATACCCTCTCCAGAGCTCCGGCGAAATACCTGTGTGTAGGGTAAAGCCAGCTTTGTGAATGTCCGTTAATGTACACGCTACGAAACTCTAATCAGCACTTCCCTTAGAGTCTTGCGAAGAAAAGGGGCCATACAATTTCACAATTGTCCCTTCCGGACGGATTCACAGCAACAACCGCCTCTGTATAGCCGGAAATCTCTTCCGTGCGACAGTTATGTACAGGAAGCAAAGCAAATGTCTGTACAAATACTGCAACAGGTGCTGACATCGGAAATTAGGTTCGTTTAAAATTTGTGTGTGTGTAGAGCTGCATTCCTTGTATAGTAAGATGACTTTTAGAGGCCGCTACTCTTAGAGGGCATTTCAGCTAACTCGTGCGAGGGAGTTCAAAAATGGCAGTGTTATCTAAGAGAGTTGAAATTCTGCACGGCTATCTTTTGTCAGCTCAGTGGAGGTCTTGTTCAGGCGATATGTCGTTTCAAACGCTCTTAGATCTCCAATTGATAAACACTACTTCTACAGATTCGTAATCGTTCAAATTAGCAAACATTCCATGTGAATTACATAGACGAGGTTTAGAAATAGCCAAATCAGTTTTTTTTTCTACATAGCTGCACATAGTTTTTTTTTCTACATAGATCGCACCTGCGTCGCACAGGTGCGTTTGTTTTCAACCTGTAGCAGACGAGCTTTCGCCGCTCCCCAGAGGGAGCCACTGCTTGTGAAAAAGGCGGATTGTTATGCTGCTGCAAAAGCACAACCAGGTTGGACAGCCTGCAACTCTCTCTGCTATAATAGTACAGACGGGCTATTATAGTGGCTATTATTAGTGGCTTATCGACCCGGCCTTTGTAAATCCGACGACCACGAGGTAACATCTCCAAGCTGTGCGAACAAACAAAAGGCAACAGAATAGGCGTGTTGTCGAACGACTAAGCATTGGCCAATACAAGACAGTATAACTTCATTGCAGACATCCAATCGGATCGCAACTCTCCAGTGGGATGACGACGAGTGGCCGGAGCTGCCTGAGCATACCTCGCATGATCCTTCAGCTCAGCAGCGTGCTAACGATACTGTGAAAAAAAGAACGCCTCCGGAAACAGCCAACAAAGCAGCGCAGTGTGCCTCAACTACCGAAGGACGATATGGCCGCAGTCGACGAACAAATCGCACGTCTTTTAGCGGAGGTCACCCAGCTCCGGCAACACCGTGAACTGCTCGCTCGACGTAGACGGGCAGCGGAATCATCCGCCGCATTTATCAATGGCGCAGCAACACCGCCTCCTTGCCACCCACTAGTGTCATTTCCTTCCACATCTTCCCAGATTACCGCAATGCCACTGGACAGCTCTGCGACTTCTTTGCTCCGGTTTATGGTCAACCAGTTGTCCAACCTGACGTCCGTGATTCAACAGCGCTTGGGCTACTAACTAGAAATGTCAAGTTCCAGTCGTACTGGTGTGCTGCAGTGGAACTGCAGAGGCATTTCCACAAAAGCGGTAGAGCTCAAGACCCGACTACAAATTCACAAGCTCCAGGTATGGGCCATGCTGCTGCAGGAAACAAACGCCTTGCCATCGATTCCAGGCTTCAGTGCCTACACGTCTCCTCCAATGATAGACCGTCGTGTACAAACTGCTGCTCCCCCGGGAAAGGCGGCGGTGTATGTGGACTGACGTTTTCCGCATGTACGCCTTGCTCTCGATAACTCGTGCCCGTAATATCAAGAGGTAGTAGCAGTGGCTGGGAAACTAAAGAAGGGAACCGTTGTGGTAGTTTCATTTTACGTTAGACCAGCCGGTGTTGTTTCCTCCCGTATTAATCTTGGCTTGTTAACAAGTGTCCGTCGGCAGTATCCCGGGTGTCCGATTTTAGTCGGAGGAAACTTTAACGCCCCACATCAGGATTGGGGGTACCCCACTTCGAGCCCTCGTGGCAGGCGTGTGCGGGACGCCTTCACGGATGCCAAATTTGTGCTGCTCAACCATCCTTGGACAGCAACACGGCCAGTTCGTCAAACTCGCAGTACTTCCTATGCTCCAGACTTGACGTGGTGGTCGGGTCCGGATGCTCCCTCCTGGCACATGGAGCCAGACTGCTGGGGAAGTGATCAGCACCCTATCATCATTGGTCTTCACACCTTACATTTCCGACATTTACGCTACAAATGTTCTGTGATCAACTGGGACAGTTCTCGCTCCTGTATGGACAATCGCTCCTCAGATTCTTCGCCAATCCTTGTTGAGCGCATACAAACAGCGCTCAACAGTGCTACAACTAAAACCTGGACTGACGTTGGTCGACCGGCACCAGACCTCGGCCTTCTTAACTTGTGGACGGCACGCCGTCAAGCCGAGCTGGCTGCTTCGCGAGACCCTACTTCGTCGCAGGCAAGTACGCCATTGCACTATCTCATTGCTAAGGCACGCAAATATGAACGCGACCTCTCTCGGTGGCAGTGGCATGCTTGGGGCGAACAATTTTCTGCAAAATCCTCGAACGCCTCTCTCTGGAGAACATTCCGTACAATGGAACACGGTCGCCGTTCGACTGACGCAGCGGCAACCGCATGCTTCGCGGCTAACTTGTGGCCAGATGATTTCGCCAAAGAAGCAGCGCGAAAGTTTTTCCCAAAATACGATGTTGTGCCTTCTTCATCCGCTAGATTAAATATGGCAGGCATCCCATCGCATGTATACCAAATGCCGTTTGATGTCGTACGTAGATGGAATTGCGTGTCCATTCTCTATGCCTGAGTTGCCGGCTGTAATAGATGATGCCAAACGGAAAACAGCGCCAGGCCCGGACAATATTCAGTAGGAGGTGTACAAGAACCAGAGTAGCGCTGCACTCCCTCAACTAATAGACACCATAAACGAAGTATGGCTGGATGGCGTAGTGCCCGAGAGCTGGAAGTCCGCTCTCGTGATTCCTTCCTATCCGGTAACCAGGAAAGCCTCCGACGGACCTTGAAAACTTGCGACCTATCTCCTTAACTCCTACGCTGTGCAAGCTGGCGGAGAAAATGCTAGCCATACGACTGTCATGGTGGCTAGAGCAGCACGGTTTTTATCACCCAGCACAAATCGGCTTTCGTCCATATATTGGTACAGAGGACGGGTTGGCTGTTTTAGCATCTGCAGTTTTGTCGTCTACCCGCAGCCGCAGTGTACGTGCTGTTCTAGCAATGGACGTTGAAAAGGCATTTGACAACATCAGTCATGCAGCCATTCTGAACTCTATTGACATGCTTCATCTCCCTCTGAGAGTGCGTAGTTTTGTCAATCATTTTGGGAAGGCAGAAAATTAGCAACACGCCTCAGCGACGAAGCGGTCGGATCATTTGTTCCTCTCTGCGGTGTTCCCCAGGGATCAGTATTGTCGCCGGCGTTATTCAATATTGCTTTCATCCCGCTGGCTTGGCACTTACATGACATCCATGACATAAAATATCTTCAGTACGCTGACGACATCAAGGTGCCGAGTACTCATCAAGTTCTCCGTACTCAGGAGGCTGCCCTTCAATCTGCCTTGGATGTTACCTGTAATTACGCGTCATCCATCGGACTTCAGCTATCCGTGCATAAAACAACATGCACGTCAGTCGCCAACCGCTGGGGACGCCGTAAACTTGCTGCAAGTCCAATCCGTCTTTGTCTATCAGGCACCCCACTGCAGAAAAGTCCCAGTGTAAAAATCCTTGGCTTAATGATTCACCAATCAGGACCAGCAACTGCATGGCCTTCTCAGGCAAAAAGGTAAACTATTCAGACTTTGGGTTTGATTAGAAGAATTGCCCCTAAAACTGGTGGCGCAGGCTCGTTCGTTTCACGGCTATTGATGAGGGCCGTTCTACAGCCCCGTATTGTTCATCAAGTTGAAATTTCAACATCTTACAAGAGCCCAATTGGATCGCCTTGAAGCCATGAACCGAGAGGCTATGAGGACCATTAAGTGCCTTCCGCGCATCACACCGGTCATAGCTTTACAAGAAAATGCGCAGCTCAATACCATTGATGAGCTGGTGCAGCAGCGCCGGGAGGCGCGCAGCCTTAAGGCCAGTCTATCGCACTCCACGCATGCACTGAGGACTTATGCAACGTCACATTCCATTATTCAGCCGCCAACGCCAGTTGCGCCAAACTTCCCCATGGAAGTTTGTACAGCTCAGCGACAACAAGCCAGCAGATAATCGCCGGCCAACATTTGCTCATTCAGCTTCGTTGCTTCGCCAGAAATTTGAGGAACAAGATGCTTGCCTCCGTGAAGAATCCATTGTTGTCTACGTAGACGCAAGCATACAAGACTGCAAAGCAACCAAAGCTATCTACTGCCCGGGCAGACCTGCCCTGAATCAAACCTCTTGGTTTCAGCTTACGGAACCCCCTTCGTCCTTCTGTGCTGAACTCGTTGCAGTTCAAGAAGCACTCTGGTCCCTGCGGACCGCGTTGTCATCCCCACTGGCACCCTTCAAGTTGTCCGGTTGCTACGACGTGTAAGCCGCTGTCCAACGATATGTCAGGACATCAACCGGCTCGCGGCACGCCTTCCGCAGCCAGTACGTATTGAGTGGATCCCACGGGATCGGCTGACCTATCAAAGCCAGGCATATTTTGCGGCCCGCCTTGCGAATACAAACTCATCACCGCCTCGGCTCCTTCATTTGGACAATTTTACCCCCCTTTCCTCAAGAAATGAACTCCTCCGGCGCCGCACGCGTGCTCTCATCCCTCCGAGTGCGGTGACCCTCCCCCGCGGTCCTACCCGTGCAGAGGAGGTTGCGCTTAGGAGGACCCGGGTCGGGGTTTCCCTCACACCAGCCATAACTCGGAAGTGGCCTCAATACCAAGAATTGTTTCTTCGGCCAGGGTGTCCGATATGTAAACACGAGGACATTGAGGCCGACATTCATCACTTACTGTGGGACTGCCCAGCTCTCAAGTCTACAAGGATCCGGCACCTGATGGTAGCAGGTCTCTCACCAAGCAACCATGCTTCATACATTGCCTGGACGCAGGGACCGTACCATCGTTCTCTACTTGACTTCATTAAATCAGCTAACCTTTTTCCATTCATTTAATGTCTACTACATCATTCATCACACCTTCACCCATCATTGATGCCCTGGGGCAATAAATTTCGTTAAAAAAAATATCTCTGCTAAAAGACAATGGCTCTGCCGCGCTCCTACTTCAGCCTCACGATAACAAGGTGCCCGCGTTCAACACAGAGCCTTAATGTTCCCAAATGTGTGTTCAAGTTATTGCGCTTTGTGCTCCTTAAGTCCTTCAGCTGGTGTGAATTTGAGGCTAGTAACATCGCGACCCAAGAGCGCATTGAAATTTCGAAATCTCGTGGGCTTTGCTGTAAACTTTCCTGTAAAATTTTCTTACAAAAAAAAACCATCTTTTATATGTTGCAACTTCCTGTACAACTTTTAGTTTGTAAAGTGTGTGGTAAAATTAAGTATTGCATTTGCTGTCCAACTAAACTTGGTTAACTAGCAAATAACGAGCGTTTCAAGAGCCACGAAGACCAGTTCTAGAAAAAGGCCGTTCACCCTGAACTTTCCGACGCATCGTACAGCATAAGTAAACGCAAAACCTTGCATGGTGAACGTGTACTCAAGCAGCTGCACGATTTCGATTATGCTGCCGCAAAGTTGCAGTTTAAAGCTGGTATGACTGACGAACGACGGGGACGGCGAACGAAGGATGTTTTGCCAGCAGTACATTGCATTAAAATACATCTAAGACGTGGTAACTAGCAGGTTGCGTAAATTAATAAAATATTTGCATTTTAACCACAACTGTTGAATTCTTAACTATTGAAAGGCGTGTAGCCCACCGTAAATAACATCCATATCAGTTTTAACAATTTCGAAAAAGCAGTTACCCTTGGCTATGTGGCAGAACAAATTTTGGCTATTTCAACTAGTAATGTTTACTGGACAGGTTGCTTTGCCTAAAAGCTTCGTGAAAGCGCATATATTTTGGCACTATGTAGCCAGAATTTGTGGGGCCAGAGCGCTGAAGATAAGCGCGCCTTCGAAATATTATAAGCTGGTTTGAACATTAATTACGATGGCTACACGCCTCTCAGTAATAAAGGAGCCTAACGACAATAGTTAAAAGTTAACTTTTCGATATTAGTTGACCAGCCTCCTTGTTAACACATCCTAGTTTTGATATGATGTACTACACCGCTGACAAGAAAGCGCTCTTCTAACTCAAAAAGCCTATTTTTTTAATTGTGTAGTCATAGGTGAAGCAACCTGTATAGCCCCGAGTGGCATGATAATGCTAATGGTTCTTTAAAGACCGCGATAATTTCACAACACATCTTCGCGCTATCACAAAAACACCCATTCAAAAATATCGCCAAAATTTTCCGTCCTCTCACCCAACTCGCCGCCGGGTCTACGCAATCAAGCAGCGTCAATATTTTGCGAGGTTGGTGCGTAATGCTCTGGAAGGAATGGCGTGGCAGCGAGTGTTGTAAATAGAAAGCTTTAATATACACGAGATAGAACTCAAGAGTTTCGCCTGACTTTGCGCATTTGACCTTGAAGCCCGACCAAGTTCAGACCAAGCGCACACCCTCAAGAAAAATAATGCATGACTATGTGTCTTGCTGCGTATAGCCATGATTTTGGCATGGTCACTTCTAATGACCAGCAGCCACGTGTCCGATGACCAGTGGTCACTTGACCATGACCTTCAGAGATTAAATAGCATCGCCTGATGTGTATCCATATAAGGATGCATAACCATCTGCAGTCATGCAAAACTATGAAAAACCAAGCTTTCGCCCGTGTGCTAAGTTCAGCCGGGTTGAACCTCGGCCAATTTTTCTTTCGTCCACATCTCTCCCTGCCCCGCCTTTCCTCCCAGACCGGGACCACAGTCGGACGAAAAATTAAAACCATTATCTGAATTGGACACGCGTACACGTTGCTATCACTGTGCGAAATTATTTCTGAGTGGCTGCAAGAATTAGAAGCCGGATGGCTAGCCCACACAGTGATATGAAAACTTTCTGCGCTATAGAAATTGCTATGGAATGTGAAAATTTTTTCGTGCTACTATAGACTTAAACAGTTTGAACTTTCATTTACGGTAATGTGGTTATAACTGACACTAAGAATTATATAGAGATAAGCACGAATACGAGACAATTTTATCGTTAAGGTTAGTTTTCTCTGAAACCGTATAACGCAAAATATAAATACCTGTCGAGTCGACGGCCTTCAGTAAATTGCATCGCCCGAGCCAAAATGCCGGAGTTTCTCCTCGTAGCATCGGCGACCGCCAACCAGCTCCTGGCCGCCTCTGCATCCAGTCGGCCGTGGAGAGTAACGCTACGCAGGGTGTAGTTACCAGCAATGCCAGTCGAGAGACGTGTCACAAACGCGTCGGTATTTGCAGCAGTCCAGTTGACCAAGAAGAACGTTCTGATGCTCTGGCTGTGTCTAACCGAGTCCGCTAATCCCTGGAAGTCTTCCTTGTCCATGCAGTTTGTCCAAACTAACAGCTCTTTTAGGCTTGCATTTGTACAAATGCTCATCACGATCACTGTCCACCACTCGTTAGGCAAATTTTCCTCCATATCTGCAGCCAATCGAACGCTCAGCTGCAGCTTTCGGAGGTGCGGTGTTGACTTTAAAAAATCTGCGAGGGCTGAAGAGATCGTGAGGTTTCCTCTGGATACGTCCATAACAAGGTGAGTTAGGTGAGGGCATTGTGGTAGGTGTCGTAAAGCTTCTAATCTCACATTCTCCGCAGATGCTCCAATTAGATATATCCCTGAAAATGCCTTGCAATTTATCAGATCAACGTTGTTAATTACAGGGCAGTTTCCGCAAGAAACCTTTTCTTCGACGGCGCTTTCTTTCAGGGCCCCACAGACCGACGATAAGATAGATGAATTGGCGCAGTCATTTTTAATGTACACTTTTTTCATGCTGGAGTTTCCTGACAACACTCTGAAGAAGCTCGCCCAGATGGCAGGAGGCCATATCGACAAAGGAAGAGTAAGTTCCTCTAACGTAGTGTTTGCAGAAAGCGCCGCTACCCAGTTATAGTGCCTGTGGTAGTCAGGTGTCATGCTGTTGCGCGTTGAGATTATTCTGAAGGTCAGAAGGCCTTCCTTTTCTCGGAATATTCTGCCTACAAGTCGAGTACTTTCTTCGTTACAAATGAACTCTGTGAGGGTTAGGGACGAGAGGGTTCGATTTTGCAAAACCCCTCGCAGAAGCGAGTGTTGCGTTTCCTCATTTCTTGCTGCTATACGCAGAGTCGTTAACGCTGTGGTGAACCTGAGGTAGTCGGTGAATGCCTCTTCGGGTGATTCCAGCGCGAGCGATCCGCCCATACTAAATTCTCTCAACGTGGAGTTCCCCATCAGAGCTGCCAGCATTGCGTCCTGCTGCTGCGTAAAGAAGAAGCCGTACATCCTCAGTGAAGTCAAAGACGAGGACGTCCGGAGAAGTGCACTCAGTGCCGCAAAAACGTTCGCATGGCAATCAGTGTGTATAGCGATGCATTCAATCTCTTCCAGGCTGGTCAAGCACTGGATGGCCTCCGCGAGATCGTTCGATATTGCCCCTCCCGAGAGCTGCAGCTTTAAGGTCTTGAGTGACGTGTTGCGCCGAAGGGCGTCGCAGAGGAGCGTATCGCAACTTCCAGAACGTGGAGGTGTGGCTTGAAAAGACACGATGCAGTGATGGGTCGTGAGTAGCCGGTGCAGAGCTCTCTCACCCTGCGACGATTCGGACTCCGATGGATCGGGCAGATCAAGGCCAGAATTGGAGAAGCTTAGCACGGAGAGGCGGCTGCGAGCACCCGCTAATTCTTCCAGCTCAAAGCGCCCAGGGAAGAGCAAGGCGTTCCATTGGGTAAGCTGGTGTACGACATGGCATGCTTGGACATCCGCCGCTGTGCAAGAGGCATAATAGCTGTCAACTGGGCCTCTGACATAACTCCTTGCGCCATCTGTGCGTGCCGGAGGGAAGCCGGAACAGGATGCTTCGGGCGTTGCAGTAGGCTTTCCTGGGTCTTTATGAGGTGCTCCAGGGTCTTCCATTACATCTGCGTGGTGTTTAGTCTAAGTGACTCATATGTGTTGAGAATGAGAACGTTTAGAAAATGGTTATGCCTAATTTTGCCTGCCTAAGGGTCAACGAGAACCTAGAATGTTAATTTGGCTGTCACCCTTGTTTTACTTTTATTTTCATTTACATACCCTAAAGGCCTATGTGGGCGTTAGACTAGGGGTTACATCACGCAAGAAATATAATTAACGAAAAGCAATAGTCATATAACAACACCTATATAGTCTGCAGGAACAAATCATACCAAATGTTTAAGCAGTCAAGAATACGAAATACAGTAGCTCAGAATCACGGTGGAAGAATAATATGGGTGTCGGTACGGCAGCGGTTTGAGCGGAGTGGCCGTATACAACCTTGCCTGCATGCTTTGACACTTCGTCGACCGATGGTGTGGCGACACAGTTCGCCTTGGGCATGACTATATGGCTTGAACCACCGCCCGATTTAAAGGGTTCAGCCTCGGCCGTCCGTCCATCCGTCCGTCCAGCCTAGTGCTTATAGAGAAATGTATCAAAATGAACAAACTACAGAGGAGCGGACTATTCTTCAACCTTTCTCTTTTCAAGGAAGGAGAATCGATTAAACAGTCAATACCGGGGCTGATGTACGCGAATGATATAGTGCTAATGGCTGAAAACAAATATTTGCAGAACTTGATAGACATTTGTGGTACAGAGGAAGACAGATAAGGTTTAAAGTTTAGTAAGGAAAAATCTGCAGTCGGGATGTTTAATGATGAGGGCGGCGAGCATAGAATACAGGAGTTCATGCTGGAAGTAGTGGATGAGTACAAGTATCTTGGGGTGTGGATAAATAACGGCGCTGAGTATCTGACAGAGCATGAAAAATATGCAATGAATAAAGCTAGGAGGAATGCAGCTGTCATGAAAAATAAGGCAATGTGGAATTACAATGGGTATGGAGTGGTAAGAGGGATCTGGAAAGGAATGATGGTTCCAAGTCTGACTTTCGGCAATGCGGGCCTGTGCATGAGACCAGATGTTCAGGCAAGGTTAGATAACAAACAACGCGGCATGGGGAAGCTTGCTTTAAGAGCACTTGGAAATACGCCAAATCAAGGGGTACAGGGTGTAATTGGATGGGCGTCGTTCGACAGTAGAGAAGCTAGCAGTATGATAGCATTTGAGCAGCGATTGAGAAAAATGGGGAAAAACGGCGGGCTAGGAAACTTTTCAGAAACCTGTACGTAAGGAATGTTGACACGAAATGAAGAAAACGATCTAGAAAATTGACGAGGAAATATCTTACAGCATTAGGGGGAAAATCAGCTATTATCGGTCAAGAAAAAGGTTAAAGAAACAGAGAGAGCTCTGTGGAAAACCGAAGAGGTGAAGAAATCGGCAATTGGGATCTTTAAGTGGGGAATTGCCAAAGCAAATATCTGTGATAATTGTAGGGGAATCTCTTAGTTTTTTGAGGCCAGGACGGCAGTATTGCGGACTAAGACATATAGAGTCAGGTACCATGAGATAGACACGTTGTGCGTTGCGTGCGGTTAGGAAACGGCTGAACACTTGACATTTTTCTGCAAAAGCCTTCACCCTACGGTGGAAAACAGTGCGGCTAATTTATCCAAAGCATTGCGGTTTAAGGACCGTGAAGGAAAAGTAGATTCTATGCGGGCAGAAGTAACGAAGCCAAGCTTATCGGGTTGGTGGCTGAAATTAAGACAAGAGTAAAATTTCACAAGTCATGGCTTGGTGGCTTGGACCACCGCCCGATTTAAGGGGTTCAGCCGTCCGTCCGTTCCGTCCGTCCGTCCGTCCGTCCATCTATGTAAGGCTAAGTCTGAAGGTCACGTTCAGCTGCTAAAAAAAACAAGCTAGACGGTGTGGCTGCTGTTGAGGCTGAGGTTGACCATGTGTTCGACAAGTTGCATGAATGGCCGGCAGCTGTCGAGTGTATAAATTAATATTTAGTTGGCTTTATATGCCGCAAGTTCTTGAAGAGTACAACGTGTACGAAGTGCCGTGAAGGACTATTGGAAGAAAGCGCCCTTCATCAGCAGCCGGAAAACAGCCCTTTTCTGTGCAAAAATGGAGGAGGCCTCATGAACCCAAAGCGAAGCCTGTTTCACTTGGTCCATGCAACTCAGATGGAATTTCAGAAGAATGTAGCTCTGAGAAATGCCTATGGATTGCTGCTAATTTAACAAATGGTGACTTTTCATAGTAACTTCCCTTTTCTGCTGTTCTTTCTTTTCCTGTTTTTATCCCCTCACCCCTTTGCCCCCGTGTAGGGCAGCAGGCAGGCTTCGCGCACTTGCGCGGGACATCATGCTTACCGCGTGGAATTCCGGCCAATTTTCCAACTCCCGTTTAAAAACGTTAGACCCAGATCTGAAGCTCCGGCTTCCATGCAGCCTACCACGACGTGAAGAAACTTTGCTGTGTCGCCTGTGGTTTGGTGTAGCTTTCACCAACCAGTGCTCTTTCTTAACCGGTGTGGCTGATAGCCCTGCATGTGCCATCTGCGGGTATGACGAGGCTATATCTCACATTCTTTGTCACTGCCCTGCCTACAGCGCCGAAAGGCAGTCTCTCTGCCGTGCGCTGGAGAATCTAGATCCACGCCCACTGAAGGAAATGAATATTCTGTGCCACTGGCCGCGGCGATCGTCGACGATAAAGGCCTCCATGGCACTCCTCCGCTTCTTGCAAACTTCCTACCTGCAGGTTAGGCTGTGACGTTAACGAATGCTGACTTTTCATAGTGACTTCAATTTTCTGCTACTCTCCTTTCTCTTTCCTTTTTTTTGTCCCTTCACCCCTTTTCATCCGTGTAGGGTAGCAAACCGATTACTCTTCTTGTGAGCCTCCCTGCCTTTCTTCTTCTCCCTCCGCCTCCACACAACAAGTTTAAGTTCTCCTGTTCCGAACATAAATAGCAAGTTATGGCCGCTGTGCTACACAATTACGCAGCCATGATAATGAGGCAATCTTGCAATCGCCTGAAAGCTTATGCGAAAAATAAGGCACAGGAGCTGCGCAAGTTGTCCAAATTTCAGTAGGTGAACATTTGGCTCCTGTTTGTCTCTTTAAATAGCGGGAGTCACGAATGAAGATGCGTAAAATGAATGAATGAACAATGAATGAATGAATGAATGAATGAATGAATGAATGAAGCGTGAAATGTGCCCTCGTGTCTTTACTTTTTTTGTTTATGTGTCAAAAAGTTTTCTAAAATTTCTATTCACCGCTAGCTCTCTGTACATGTGAAATAAATGGCAAGCCATACCGCACCATGGTGATTTTACTGATTATGTTTTATAGGTGGCATCAATTTATGTGGTTAAATGAGTGGCCTCTTAAGAACCAGGTGAAGGAAATTGTTTTTTACCGCCTTATCGTGTACCTGCAAGCCTCTGCAGTTTACCTGTAGACGCAATGCTTGTTCTTGCGTGGTTCACGGTTTTGCCTTCCCGTCTGGCTAATGCACGTGCGCTGCGCTATAGTACCGCGTTCACTGTTACTTAACGCATATTGTAGCGACGGCACAGGCTGCGGTAAATAATGTCGAGAGACATTGCGTTCGACTCGTGTCGTATGCTCCTATTGGCAGCGACGAGCGCGAACGCTGCAAGGTGCAGGGCATGCCGAAACTCGCGGAGCATGAGCATATTCATCGGAAACAATTTTCAGCTTCAGCCCTACCAAATGTTCGTGCCTACTGCAAACTGGGTACTTAATACGCACGTTATAAATTTTTTTCCCATCTCTTTCTGCTTTCATTCAACGTCTGCGTTTGAAAACTGAGGCTTCGCTTCGTGTGGCGCCATCTTTCGAGGACAGCGCAATTTATGAACAAATTTTTTTCTGCCTGCGCAGTCTTCGTCCGGCCACCTAGCTGGTTCTTGCACCGAGCTCCGAATTAATACATGCAAACATGGAATACAACAAACACAGACTTTAGAAGAAACAAAAAGCACGAAAGCATCAAGAATGCAACACAAACCGGTCAAAAGATAAATCTCGCACACCTACGCAGGCAGGCTATCTTTTAGCACTGAGAAGCTTATTGCAATCAATAGTTTTAACCGCAAAATGGGGTGGGCATTCCATTCAATAATCGCCAGGCGAAAAAAATAAAAATATCTCAGCTTCTGTTCGCGCAAAAAGAGGTTCGATTTTTTAATTATGGTGAACTCCACGAAAAGCGCGCATGGCAGGCCTAAATTACGGCAAAGGCAAGACGTGATATCTACCGTCTGCTTTCCAACATAGAGACGATAAGGTTTTTGTTTATGGCAGTGATGCTTGAGATACGCGAGTACTGACGTGCGATGAATCGACTGGCCCTGTCTTGCACTGCCTCTAATTTTGTTAATAAGGTACAGCTGATGAGGACACCCAATGAAAGACGCATATTCTAGCTTCGGTCCGACCAACGTGGCACAAGCAATTAGTCGTGTGCATTCTTAGTCTTACAAAGTGACCGACCAATAAAACCTGAAATTTTATGTGTTAGGCAGAACGTGATTGATATAAGTGCTCCAAGACAGATTAGGGGCTAAATACACTCGTATGTATTTGAGAGATTCAACAGACTATTTCAGTATTGTTGATGGTGCAGGTGTTTGAAAAAACGTGACAGCGGGTACTGAAACGCATTAACTTAGTTTGCTATTCAGAGCTCCCCCTGTCCTATGTAGCCAAATCGTTCTGAAAAAATAGCGCAAAAAAAAACACGGATGACCCAGATATGGACAGGATAGGCGCTAACCCTTTACAGGCTTGTAGTGGAAGCGATGAGGTTGACACAGGCAATCACAGGAGGAACCGCGCCAGGTGAGGATAGAAAAGAGCCCGATGTAGGAGACATTTGATGCAACTGGAGCTTGGTATGGGCTAGTTGATAACTGTTTTTGAAAACATCTTGTGATCCTGTCTGTAGCTTAAAAGTCAGTCACTACCACCAATTAACAACCAAGTCCAGCCAAGCTTTACCCGGCTTTACTTTCAAGCTTTCCCTTTGGTTACTTAGGTTTACCTGGATTAAAGCTTTGGGGAAGACGAAGACCTAGGGGGTGGCTACGTGTCTGCTTCTAGCTCAGTGTTTTCGCTTTTCATTGTCTTCTCGCGTGTGGCGTGGGTCGGATAGTGCCCTCCGTGGGACCGAATGCTGACGACACCCCTGCGGAGAAATTCCCGGCAAGGTGGCCGCATTCTCAAGTTAGAAAACCCAATCGGAACCCTCAGGGGCAAGCTAGGCTTAGGCGCTACGCGTCAGCATGGATTCTGCGTTATCGACGACAGCTACGCGGATGCCCGCTGTGTTGCCACCTGACGCAGCCTCCACGTCCACGCAATCGTCAGCGCCTCCGGGCCTCCAGCCTGCGCAGTCTTCCGATGCTACGACTTTGGCCTGTGACAAGGACTGCTCCACCGCCTCCGTGCCCGTGGCACTCCCTCAAGAAACTGTGCTCGTCGCGCCGGTTCAGTATTCCCACCAAGGGCCGTCACCAGCGTCTGAGCCTCCTCCACAGATGCCTCCCAAGGCTCTCTTCCGCATGCTGCGAACTCGTTTCGCGTTACCATCAAGCCTACATAGCGCTTTGATATCACTGCCATCCCTGCCTGGAATGTTCAAGCCACAATTGACCACGCTCTTGGCTCTTCGAACTACTGCAGGTTTGTCGTCCATCGCCCATCGAACACCATCACGGTAAACTTGCCATCCTTGATGGACGCCCAGAAAATGTGCGCAGTTTCGCGGATCCCCCTGGATGACAGCAAGCATGTCCCGGTGCTATTATATTTTGCATCTGGTCCTGATACACTCCGCTGCATGGTTTATCATGTCGACAGCACGAGCCCTCCCGACGAGGTGCGCGCAAATATTCGCTCCTCAACTCACGTAGTGCTGCAAGCACGGCCTATGGGGCGCCGGGGATCATACCTGCTCATCCTGCAAGGCCCATTGACTCTCCCGAAGTACCTTACCTACTAAAGTTCGACCGTCAAACCACAGCCCTTCCGACCTCGTCGTATTTTTTGTTATCACTGCCACAAATAAGGACATATGCAAAATACCTGCCCTATTCCAGCAGCTGCGTCCGAGATGAATGAGCCAACAGTTCTTTGTGCCCTGTGCAAATCGCCGGACCATGACATTCGCTCCCCCGCTTGTCCAAAGAAGAAGCAAGCGAAGAAGTTTCACAAGTCGCCTGCAAAAATTATTGTTCCTTTAAGTAATCGCTTTGCAGCTCTCGCATGTGACGACAACGTCTTCCCTGAACTTCCTTTATCTGAGGCCGCTCCTCACCATACGTCTCCTCACCAGCCTACATATGCACAAGCGGCTCACCTTCCCGGATCGAATGGTACGCCAAATCGTCCAGTGCAGCCGCCGCGGTGGCTGAGTGGTTATGGCGCTCGGCTGCTGGACCGAAAGACGCGGGATCGATCCAGGCCGCGGCGGTCGAATTTCGATGGAGGCAAAATTCTAGAGGCCCGTGTACTGTGCGATGTCAGTGCACAGTAAAGAACCCCAGGTGGTCGAAATTTTCGGAACCCTTCACTACGGCGTCCCTCATAGCCTGAGTCGCTTTGTGACGTTAAACCCTAATAAACCAAACCAAATCGTTCAGTGCATCCATCACATGTGGATACCACAGATGAAGACACAGCTTTTGACAATGCAATCGCTGAGGCTCGCCGCCGACTAGACGAACGCACCCAGCGCCGGGAACAGCGTCGTTCTCAATCCTCTCGAAGAATTCTAATAACTCGGGAGCAATCATCAGAGGAATCAACTAGGGTAAGCACTGGGCCACAATCAGGTGCCGACCACCTGTTAGCCGTGACCACTCCGACAGTGGATAAGATATTACCGCTGATGAATCAGGTGACATCCCTTATCGTGGAAGCTCTTCGGCCTCGTCATGGATAGCGCATCATCATCTATGGTGGTGCAGTGGAACTGTCGAGGATCCGCTAATAAGGCCTCTGACGTGAACATCCCCCTTCGCGACGGAAAGCTGAAGGCATAGACGTTCCTACTGCAAGCGCATAATGCACTTCCTCGCCTTTCAGGTTTCTGCGCTTACCATTCACCCTCTATCCCTGATCGCCGTTGCACCGCCTCCTCCCTCAGCCCAGGTAAATGTGCAATTTATATTCACAGTTAAGTTCTGCACATACCGCTCGACCTTTCACGGTGGTGCAACACACGTCAAGAGGTTGTCGCCCTTCTCGTAAAACCTGCACGCACACCACTTGTCCTAGTTTCTTTTTATAGTCGTCCTGGCTCCGCATCTCACAAACTGGGATGGGTTTGTTTTCTACGTTCTACCAACTCAGGTATCCTCATTCTAGTTGGTGGTGACTTCAACGGCGCACACACTGCATGGGGTTACCCATCAGATTCCTCAAGGGGTGCACACATCCAAGGAAGCTTTTCGGATCATTCCTTTCAACTTTTAAACCACCCGAATACTTCTACCCGCCCACGAGGTGGTCCGTATTCACCTGATTTGACTTGTTGGTTAGGCCCCGGTAACCCTCGTTGGGCTGTTGATTCTGATACTTGGGGTAGCGATCACAGCCCTATTTTTATCTCCCTCACGCCTACACGTCTACGGAAAATACGCCGCACTGTACGAATAATGTCATGGGACTCTGTACGCGCAGACAATCATTTATCTACATCCAACCCCTCTTCAGCACTGTCTACTCTCTCTGCTGTTCTCGCTACTCACACTATTACCACTACTGTAAATGAAGACGACCCAAACCCGGACATGCATCTCTTGAATCGGTGGGCTCTTCGTCGCCAGGCGGATCTTTACGCTACTCGTCACAGACATTACCGGGACTAATATATGCGGACGATATAGTGATAATGGCTGACAACAAGGAAGACCTGCAGAAGTTGTTAGACATATGCAGTACAGAGGGAGATAGATTAGGCTTCAAGTATAGTAAGGAAAAATCTGCAGTCATGACATTTAATGAAGAGGGCGGCGAGCATAGAATACAGGAGTTCGTGCTAAAGGTAGTGAATGAGTACAAGTATCTTGGGGTGTGGATAAATAACAGTGTTGAGTATCTGACAGAGCATAAAAATATGTAATGAATAAAGCTAGTAGGAATGCAGCTGTCATGAAAAATAGGGCACTGTGGAATTACAATAGGTATGAGGTGGTAAGAGGGATCTGGAAAGGGGTGATGGTCCCTAGCCTGACCTTCGGGAATGCGGTCCTGTGTATGAGGCCAGATGTTCAAGCAAGGCTGGAAATTAGGCAACGGGGAGTAGGGAGGTTAGCTTTGGGAGCACATGGCAATACACCAAATCAGGGGGTACAGGGTGATATGGGATGGGCGTCTTTCGAGAGCAGAGAGGCTAGCAGTAAGATAGCGTTTGAGGAACGATTGAGAAGGATGGAGGAAAAGCGGTGGGCTAGGAAAGTTTTCAGATACCTGTATATAAAGAATGTTGACACGAAATGGAGAAAGCGAACTAGAAAATTGACAAGCAAATATCTGGACAGCAGTAAGGGGGCAAATCAGCAATTATCGGTTAAGAAAAAGGTTAAAGGAACAGAGAGAGCTTTGTGGAAAACAGGGATGCTGACGAAATCGGCACTAGAAACATACCGGACCTTTAAACAGGAAATTGTCAAAGAAAATATCTATGATAATTGTAGGGGAAGTTCTTTGTTGTTTGAGGCCAGGACTGGAGTTTTGCGGACTAAGAAGTATAGAGTCAGGTACCAGGAGATAGACACTTTGTGCATTGCGTGCGGAGAGGAGGAGGAAACGGCTGAACACTTGATACTTTTCTGTAAAGGGCTTCACCCTACAGTGGAAGGCAGCGGGGCTGACTTACCCAAGGCATTGGGGTTTAGGGATAGTGAAGGGAAAGTGGATTTTAAGAGGTTAGAAGTAACCAAGCGAAGGTTATCTGATTGGTGGCTAAAAGCAAGACAGGAGTAAAATTTCACAAGACATGGCTAGGTGGCTTGAGCCACCGCCCGATGTAAAGGGTTCAGCCGTATCCATCCATCCATCCATCCACCCCGATGACCCATCGGCTCTTCCTACTCTACACCGCGCTACCGCACGGGCGCAGCGCTACGCAAAGCGGCTAGGCAGGCAACGCTGGGCTGCATGGTGTGCCCGCCTGTCCTCTACGAAGGGCAATCGACATCTTTGAAGAGTGTTTCACGCCATGGAGCGCCCTTCTCAGGTTGCAGATTACGCAGAGAGCATTCGCCTCGCGCTAAATGTGGATGAGGACACATTTGCACACATCAAGCGGCCCGTTAATTTTTTTCCAAGCGATGACTGTACCGCTACGTCTCCACCTGACTTATCGGTTACAGAGCCCTCCGATGGGATTACTTCTGACCTCACCATGGTAGAGCTGCTGGCCTCCACTGAACGTTTAAAAACTACTACTACTCCCGGGCACGACGGCATACCTAACTCCTTATTCCGTAACTTGGAAGGGAGGGCTTTCTAAACCCTACTTGATACATTTAATGAAGTGTGGCTTTCTGGCGTCATGCCGGGAGACTGGAAGCATTCTATTGTGGTTCCAATACCCAAGTCAGGTCAGCCTCCAGTATCTCTCTTTTCCCTTCGCCCAATTTCTCTTACGCCTACCATCTGCAAACTTTATGAAAACATTCTTGCCGCACGCTTGTCGTGGTGGCTGGAATCCCATGATTGTTACCCAGATTTCCAAATTGATTTCCACCCACAAATTGGAACGGAGGACGACCTTGCTACTTTGGCTGCTGACTTGCTTGACCACTCTCCGCAGAGTTACCTTGTACGAACCGTAATCGCTACAGACATAACAAAGGCATATGATAACATGCTTCACTCTGTCATTCTTTCCTCCCTTCAAACTCTTGGTCACTCTCACCGGTTCCTCCTCTCCATTCACGCCTTTTTAGCAAATCAAACCTTCAGCGCGCGTGTCCACGGAATGCCCTTTGGTAACTTCGCTTCCAATAGAGTGCCGCAGTGCTCCGTTCTCGCCCCCCCCCCCCCCCCATTATTTAATGTGGCTTTAATTCCTCTTGTTCGAGCCCTAGAGACAATCCCTTCTATCCGCGTGCTTGCGTATATCGATGATACAACCTTGTGGTGCTGTCATCTAGATGCGTCAATTCATCAGTCGGTCCTTCAGCACGCGCTGGACGTATTGACATCTCGCCTCCCGCCTCTGCGTCTAACACTCTGTCCTACTAAACCATGCTTCATTCACATTGGAAATACGGCCGGCTTATGGAAAGCTCCCCCTTTAAATTTTACGGTACATAATTCTCCGATTCCTTTGGTAGAAACTGTTCGTATTGTTGGTCTTCTCCTCCATATATCTGGGACTGGCACCCCGTGGCTGACAGCCACACGTAAATCGGCTCACGCTACTCTAGATCTGATTCGTCGCATAGCTATGCACTCTAGTGGCGCACGTGCTCATACGGCCCGCCAGCTTGTGCGCTCTATCCTTCAGCCACGGATAAAATATCAGGCACAATTTCAGCGTCTCACCCGTAAACTGTGTGACTCCCTTGAAGATATCAATCGTGAGGCTATGCGCGTCATAACATATCTGCCTCGTTTAACACCCATACCTGTGCTACAGGAATTCGCCCAACTTAATACACTCAGTGAAATCATCGACCAACGGGTGGCAAATAGAGCGCGAGAACAGTCTCTCCAACTTCATCGTTTAAATACACTTCCTCCGTGGTCATATTTCCAGCTCACTGACAATCGCCCCACTGTTTCCCCGTCAGTATCAGCAGCGTATCTGCCTGAAGGGTGCATATTATACACGGATGCATCACATTCTCCAGAGAGGGGAGTTACTGTTGTATATAGTCCATCTCATCCGCATGTCAACTTTCGCGCGAAGTATACTGCGGATATGTGCACTCCCCCGGCAATGGAACTTCAAGCCATTTATAATGCCATTGCGTCCCTTCCGCTCGTTCCAACATTCAATACAGTTCATATTTACACCGACTCCAGCGCCGCCCTTAAACAGCTTAAGGCTGTTCGACGAACGTTCCAGATTTCACAATCTATTCCTGTGCTCTGCGCAAAGTATCCATGTCCTGTGCGCATACACAGGATTCGCGGCCATGCCCAGGATCCACATAACATTCAAGCGGATGCTATGACTCATCTTCATACATTAGACGATCCGCCACCCTCTTCCCCCAGATCGGTTCCTGTCCCATGTTTCCGATTCCGAAGTTCTGCGCCAGCGAACACGCGCTCTAATTCCTCCGTGTTCGCACCCTCTTTCCCGTAGTTTTACTCGGCAGGAGGAGGTATCCGTGCGCCGGATTCGGGCAGGGGCGGCTTTGACATCATCTGTGCGTCATCAATGGCGTGCTAAAGATCTGCCAGCACCTGACAGGTGCTTTCACTGTAGCGCTGCACCGGACATTTGTGACGTGCGGCACATGTTGTGGACGTGCCCAGCGACGGCTGCTATAAGAAAACGGCTCCTCAGGGAGGTGGGCCTGCGGTGGAACCGCGAAAGTGACTACGGGAAGTGGACTATTAACAACCGTTTCATCAGCGACCTCTGCAACTACCTCAGCGCAACGGGTCGTCACTCCTTCTTTTAACTTTCAATGCCGTGCATTCCTTCCCCCCTTCCTTTTTTTTTCAACTTATGCCTTATGGCACACTTTTCGAATAAAAAAGAAAGATTAAAGCTGTGCCTAACTTTTGTTTGGGCATCGTTTCATATCTCTCGTCAACCATTCATTATACCCTACCGTATAAAGCCGCCTTTTAGGAATGTATTTCTCCTGTAAATTTTCAACATATCACTGAAGAGTGCCCAGTTTTCAGTTACACTTCGATTAGAATATGTAGTCTCCAATAAATAACAGTAGCTATGAAGGTCGTTATTAATACTGCTCCAGTCTCCTTTACCAAAACCATAAATTAGTTTTTTTAGATACAGATACATCTAGAGGGGCTGACTGGAACACAGTGAACAGCTAGGTGGTCAATAATAAACGCAAGTACAGTCACAGAGGCGCGTTCGGCTGATTTGTAAAAACTAAATCAATCATGGCATCAGCCCTTGACGGAGAACAAACAAGCTCCGTTAGTTGAAATGAATGCAACAAATCCAGATAATCCGTCCACCCACGGGGCTGACTAAAATCATCAATTGAAACAGATGACCAATTGATGCATGGGAAGTTAGTCTCCGGCCAGGATAATAGGCGTAGTCACGTAATTACGCAGAAGATGTGTTAAAACATCGTTTAGCTCTGCAAAAATGTCAGTGGAATAATCTGGTGGCCTGTAACCTGCACCGATAACTGCTGTAAAGGTCGAGGAAGAGCAAGAAACCCATGAAGTTTCAATTACACTGCATACAGAGATAAGTCTTGTTGGTATGTTTTTTCAAACAGCAATCGTGATACCACCACCTCTTTTATCTGCTCTATCTTTACGAAAGATGAAGAACAAATTTCCAATCTCAAGTTCTGATATGACAACTTGTGGACTTAACCACGTTTCTGTTCCGATGACGGCGTCAGCAGCAAAAGTATAAATGACGGACGCAGGCTTGTCGTGCTTATTGATAATGCTTCTAAAATTTGCTGAGAGGAATGAAAACAGTGTTGTGAACCTGTTTCCGAACTCTAGCTTGTCATCGTTGGCTGCTTTGGTGTTCGACTGCTTGTGTTGGGCATGGTTGGTGACTTTGCGGAGCGCATGAACAGAGCTCGTCACTCGTCGCATAATATTCGTACTACTTCTTCAAGAGAATAAGTTTGCCAAAAGAATACCTAGATTTTTAGATTGGATCACTGTAGTTTACCCTGGCGAAATCACGAAGTTTTTTTCCGCGCAAATTAGGTCCGAGGTGAAAAGTCTTCTTCAAAATAAACCTTGGGGTTCGGAACGTCTTCGAGCTTATATGCATTGTCAAGAATCATGCGTTTAGTCTTGTAGTTGAATAAGTGAACAATTATGTGGCGGTTCTACTCTTCCTTTCGAGCATCGATGCGATGGATGCGCTCAATATCATTAAACTGTCCGTCAATATGCTTAGTGAAAAAGTCGACGATAAGTGACTCTGAGGCCTCGTAATCTTTCCTTTTTCCGCCGCGGTGGGTCACTAGTTATGAGGCTCGGCTGCTGATCCCAAAGACCCGGGTTCGATGCCGGCCGTGACTGTCGAATTTCGATGCAGGCGAAATTCGACAGGCCCGTGTACTGTCCGATGCCAGTGCACGTTAAACTATCGAAGGTGGCGGAAGTTTCCGGAGACCTTCACTGCGCCGTCCCCTTATCCTGACTTGCTTTGGGACATTAGAACTCCCCTAAAGCCATAAATCATAATCCTTTTCTTTTTCAAGTAAGCCTCTGATTATTAAGTTTTCAAAGCACCAAGGACTTGGATCGTATTTGTCGCGACCCGGGTTCGTCTCGACGTCTCCAAAATAGAGTAGAAGGTAAGAGAAACAGAATTATACCGTGACAACCTAGCCTTCAGGAGAGTACCTAGACAAAAGGCAACCGTTGGCACGGTATTTCGAAGCCACAACATGGCGAGACGGTATACCCTCAGGCTGAAGCAGCCGATTTGTATCCGGTATGTCGCAGTGTCAACACCCATTTCAAAAAGCGCGCAGAGAAGCTTCACACATACACTGACACTTGCGGCAACGACTTAGAAGGTAATACATTCGAATAGAGTGTTTACACTCACCTGGAACAATGAAGACACAGTTGAGCGAAGGAGACGGCAGCCGCAAATCGCACCGAACCACGAATTTCGAATGCTTTTCTGTAGCGGTACAACTGATGCAGGTGCCACTAGTCCGTCAAAATTGGGCGTAGTGCGCAAGCACAGTGCGCTGTTGTAGTTTCCGCGTGTGAATGCGGTGACGAAGGCAGGAGATACGATGGCAACGATAACGCCGCCACCTCTTTAGCACGTGGATCACGATGAGCAGTATTCTCCGTCGAGGCGTCCACTAGAACAGTGAAGGTGCATTTAAGTGAAGCGCACTGTTTCCGAAAATCCCCTGCAATGCAAGCGTACAATACTGCACGATTTATCAGCCATATCAAAACCCCATTTGCATAGTGCTTAAAGCTTCTCTGAGGCATAATTATGCTTCACAAAAGGAGCCTAAATTGTGAATCTTTCTTGTGGGGAACTCTAATCACAGATCCGCAGCATTTCGATATGAAATGTTTCTAATTTTTATCGGAGAAAATCTATTCTAAAGGCAGATCTGGATCGCGCATCGCTTGTTCCAATGATACATTGGGAGCAGTCGACGAGCAAAGGTGGCTCTGTGGAGCAGTCCGGTCTGTTCTACCGAAATCAGGGTATTCGACCGGAAGCCTACGTGGCTTAATTACGGTGGCAGTACCATAGCAGACAACGTACTCTAGAGAGTGCAAGGAACGCTGGGTATTTTTGCCGATCGATGAATTGATGGATGGATGGATGGATGGATGGATGGATGGATGGATGGATGGATGGATGGATGGATGGATGGATGGATGGATGGACGGACGGACGGACGGACGGACGGACGGACGGACGGACGGACGGACGGACGGACGGACGGACGGACGGATGGACGGATGGACGGATGGATGGATGGATGGATGGATGGATGGATGGATGGATGGATGGATGGATGGATGGATGGATGGATGGATGGATGGATGGATGGATGGATGGATGGATGGATGGATGGATGGATGGATACGGCTGAACCCTTTACTTCGGGCGGTGGCTCAAGCCACCTAGCCATGTCTTGTGAAATTTTATTCCTGTCTTGCTTTTAGCCACCAATCAGATAACCTTCGCTTGGTTACTTCTAACCTCTTAAAATCCACTTTCCCTTCACTATCCCTATACCCCAATGCCTTGGGTAAGTCAGCCCCGCTGCCTTCCACTGTAGGGTGAAGCCCTTTACAGAAAAGTATCAAGTGTTCAGCTGTTTCCTCCTCCTCTCCGCACGCAATGATTGAAGATATCAGGATATAGGATTGAAGATATCAGCGACCACTGGTGGTCAGAGTGCCTCCATGTTTTTTATTTGTTCTTTGTTTTTATTTCACTCTTTTATAAATTCGCCATTTTCTTTGTCACCAACGTCGCGCGAGCCTCAGCGACTTGATCCAACCATACCACACGTGTTTCAAACGCAGATCTGGGACGGGTGCTTTCTGGCGGTTTCGGGTACTCTCAAACAGAACACCTTTCCATGCTCGAACACCTGGTCCTGCGCATGGAACAGAATCTTCTTGGTGCTCTTAGTAAAGATCTCACAATGATTATGGTGTTTGCTTGGACATAGCATCGCCAAATTTCTGTCGAATGCGCCAAATCTTTGACCTCTATGCAGAGGGAAACTTTTACCTTGGGTCTCATCGCAACATTGCGGTTCCGGCGTCCACCCAGAACGAGCCATTTACAACAGTTTCGATATATTCATGACCTCCGGCCCGGACGGGCATATTATAGCAATTCAGGAACTCCGGTGCCCATGCTATCCATGCTAAACCAAGACATAAGTACAGAGGCTTGCTGTCTGTGACCTTCCTGTTTTTAGGCTATGTACACAGCGAGCCTTTCTAACGCGTGCGAACATAAACAACGTCTTATTTGTCCGCTCTTATCGAAATGTAATGATTCACCCCAAGATCACCTGACAAAAGGTTGAAATGTTGAGTGGTACCTGAGTCCAAGATTCCGAGAGTCCTGCGGTGGTCTTTTTTTTTTAACTTAAAAATTTTGCACCCTAAGAGGAGTAACGCTCCATAACCTGCTCTCACAACTTTTTAAAGCCTTAGTCAAGAACTTAAGAGTGTCTGTGACTAATCTCTAACGTTAAGGTGTTGATGGGGGTGTTAAGGGTGTTCGTATATGCCGTAAGCGTTTACGAACACTCCAAAGGAAGACAGCACCGGGAGACGTTGGACCACTTTTTTTACTCCTCATTGTGCAAAACATTTGCAGATTACCCCATGGGAATACGAAATTTAAGCGCCATGCGACAAGTCTCTGTTGCTGACTGAGTGCATCCCGGCTAACGGTGAGAAGGCCACGCCTTATTCGAAAATGCCTACTCGCTTTCTGTTCAATCCAGTCGGCCAAGTTTGCTCGCAGAAAATTGTTAGAATTAAAGCTGCCCTTAGTAAACGATGAGAACGAGAAACATACAAAAACGGAAGGAAAGTGCAGTATTCGGAGCCATTTATTTAGCGGAATTCGATTGACATAAGCAGTGCAGCGCACAAACACGCAATGAAAAGCACTGTCATCAAACTATCGGGATATGAAATTCATCAGACAGGCTGGCAAAGGCACACGTGCCCAGCGATCTCGCAAATTTTTAAGGATCTGCTTATCAAAAAACCCAGTATATTTAAAAAAAAATGGAAAGGAAAGTATCGTGAGGCTCCTGCAAACCCTTCTGGAAATAAAGCGGAATCTGTTTAGGTTTTAATATTTTCTATATTCCTTTCTGAGACCGGCCCCGGTGGCTCAGTCCCTTTGGCGTTCGGCTGCTGATGGCAAGATTGATTATTATGGAAGGGCAAAATACAAGAGCGAGAGATTTGAAGGCATGCTTGACGCGTGCTTTCTATCAATAAGGGCGTTTCTTCCCACGCTGCGTGTTTATATCGAGCGCGTGAATAAACGCCTTTGTTGATAGTAAGCACTGTTCTTGTGTCCCTTCTCTTTCGCGCTCTCCTTTCATCGAAATAAACCGATACCAACATGCCCTACTTTTCACTGTGATACCGGCCGCGATTGCCGTATTTCGATGAGCACGAAATAGAAAAATGGCCCTGTGTTCTGTCACGTAACCGCACGTTAAGAAAACCCCGGTGCTTTCAATTAATCACGAGCCTTTCGGTTTAGCATCCCTAATAGGCTGAGTCGCATCGGGACTTAAAAACCGCAAATCCTCCGTCTAAAATATTGCTTCTGAAGACAGGTAGAAGAATGTATTATCGCTCCAGTGTTAAAGGCTTCTTTCCCCAGTAGAAGTAAGCCCTGAAGCAGCAGAAAGGTGCGTGTTGCAGCCAATAAACGAAAACAAGCTTAAGGAGTTTTCAAACCGAATACATCACAGATGCATAGAGATAAGATTCTGCAATTAACAAAAGAAATTAGTACGGCAGTTAATTAAGCAAAAAGTTTATTTTATAGTTTTTTTCCACTCGCGCATTCAATATCACTCGGAAAAGTCTTGGCAGTTTTTAAAACGAAATGGAAACGGTGACCGGTCTATGCCGGTGCTTCAACATGGTGGTGCTCAAGAAAGCGATAATCTCAACAAAGCAAACTGTTTTAGTGCCTTTTTTAGTTCTGCGTTTTCAACACATCTAGCTTCCAATGAGATTGCACGGCTTGATGCATTCTGCACCGACCCAATGGAGGACATCCTTTTTGACCAGCATGGAATTATGTCTCTGCTAAATGGACTGCAAGCTTCGAATGCCACTGGGCCTGATGGGTTATCTAATGCGTTGCTTTCGTCTTGCGTAAGTACTCTGACAATATATCTTAATCTTCTTCTTCAAAATCACTTGAAGACAGTGATCTGCCCAATGATTGGAAAATGGCGTATGTTGTGCCTCTTCATAAATTGAGGCAACAAAATCTAGTTTAAAATTATCGCCCGTGTCCCCCAAAGCGCAGTTTTCATGTTTTGGGAGCATGTATTTTTACGAATATTATACACAGTCTTGATAAGTTTGCCCTCATAAATAACGATCAACAAGGGTTCCGTAGTAAATTTTTGTGTGTCACGAATTTAACTGAACTCGCTCATGATACAGATAATTATTTACATAAAGGGCTTTCTGTTCAATGCATGTTTCTCGACTTCATGAAAGCATTTGACGTTGTATAATACACAATATTACTAGAAAAATTATCCTTTTACAACAGTAAAGTAATATCCTTGGAGACATGGGGGGAGAGTCCATTGCACTGCAGTGGGTGCAGCCTGGCTGATGATGATGATGAATAGCATGGATAAATGCATACCTTCAGTTAAGGGAAATACGCGTGGTGGTTAGTCGTGAAATATCGGATGAAGTTTCTGTAACCTCAGGTGTCCTACATGCGTCAGTTCTAGGCCTACTTTTGTTTGTAATTTTTGTTAATGACATTTTCGCTGGTGTGTCTTCTACATTAAGACTATTTGCAGATGACTGTGTTTTGTACCGAACTGTTGCTAATCCTGTTGACAGTGATGTTTTCAGTTTGACCCTGACAGAATTTATAAATAGTGTGATAAATGGGGATTGAATATTAATACACGGAAATGTGTCCATATAGGTTTTAATAAAAAAGGTCACCTTGTAATATTTTTGCAGCATTAACTCTCTCAATTTGTGGTTTGTCACTGAATACAAATATCTTGGCGCATATATATTGAGTGGTTTGTGTTGACATAGGCATATTAATTATATAACTGCAAAAGCAGGTCGAGTTTTGAGTTTTTTACGCAGAAATGCCAAGTGGTTTCCTTTACAGACTAAAGAATTGCTACACACAGCTAAAGTAAGGTCTATGCTGGTTAAAGCGTGCACATTATGGGACCCTAAAACTAAAATCGGCATTGATAAATTAGAAAATTTGAAAAACCTAGCTGTGGGATTTGTTGCAAATACATACACGAGAAATTTCATGGTGTCAGCAGCACAAAAGTCATTTGAATGGGTTTCGCTGCAGAAACTCAGATACATACTTATTAAGCTGAAGTTCTAACATAATATGTATAATTTTTAAACAGGTATTGACTGTGATAATTCTTTATTTCCGTGAGACTATACAGCTGCAGGGGGGGACCAGACATTTCAAGTACAATAAATAAATGCCAAAATAGTGAATGAATAGAATAAGTTGCCCAGGAAGTCGTGTCAACAAAATCTAATGAATCGTTTTTCGCATAGGTGTAATTTTATGCCGGAGTTTGTTTCCTTCAAATTATGCCGCAATGTAGTGTCTGTGAATATTTTTTCCTTTTGTTTCCTGCCACTATGACGTATGATTATGTTGCAGCTATACCCCCCCCCCCCCCCCCCTTCCTGTAATGCCAAACAGCCGGTGGAGAAAGTAGCAAATAAATGAATGAATGAATAAATAAATAAATAAATATATATACATAAATAAATAAATAAGCCCGGTGTCGGCGTCGGTGTTGTGGGCGAAAGATCGCGGCATGACTCTAGCGGGTGGTCTCCAGGGAGCAGCCTAGGTGGCAGGTGGGCCATCTAGGTCACGTGACCTTCTGGCGTCATCAAAACCTGCCCACCCTGTCAAGTGGCACTTAAATTCATGACTGGTGGCTGGGTTACCCGAGCCCTACGCTCGGGTAACCTAAAATCCCTAGATGAGGTCTGATAAGTAGCGACAAGTTCCTCCTCACGCAGCCTCCTTTCGTGTTTAAAGCGATCGGGCCATGCGGCTGCGTGCATCCGAGCGATGCCCTGGGAGACCTTGCAGAGGGACGGTCTTGCCGTCGCGGACAGTGAACATTACTGTAAATGAGCTAGGCACAGAGAATAAGCGAAAAATTGCCCTATTGCACTCCAAGTTTAATCTACGTGGTGATTTTCCGCAAATGGTCAGAGCGGCGAAAGCACGCAGCGCGGCGGCTGTTTTCCTGTGCGCTTTCTGGCATGTTGTATCCCCTGTACGCTGCTGTCGAAGATATATTGTCAACGCAGTCGCTGCACGAAACGCTTCTGAATGGCATGTAGGCACGTGCGGCTACAGAGCAGTAGAGGGAGTAGCCGTTTGTAGCCGCTCAGGCTGCGTTTGTTGCGTGAGTTACCGAAGAAAACGGGACGAGAGAAGAGACAACTCGACCACTGCTACCAAACTGAAGTTTATTGGGGCGAAGCAATAAAAGGAAATGTTGAAAACACATACAAAAACAAAGGTTAAGATTTCGGATGTCGGAACCAAATTCAGTTTGACATGAGGTTGCAGTCATCTCGGCAGAAGACCAAACTCAAGTCGTAACAAGGAATTAACGAGAACTTTTGGACGGAAAGGGGTGTAGGACTAGTGAACATTAGAAAATAATGCTATAAAGTTGTGCGATTATAAAGGTTTGACCAAACTGGCCTCAGCATTGACCTGTGCTTATCAGTCTTTTTTTGCCGGGAAGACATATAAGGATGAATAAGGGTGGCTGTCCGTTTCAGGTCGTCGTCTTCCAAGGAGGTACAACACAGCAAGACCCCGAAAAACAAGTTTGCGAGATTACGCAAACAAGTCAGTGCTTCTTATCAAAAGACGGCTACCTAAAAAACAGCAGAATTCTTGTGTGCGATGCCAGGTGAGCGGAGTGTGCAACATTCGGATCTCGTGCGGTGCAGTTCATGCAAATCACCCCTTTATTTTCTAATACACTTATCTGCAGCGCGAACACAAATGCGTACGAAAGAACACACAACAAAAAATGCGTGCGAAAAAAAAGAACTCTCTGCTTCTGTTTCAACTACAGCATAGCGACAAGGCACATAACTGAAAGAATTAAGTACGGCCTGCTGCGTTTTTAAACATTCAGGAGGCAAACTCTGGCTCAAAAAGGTCGCTTAATCTAAAGACCATGCAACTAACTACATGCATGACCAGATGAAGTGCCTTTAGAACGGGGGCAGACGCATTTTCCAGGACTTTCATAGGAATTATCAGCGCTCTTCCCCTGAAGCATTTATTTATTAACTACGAGCAACGTTTTATTTATTGCCACTACGTCGTATTTGCAGGTATGCACACTGCGAGGGACGTTCAGAACGCAAGCACAAAAAAGAACAAAGAGCAGCACCCGCAAGCCAGATGGTAAACAACCCTTTCACTCCATAATATTACCGTGACTCGTTTCAGGAATGAACAAAAAGCTAGAAAATATGCGCCATTCTCAATTATCGTAGCGATGAACTCAATTCACATGCTCCTTAAGGAAGAAAACGAAAATGAACTCTCGTGTTCCGCACATACCAACGCAACACACGACCCGAATATCAAGCAGAGCGCACAGAAGGCGGCATTGGATGCTGTAACATCGCGTTTCGTGGTTGAAAAATATCCCAGGGTGATCTCGAAGCTGCACGCACTACACACAACCCAGGTACATTAAGAGGCAATGCAATTCACACCCCTGGGGCCTCCGCGGTAGTTCAGCGGTTATATGGCGCTCGGCTGCTAACCCGAAAGACGCTGGTTCGGTCCCGGCCGCGGCGGTCGAATTTCAAGGAGACAGTATTCTAGAACCCCGTTTCCTGTGCGATGTCAGTGCACCTTAAAGAACCTAGGAGGTTGAAATTTCCGGAGCACTTCACTACAGAGTTTCTCATATTCATAGTCGCTTTAGAACGTTAAACTCCCACAAACGAAACTAAATCAAACCAATTCATTCCCCGGTTAGATGTCGTACAAACTTTTTTTACAGCATTCCCGGAGAGTTACGCGGCCTACGCCAGCCGAGGCCAGTGGACAGAGGCCGGCGCGGGCAGGCGGTCTCAATCTTTTGACTGTGAAGTTCTTCTACGGCGCAGATATTGGTTGCTTGGAAGGTCAAGTGCTTATGTCCTCACCAGAGATGCGGGTAATGCACCAGAGCGCATATTCCACGTCATTTCTTCTCTTTCATAGCCACTCACTCGCACACAGCACCCCGCTCGTTCCCTCGGCGTTACATAGGCCTAATTGCTGATGGCTACGTCGCTTACTGATAGGAAGGCCGCGGAGAAATTTTCCAACAGGTGGCCTCTAAATATGCACTAGACACCTATAAGTCGATGACAACAAGCACACTTTTGGCGGACAACATATTATGGCAAAAAAATCGTAAAATATGATAGAAACACGAAACGACTAGGAGAGTTCGAGCCGGACTGGGTCAAAAAGTACATGGCGGACGGAAGCAGCTCCCATACCGGAAGCGGGCGTTGTCGAATGGGATGCGTTGGCGACGTTGCACACGTTTTCGGCATTTAGCAAAGCTTATCAAGGCCTTCAGGATCTCCTGGCACCATAGGGCAGTGGCGCATCGCTTAACTGCTGCAGCACTGCGTTAGGACGGGTATGAAGACTCCTAGGGATGTACGAAAGCAAAGGAGAGAATGACCTGCATATATGGGAATTAACTCATTACGCTATCACGTCGTACCCTTCAGGCAGAGCTTAAGTGTCACCTCCATATTTTTTGTTTCCTGCCGCACTTGCGTGTTGGGCTAAGTGCGGCACTTCAGTTTCTGCAGTCAAACACTCAATGTGCGCTCTCTGTAATGCCTCTTGGTGGTCTTTTTTCGTAACGCCGTTTATTTTTCTACTGTCGTGAACCAACCAGCCCGCAATGATGTTCTGCTTCAGTAAATTTTTGACCCTGGCGTAGAAGTCACGCGAGTGAGCAAGGGAGCTTTCAGCCCTGTGTGGCCTCGTGAGCGTCAAAGGAGCGCGATTCTGGAAGGACATGTTTCGTTTGTAGTTTTCACTACAGTACCACGAAAAGTTGTCACTAGTGTTCCATGCAGCAGCGTGAGACACGAGTTCATTGATACGCATACTGAAGATGTCGCGGAAAAACGAGGACAAGCGAGACAAAGACGAACGCTGCTCACAACTGAAGGTTTATTCCAGACATAAGCTCAAATAATAGGAAAACCAACAAGAACAATACAATAACGACATGAACATCACATGTTACCCCGTGAATCCCAATGATTTGGTTAAGAACAGATAATTACTATAAGAGATGTTCTTTCCTGATGTTCACGACGTTTTTGCGTATTGTTTTGTTCGTGTTGGTTTTCCTATTTATTCGAGCTTATGTCTGGAACAAACCCACAAGTTGCAAGTAGCGCTCATCTTTGTTTCTCTCGGTTGTCCTCGTTTTTTCCGCGCTAACTTCTTCAGTACGGTAGATCAACCCACTAGCCCAACTTTCTGCTCTCTTTGATATGCTTTTAACTTCAATGAGGGCCACTGATTAAGCGCACCTCGTTTCCAGAGCGCGGTAAATAGGTTTAAAAACTCACTACAGGATCAAATAAATTTTCTCTGCTCTCCTTCAGCGAGCAGCCACATAGATTCCGCTTTGTGGGGAGCTTTGGTCTGCAGGAACCCACCATTATTGCTAATAAATCCCAGGGCACAGACAGGCATTCAGTAAGGGGGTTGTAATGCGATATAATGGAACAATAAGGCATCATTCAATGCGGCCTCCGCAATCCTATATAAGCAGATTAAAAGAAAATTTAAACTTTTGCTTTCCTACCTTTATGCCAATGTGTAAAGTAGCTTTAACTAAAGCACGTCTCAGGACTTGCTGTGCTACAGATAAGAGGAATTTTGAAACGCAGATGTAGTTTCCCTTCGGCTTTTCCATGTAAAGGAGCATTTTTTGACACTACCGGCGAGTAAATAAGAAATTTTCACCCCCAATGAATTCTGTTTAGTGCTTTTTCTTCATGACTGTGCATTCAGAAAGACATGAGAGGCATTTTCTACCAGTATAGCTTTTTTTTTAAATATTTATAGTCGAAGGATGCTACTTTTGTCTTCTGTCTTCCAAGACTGAACAGAAAAAGCAGACATGCAAAAGACACAGATAGAAAGCGCCATAATATGCAGCACTACACGTATTTGTCAGGAACATGGTGGTATGATAGACGCCGCCTGTGACGAATGTTGTGGCAAGAAAGCTGAAAGAAACTGTAGGCTACATGCGATGTGCACGACTACATTTGTACTTCGGTCTCTGCTATTTGCGCTGCACTGATCCTGATGTCTTCCACCATCAGGTACCGTCGAACATGTCCCCAGCAATCCTCGCCCAGCTGGTTCAGCTGCCTGAGTCCATCGTCGCGTGGGTGGCAGACGACTCGTTCTCTCACCACGCCGGTCAGTCGCATGAATGCGTCCATGGACTCGATACTTCTGAGGTGCTTTCGAATGGAAACAGCCGTTGCCTCTTTGGTGGTGTGGCACAAATCGGCGAGGTCTTCCACGAGCGTCATGTGCAGGGATACGCGCTCCAGAGCCCCGGCTACATACCTGTGTGCAATGAAAAGGCAGCTTTGTGAACGTCGGTCAATATATATGCTAGGAAATTCAAATAAGCACGTCCCTTAAAGTCACCTAAAGAACAGGGGCTTTCCAATGTCACCAATGTCCGTTCCGGGCTTCAATTCATCGCAACAACCGCCTCCATATAGCCGGAAATTTCTTCCGTGCGACAGGTGTGTACAGGAAGCAAAGCAAATGTCTGTACAAATACTGCAGCAGGTGCTGACACCGGTAATTATGTTCCTTTAAAATTTGTGTGTGTACCTGCATCGTTATTTATAGTGAGACGACTTAGTGTCTTCAACAATTAGAGTACGTCTCAGCTAACATGTGCCAGGGATTTCAAAAATGGCAGTGTGATCTACGAGGATTCATCTTTTACACCGCTATCTTTTATCAGCTCAGAAGAGGTCTCATTCGGCCGATATTTCGTTTCAACCGCTCCTAGTTCTCCGATTGACAAAGGCGAGCTCGACAGTTTTGTAATCTTTAATTTTAGCACAATATTGTACGTGAGTGGTATAGATGAAGTTTAGAAGCAATCGCATTAGTTTTTTTTTCTACGTTTTTAGACTACTAGCGTGCACAATTGTATTCAACTAAAAATAAACGACGCGAAGTTATAAGAAAGAGACAGAAGCGGTGGAGGAAAGGCAGGGAGGTTAACCAGTAAAATATTCCGGTTGGCTACCCTGCAGAGGGGGCGAGGGATGAGCGGGCGTAAAAGAATAAGAATAAGTAGAGAAATGCGGTCCGTAGCAAGCACGACAGGTAATGACACAAGCACTGTAAGTCACAGGCCACCGCAGCTGTAACCTGCACACCTTGAGGGCTGCCGAATGCTGCGATATGAGTGGAACAGATCGAGGGCCCTCCATCACAAGGCAGCGCAGACGTTTCAGTGTCAATAAAGGCTGCTTGCTGTTGAGGCTAATAATGTTGACAACGTAAGCATCGGACTTCTTCACGGAAGGATGAAGCTGGAGGATGCCTTGGGCCAGCTATTGGACAGATGCAAGCACTGGATTCAACAAATGCAGCATCTCCAGTGAATTCTGTGCAGCTGGTATGTGCATGCTGGAAAGGAGCACACGCATGGCATTCACGGTTGGCTTTAGCGTTGCAATCACTTGCTCGTCTGCGACCAGGTCCGGTTTCAGACCTACTACCCGACCAGCAGTAGGCTCAACCCACTGGGTGCGCGGTGCTGGGGTTGGTGCTTTGGGAGCGATGGCCAAGTCACTTGGCGGTCCTGGTCTTGGACCGGAGTTGTGACTTGTGCTTGATTAGCAATGGGCTCGGGACTCTGAGTGCGCAATACCTGCTTGGTCACTGCGGGTGTGTGTAGCTCAGGCAGGGATAGCCGAGGCCCGTCGGCGACAACCGTTTGTGCCTCGCCAGTGATATTGCTCCCAATCCTTAAAATATTATGCAGAGGGGGAGGACAAGTTGCGGAAATACTTGGACGATCATTTCCAATGCTCGCTACACTTTTAGAAGGTCTGTGACGAGGGCGACGACGTCGTCGCACCTTAGCGGCCGCTTCTCTGTGTGTGGAATTGTCTCTTGTCATTTGTTTGAGTATCGCCCTTTCCCTTATCAGGCGAGGACAATCTTTTGAGGCAGCGTCATGAGGGCCGCGGCAATTTGCACACGTAAGGACTGTTGCCGGTAAGAATCGCCGCTGTGTGGCTGAGTACACCGTGGGTACACGATGATGAAATTGCACACACTACTCACGTGTCCGATTTTTATGCATTTCCGGCACTGTAGAGGCTGCGGGACGAAAGGGCGAACTGCATGCCGAAAGTGCCCAACCTTCATGTACAATGGAATGCAGCCCCTTGGAAGGTCAACTTGATGCACTTCGTCATTCCAAGGCGCTGAGCTTGCAGTGTGGCTACACCGTCGGTAGCTGGTTGAATCAAAATTGGCAGATCAGAGTCACGGATGGCTACGTCGACATCGTAAATGACGCCTGCCGTAGTGCCACTCCCTAGAAGGACATGAGAACGAACGGTGATGCCGCCGAGCGTTCTGACGTTTCATAAAACTCTCGAGGGCGTTCCGGTCCATGACATCAATGGCGACGACATTCCTAAAATGATTCACCCTCACATCTTTAATTGCTCCCGGGACGCGAGCCTCCAGGAACTCAGACGTGGCTTGCCTATTGATGATTACCAGTGGGAGTCTCTGGCACAAAAAGGACAGTATGCGCCGATGATCTTCGCTTTTTAGTAATCGTGGACGTACTCATTAACGACGAGTCGTCACCTTTGCGCAGTCTCCGTTTGGCCTTCTTGCTTACGACTCTGATGAAGCCGTCGTCAGCCGAAGAGTCATCACTGGTGGCCGAGTACACCACAGTGGCCTGGCTGCTTGCGTCATTCGCGAGGCCAAGACGTTTCCTCTGAGCGGCAGTGGCTGACCGACCGGAAAAGTTCAACAGCGTCCACTTCCATCACCGTCACCAAAAGAAACAGTAGTTTCATTATAATGTCGTAAAACAGAAAAAAAACTGAAGAGGCGAAGGGACGGCGTTCTGGTCTAGAGCCTTCCCCGCGATGTTATAACTTTTCACGTGAATATGTGCACCCCCGCGGACAGAGATTAAATACTGGGAATTTGCCGTGACAGAAAAAAAATTGCCGGTCGTTTACTTCCGGTTAAACCTGAATTGACGCGATAGCTACAGGGCCGAGTGGAACTTGCTTAGTTGAATTGCAAAGTCAGTCTTTAGCCACTCATTTTCACTGGGCGTTCCTTCTTCATCTTTGTCCCACTCTACACGGCGCATGCGCACAGCTGTGGCCTGCTCGTAATCGCCGGCGCGCCGCGCCGCCGGCAGCAGCAGCTGCACCGCACCACCTGGTTGCTCACGTGACCAACCAGGTGACGAACCATGTGATCAGCCACGACACCGCGCCGCCGGCAGCTGCTCCGCACCACGTGACAGCCTGCCGGCGCAGCCACGCCGAAGTCTCGAAATGCTACCGTAATGTAGCTATCGCTACAAAAGAATTAGCTACGCAACTCACGAAAGACTAAAGAAACCATTGGACACGTAAATGGTTCAGCAACATGCGAGGGCACCGCAGTTTCCTGGAATCCACGTTTTTCACACAGGTGCTTAGCGCATTCGCGCATTTTCCTCTCAAGCTTCAGTGGTTGCAAAGAACACCGCCAAATCCTACTGCGCATGCGCAGTTCACATCAGTGACAGGCGCATACGACAGATGGCGGCCGCTGTCATGCACACACTTGGCGCTTAGAGCGCCTGCGTCTCCCACGTTTCTTTTGTTTTGAACCAGTGGCAGACGAATATTCGGCACTCACCAGAGGGCGCCACTTACTGTGAAAACGGTGTATTGTGATGCTGCGGAAAGTCTTCACCACGTTGGGACAGCCTGCAGATTTCTCTGCATAAAGCCAACGGCCTTGCCGCGCTCCTACTACTACGTCATGATAAAATGGTGTCTACGTTCAGCAAAGAACCTTAAGGTGACCAAAGGCCTGTTCAAGTCATTCCGCTTTGTGCTCCCGAAGTCCTTCAGTTGGGGTGAGTTTGATGCTAGTAACATCGCGATCCGAGAGTAAATTTTCAAATGGAAGCGTCAAAATCTTGTGGGCTTTACTCTGGGCACGAAAAGAAGCGTGTAAACGTTGTAAATGTTCTTTGAAAAAAAAAGAAACCATCATTGGTATATTGTCACTTGCTCTATAACTTTTATTTTGAAAAAATATGCGGCAAAATTAAGGATTGCATTTGCTGTCCAACTAAACTTTGTTAACTAGCAAATAACGAGCGTTTCAAGAACTACGAAGGCCAGTTCTAGAAAAAGGCCCATTACCCTGAACTTGCCGAAGCATCCTACAGCGCGTTCTCATATTCTTAAAACGGTAACAAGTAAACATATATCATTATATGGTGAACGTCTTCTGAAGCAGGTGCACGATTTCCATTATGCTCCCGAAAAATTGCAGTTTAAAACTGGTATGACTGACGCCAGACGTGGGCGGCGAACGACTGCCGTATATTGAAAAGCAAAGGGGATAATGCACGTTGTTCCACCTAAGATTTTACACAATCTTTAAAAATAGGCTTTCCGAGTTAGAAGAGAGCTTTTCTGTCATAGAATTGCCAGCAGTACATTGCATTAGAATACGCCTAAGACGTGCTAACTAGCAGGTTGGTTAAATAGATAAAATATTTGCATTTTTAGCCATTACTGTTGGCTCCTTAACTATTGAAAGGCGTTCAGCCCACCGTAAATAACATCTATATCAGTTATTAGAATTTCGAAAAAGCGGTTACCCTTGGCTCTGTGGCAGAACAAATTCTGGCTATTTCAACTAGTTGTGTTTAATGAATAGGTTACTTTGCCTGCAGGCTTTTCGAAACCGCATGTATTTTGGCGCTATGTAGCCAGAGTTTGTTCGGCAACAGCGCCCAGGGTAACCGCGTTTTTGAAATTCTAGAAACTTACATGGACATTACATAACGGTGGGCTACACGACACTCATTATTTAAGAAACCTAAAGGTAATAGTTAAAAGTTAGCTTTTCAGTATTAGTTAACCAGCCAGTTAGCATGTCTTAGTTATGTTCTAATGTACTACACCCATCACAACGCTATGCCGAAGAAAGCGCTCTTGTAATTGAAAAAGTCTATTTTTAAAGCTTGTGTAGTCATCAGTTAAACACCCTGTATAGGCCCGAGCGTCATGATGACGCATCACGGAATCATGGTTCCTCCAGTACCGCGATAATGGCACAACACAGCAACTCAACCATTTCGATCCTCAATTCGACGGGCGGTGGGCACACTGTGGGGAGGTGTCTGACACCTACCACATGATGTGAGCCTGACAGCAAAACTCTTCCCTACCCCCTATCCCAAACCCTACTCGAGAGGACTAGGAGGCGACCCTGTCCGGCTGCTGCACCCTCGAGGCCCAAAGGGCTTTAACGCAGCGCGCCCGGGCTGCGGCAACTGCCATTGGGGCGGGTGCCTGACTAGGCATCCCACCTAGTGGTTGTAAGGGCGTGACCTTTCAGGTCATGACCCCCAACACCTCTCTCTAAGATTAATAAATGTTTTCACCACCACCACAACACAGCATCCCGCTATCACAAAAACAGCAGTTTTAACATATCGCCAAACTCTCCCGTCCTCTCAGCCAACTCGTCGCCGGGACTACGCAATTAAGCAGCGTCAATGTTTGTCCAGGTAGATGCGACATGCTCTGGGAGGACTGGCGCGGCAGTGTGTATTTTAGAGCGAGGGTTCTACTGCTCGAGGTACAACTAAGAGTTTCACCTGGCTTTGCGCGATTGACCTGGATGCCCGACCAAACTCAGGCCAAGAGCACACAGCGCGAAGAACGAATGAATGGAAAACTTCATTGCTAAGGGATATCCTCGCGGCGTAGATAGGTCCCTCAGTCCAGGGCCCCAGTGGCCATTGTTGTCTTGCCAGCACTGTCGATCAGCTTGAGTTGTTCTTGAGGCTTCGAGCAAGACAGCGAAGCCTCCCACTGCACAGGTGTGCGTGTGTGGTTTATTGGTACTGCCTGCGTTTTCTGACAGGCCCGTGTAACGTGATAAAGCGTTGAGTGTTCCCCACAGAGCGGGCAATTGCTGTCATATGTTGAAGGATAGATTTCGCTTAGTAAACTGAGATTGGGGGTACATATTAGTCTGAAGTTGTCACCAGGCAACCAACTGCTCTCTACTAAGGTTTTTGTGGGGAGAGGGTAGGTCCTCCTGATGGCTTTTTGTTGTTCCAAGATGGCTCTATACCGTCTGGTGACTGCGTCTAGTTCCCCTTCGGTGTGCGCCTCCCGGTGGGCGTATGCTCGAGCGTTGGCGTCCACGCGTTGGTTCCCTTTGAGAGCCTCATGACCTGGTGTCAGCGTGTTCAAGCATCTCGTAAAGGTGTTTGTTCTCGCTTTGAGTTTGCGGATGGCCGCAGTGGATATGCGTGCAATGCCGTGCCTTCTGGACGCCTCTTTCATGTCAGTAATTATGTGTGCATGGGGCCCCTCGCCCTGATGAGTGATGGCGAGTGCAATTGCTGCTTCCCCTGCCTCAAGAATGTTGTTGGTTTTGATCAAAGCGCCGTTGATTTCCCTGAGCTGGCGATCCACCACGCTGGCTACGGAGCCGTATCGTTCTCTGTATGTGGTTGGGTAAACGTATAATACGCCTTTTTTTCCCGGCGAAGCTTCTTTCGTGGGCTTCCAATCTTGCCTTTCTTCTCGGCTTGTGTATATATAGATGCATGTTTCTCGGAATTGGCCAAGAGTAACAATGCATGATTATCCGTCCTATCTGTGCATAGCAGTGATATGGCATAGTCACAAATAATGGTCAGCAGCCACGTGGCCGAGGAGCAGTGGTTACTAAACCATGACCTTCGGAGCAGAAATTCTCATCGCCGGATATGTATCCATGTAACCACGCATAACCATGTGCTCATACAAAACGAAGCTCTCGCCGTGTGCTAGGTTCAGCCGGATTGTACCTCAACCATTTTTTCGTCCTTTCGTCCACATCTTTTCCTAATGCGTCATTTTTCCCAGACCAGGACTACAGTCGGTAGGAAAACAAAAACTATTATCTGAGTAGGACACGCGTATACGCTGCTATCAAACAGCGAAATTAATTCTGAGTGGCTTCAACAATTAGAAGCCAGATGGGTAATCCACGACATGAAATGAGAGCTTCCCGCGCTACATAAATTGCTGCGGAATATTTCACACAAACGGTTTCAACTTTGATTTACCGTAATGAAATCATAACTAGCACTAAGAATTATACACAGATAAGCACAAATACGAGACAATTTTATCGTTCAGGCAAGTATTCTCTGAAATCGATTAACGCCAAAATATAAATACCTGTCGAGTCGACCGCCTTCGGTAAATTGCATCGCCCGAGCCAAAATGCCGGAGTTTCTCCTAGTAGTATCGGCGATCGCCAACCAGCTCCTGGTCGCCTCCGCGTCCAGTCGGCCGTGAACTTTAACGCTGCGCAAGGTGTAGTTACCAGCAAGCCAGTCGAGAGACGTGTCACAAACGCGCTGGTATTTGCAGCAGTCCAGTTGACCAAGAAGAACGTTCTGACGCTCTGGCTATGTCTGACCGAGTCCGCTAATCCCTGGAAGTCTTCCTCCTCTATGCTGTCTGCCCAGATTAACAGCTCTTTTAGGCTTGCATTTGTACAAATACTCTTTACGATAACTGTCCACCATTCGTTAGACAAGTTTTCAGCCATATCCGCACCCCTGCCAACGCTCAGCTGTAGCTTTCGGAGGTACGGTGTTGACTTTACATAATCTGCGAGGGCTAAAGACATCGTGAGCTCTCCTCTGGAAACGTTCATAGCAAGGTGAGTTAGGTGAGGGCATTGTGGTAGCTGTCGTATAGCTTCTAATCTCACATTGTCCGTAGCTGCTCTAAATAGATATATTCCTGAAAATGCCTTGCACTTTATCAGATCAGCGTTGCTAATTACTAAGTAGTTTCCGAAAGAAACCATTTCTTCAGCGCCGCTCTCTTCTAGGGCACTACAGATCGACGATAACGGAGAATATTCGGCGCAGACATTTGTAATATACACTTTTTTCATGTTGGAGCTTTTTGTTAACATTCTGAAGAAGTTTGCCCAGATGGCAGGGGGCCATATCGTCAATGGAAGAGTGAGTTCTTCTAACGTTTTGTTTTCAGACAGCGCCGCTACCCAGTCAGAGTCCCTGTGGCAGTCAGGTCTAATGCTATCATTGGTTGAGATGATGCTGAAGACCAGAAGGACCTCATTTTCTCGAAGTATTCTGCCTACAGTTCGAGTACTTTGTTCGTTACAAATGAATTCCGTGAGGGTTAAAGACGAGAGGGTTCGATTTTGTAAAACTCCTCGAAGAAGCGCTTGTTGCCTTTCGTAATTTCCAGCTCCTATGCACAGAGTTTTTAATGCTGTGGTGAACCTGATGTAGTTGGTGAATGCCTCTACGGATGATTCCAGCTCAAGTGATCCGCCCATACTAAATTCTCTCAACGTTGAGTTCCCCTTCAGTGCTGCCAGCATTGCGTTCTCCTGCTGCGTAAGGAACAAGCCGTACATTCTCAGTGAAGTCAAAGACGAAGACGTCCGGAGCAGTGTACACAGTGCCGCAAAAACGTTCTCATGACAATCAGTGCTCACAGTGCATTCAATCTCTTCGAGGCTGGTCAAGCACTGGATGGCCTCCGCAAGATCGTTCGATATTGCCCATCCCGAGAGCTGCAGCTTTAATGTCTTGAGTGACGTGTTGCGCCGAAGGGCGTCACAGAGGAGCGTCTCGCAACTACCAGAACGCGGAGGTGTGGCGTGAAAAGACACGATGCAGTGATGGGTCGTGAGTAGCCGGTGCAGAGCTCTCTCGCCCTGCGACGATTCGGACTCCGATGGATGGGGCAGATCAAGGCCAGAATTGGAGAAACTTGACAGGGAGAGGCGGCTGCGAGTACCCGCTAATTCTTGCAGCTTAAAACGCGCAGGGAAGAGGAAGGCGTTCCATTGGGTAAGCTGGTGGATGATGTGGCATGGCTGAACATCCGTTGCTGTACAAGAGGCATGGAAGCTGGCAAAGGGGCTTGTGATGTAACTCCTTGCGCCATCTGTACGTGGCGATGGGAAGCCGGAAGAGGATGCTTCGGGCGCTGCAGTAGGCTTTCTTGGGTCTCCATGAGGTGCTCCAGGGTCTTCCATTGCATCTGCGTGGTGTTTAGTTTTAAGTGACTTATGAGCATTGAGAATGAGAATGTTTAGAAGATGGTTATGTTTAATTCTTCCTGCCTAAGGGCCAGCGAGAAACCGAAATGAGTTAATTTGGCGTTTACGCTATTTTTACTTTTTTTATTTCTTACTCTGAACGCTAATGTGGGCGTTAGATTGGGAGCGGGGGGAGAGAGAAAATCTCTCAAAATATAGTTAACTAATTACACTAGTAATATACCTGACTGCAGGAACACATCATAAAGCGTTAAGGATCCAACGGTAAGAAATACAATAGCCCTGAATGAAAGCATGTAAGCATGGAGTGCAACTTACTCAAAGACTTTTCAAGAAAAAAAACACCAACCGCCAAGAATGCAAAACAAACGGCAAAAAGATAAATTTCGCGCACCTACTCTGTCAGATTATCGTTTAGTACTTAGACAACTTTACCGAAATCAACATTGTTAACCGCGGAATGGGGGACAGCACTCGATTATCTTATCGCCAGGGGAAAGAAAAGAAAATCTGACTACTTCTCTTCCCGTAAATGGATGTTGAATTTTTTTGATGTGGTCAAGTCGATGAAATGTGCGCATTGCAGGCCTAAATAGCGGCAAAGCCAGGACGTGATATTTGTCGTTTGCATTCCAACCTAGCGAGGTTAAGGTGTTTGCTTATTACTGTTATGCTTGAGAAACGCGAGCACATACCTGCGATGAATCGGCTGGCCCTGCTTTGCACTGTCTCTAATTTGTTAATAAGGTACGGCTGATGAGGACACCAAATGGATGACGGATTTTCTAGCTTCCGTCTCACCAACGAGGTATAAGCAATTAGTCGCGTGTGTTTTGATAGCGTTGCAAAGTGACCGGCGAATAAATCCTGAAGTTTCATATGTGTTATTCAGAACGGGACTGATATGAGTGCTCTATGAAAAACTAGGGGTTGAATACACTGCTAAGTATTTGAAAGATTCAACAGACTCTATTTCAGTATAGTTGATGCTGCAGGTGTTTGACAGAACGTGACAGCGGTTACTGAAACGCATTAACTTAGTTTGCTATTAAGAGAACCACCTATGTAATAATGTAGACATTTCGAGTAATTGTTTTGTAATAACACAGTAAGCGAGCAAAGAGATTAAACGGTAAATTGCACAATCATCAGCGAATAATCTGATTGGTGATGTAATATATATAATGTTTGATCGGGATCATATATATATATATATATATATATATATATATATATATATATATATATATATATATATATATATATATATATATATATATATATATATGTATATATATATATGTATATATATGACCGATTGAATTCTCTGGTCGAGGTAATCTTGTTAATTCTGCTGATTATATATACCAGGCGCTTATGAGCCCCACGATCAAACGCCTTCCTAAATTCGATGAAAATGGCGTCTTTTTGCTTGGTTCGGCATGTCAACATAAAGGAATTTACGTTTCGCTTATTCCGTTTCCGCTTGCATCTCTTTGCAAAGCATAGGTACGCAGTCCAGTCTACGTGCGCTCCACTGCTCACGCCTTTCGCATACAGGCATTTATTTTTAAAAGCGAAAGCAATTGCTACTCACCTCCGCAGCTTCTTCGCCGCGTGCGCGAGTTTGACCTCGAGCAGAGGAGAAGCCATGTGAGAGCTATGATGTCACTAAGCCGCCACAACCGAAACAGAGCGCTCGCCTCTGCCTAGTCACGTGACAGCCATGCCGTCATTCAACCGCAGCTACGCCGGAGCCGTGCGCTCGCTCTGTCTAGCTAGACTTAGCCGGTGCACACGGATATCAAAAGCTCTCGAGAATTGAACGCCACCAGTCATCATGGACGATGCAGGCCAGACGCCTCGTGAACTGTCTGCCTCTCAGAGGTGTAGAAGACGACAGGCCTAATCGGATCATCGAGTAGAAGTATACTCGCAGAGAGTCTGCCGCACACAGACGAAGGGAGTGACCAAAGCGAAAGCATTAAAGTTTGTCTGGTAACCCTTGGCTAAACGTAAGGTATTACCACCAAGCAACAACCAAGTCTAGACAAGCTTTCAGCCTTAGCTTTCAAGCTTTCGCTTTGGTTAATTAGGTTTCGCTGGGTTAAACTTGTGCCTTTTTTTTTGGTTTAGACACCGTTTTGATATCCCTCGTGACCCATTCATCCTTCAATGCCGTTGAAAACCGGCTTTTAGTAATGTATTTTTTCATGCAAACTGTTCACTATATCACTGAAAAGTGAACAGTTTTCAGTGACAGTTCGATTAGAGTATGTAGGCTGAAATAAATAACACTAGCTATCAAAGTCGTCATTAATACTGTTCAAGTCCTCTCAAGCAAAGCCATGAATCAATTACTTTAATACAGATAGACCTTCGGAGTGGCTGCCTGGAACACAAAGTGAACAACAAGGTGGTGACTGATACATTAAGTACTTTCCCTGTGGCACGTTCGGGTGAGTTGTAAAAACTAAATCAAGTGTGGTATCAGCCCTTGTGGGAGACGAAAAAGTTGACTCAGTTGAAATAAATGCATCAAATTGAGAAAAACAGAAGTTCAACGGGGCTGACCGTTATCAGCAATTGAAATAGATGACCAACTGATGCATGGGAAGTTAGTCTCCGGCCAGGATGATGGGCGGGTTCACGTACTTGCTCTGAACATGCTTTAAAACAAAGTTTAACTCTGCAACAAAGCCAGTAGAATAATCCGACGGCTTGTAACGTGCACCGATAACTACTGTAAGCTCGAGCACGAAGCAACAAACCCATAAAATTTAATGTCCACTGCATACAGTGATACCCCTTGTAGTCATGTCTTTTCGCACACTAATTATGACATTACCAGCTCTTTTATCTGCTCTATATTTATGGAAGATGAAAACCAAATTTGAAATGTGAACTTCTGAACAGGCCATTTGTGGAGTTGAGCACGTTTCTGTTCAAGACAATGGCGTCAGCAGCGCAAGTATAGATGAAAGAGGCAGGCTGGTCTTGCATATTGATAATGCTTATAAAATTTGCTGAGGTGATGGAAAATAGTGTTTTGGTCGTGCTTTGCCGAGCGGTAGCTCGTCATGGTTGGCTGATTTGATTGTCGACTGCTTCGGTTGGCGATGGTTGGCGACATTGAGGAGCGCATGAACAGGCCTTGCCATTCATCGCATCATATCGGTACTGCTTCTTCGAGCGAATATCTTTGTCAAAAAAATTCCTCGCTTTTTAGTTTCGATCACGGTTTAGATGGCTGAAATTTCGAAGTTCTTGCTGGCAAAATTAGGTCCGAGGTGAAAAATCTTCGATATAAACGTTGGGGTTTCTAACGTCTTCGAGCTTATATGCATTGCCAAGAATCAGGCGTTTGGTTTTTTAGTTGAAAATTTAATTATGGGGCGGTTCTGCTCTGCCTTTCGAGCACCGATGCGATGGCGGGCTAAATATTTTTAAACTGTTCATCAATATGCTTACTGCAAAAGTCGACAAGTGACTCTGAGGCCTCGTAATCTTTCTTTCCTTTGCCGCCGCGGTGGGTCTGTAGTTATGAGGCTCGGCTGCTGACCCGAAAAAGCGGGTTCGATCCCGGCCACGGCTATGAAATTTCGATGGAGGTGATATTCTAGAGGCCTGTGTACTGTGCGATGCCAGTGCACGTTGAACTACCCAAGGTGGTCGAAATTTCCGGAGCCCTTCGCTACGGCATCCCTCATAGCCTGAGTTGCTTTGTGACATTAAAACTCCCATAGAGCCACAAATCAGAAACCTTTTCTTTTTCAGGTAAGCCCATGAATATTAAGTTCTTTTGGCGTATGCGGTTGTTCATGTCATCCGCAAAGTTAGTCACACTGCTTTGACCGCCACACGAACGCGCACGAGCCAGTACGTTTGTTTTCAAGTCGTGGACTGCGTCCTTAACAAATGAGATATTTTAAATCTGCCAATGTGTTCTCTATCTTCGAAAGACATTTCTTGATGTCCGTTGGACTGGCTGACATATCCTTCATTTTCCTTAGTACTTCTTTTTGAAATTTACTTTGAGATGACGCAGCATTTTTCAAAGCACCAATGATTGCATCTTATTTGTCGGGACCCGGGTTCCTCGCGACGTCTCCGCAACAGAGTAGAAGGTAACCCAAACAGAATTATATCGTGACAAGCTAGCCTTCAGGGCAGTACCTATAGTTAAAAGCAAACCGGTGGCTCGGTATTGCTACGCCTCAACATGGCGAGACGGAATACCCTCTAACTGAAGTAGCCGAATCGTACGCGGTATGTGGCAGCGTCAGCACCCATTCCAAAACGCGCACAGAGAAGCTTCACACATACACTGGTATTTTCGGAAAAGACTTAGAAGAAAGTACATTGGAATAAAGTGTTTCCACTCACCGAGAACAATGAAGGCGCAGTTGAGTGAAGGACACGGCAGACGTAAATCCCAAGGAACCACGGATTTCGAATGCTTCTCTGTAGCGGCACCGCCGATGCAGGTGCCACTAGTCGGTCAAGATTGGGCGCAGTGCGCTATCACAGTGCGCCGTTGTAGTTTCCACATGTGAATGCGGTGACGAAGGCCGGAGATACGATGACAATGATAACGCCGCCATCGCTGTAGCACGTGCATCACGATGGGCAGGATTGTCCGTCGAGGCGTCCTCTAGAACAGTGAAGACCCAGTTTAGTTAAGTACATTCTAGGCGAAACTCCCCTGCAATGCAAGCGCACAATCCTGTACGCTTTATCAGCCATATAAATTAATGAGCCCGACTTGCTTAGTGCTTACATGTTCTCTGAGGTATAATTATGTTTAATAAAAGGAGTTGAAATTGTGAGCCTTTCTTATGGTGAATTCTAATCTCAGATCCGCAGCACTTCGATACGAATTTTTCTAAGTTTTTTCGGAGCAGATCTATTCGAAAGACAGATGTGGATCGCGCATCGCTTGTTCCACTGACAGATTGGGAGCAGTCGACGAGCAACAGCGGCTCCGTGGAGCAGTCCGGTCTGTTCCACCCAAATCAGGGTATTCGACCGGAAGCCTGCGTGGCTTAATTACAGCGTAAGTTCCATAGCAGACGACGCGCTCCAGAGAGGGCAAGGAACGCTGGGTACTTTAGCAGATGGATGAATTGGTGGATTGAAGATAGCAGCGTCCACTGGTGGTCAGAGTTGCCACCATGTTTTGATTTGTTCTTTATTTTTATTTAACTGTTTTATAAATTAGTCTAACGTCACCATTTTCTTTACCGTCAGCGACTCACGAGCCTCACCGAGTTCCTCCAACAAGACCACATGTGTTTCAAATGCAGATTTGGGACGGGTGCTATCCGGTGGACTCAGGTGCTCTGAAGCAGAACACCTTTCCCTTCTCGAGCACCTGGTCCTGCGCCTGGAGTAGAATCTTCTTGGCGCTTCATAGTAAAGATCTCACTATGATTATGGTATTAGTCTGGACACAGTATCGCCAAAATTTTGTGGAACGCGCCAAATCTGTGACCGCTATGCAGAGGGAAACTTTCACTTTTGGTCTCATCGCATCATTGCGGTTCCGGCGTGCACACAGAACGAGCCACTTAGCACAGATTTGGTATATTCATGACCTCTCTCGCAGACGGGCATGTTAGTACAATTCAGGAGCCTCGTTTCTCATGCTATCCATGCTTAATCGCGACATAAGTACAGAGGCTTGCTGTCTGTGTCCATCCGGTTTTTGGGCTATGTGCACAGCGAGCCTTTACAAAGTGTGAGAACATAAACAACGTCTTATCTGTCCGCTCTTATAGAAATGTAGTGATTTATCCCAAGATCACCTGACTAATGTCTGAAATGTGTGGTACCTGAATGCAAGCACCCGATAATCCTGCGGTGGTCTTACTTTTTTTTAACACACGAAAAATTTTTGCACTCTTATAGGAGTAATGCTCGTTTCCCCTTAACAACAGCTTTTAAAGATGATAACCAACAATGTTAAGGTGTTGATGAAGATGCTGATGATCATGAGAATACAAAATTTAAGGGACATGCGAAGGGTTAAGGTGTTGATGGGCGTGTTAAGGGTGTTCGTGTATGCCGTAAGCATATATGATCACCCTAAAGCAAGATAGCCTTGGGAGTCGTTGCACTACTTTGTTTACACCTCGTGGTGCAAAGCTTTTAGAGAGTACATCATGGGAATACGAAATGTAAGGGACATGCGACGGGTCTCTGTTCCTGGTTCAGTGTATCCCGGATGATTATGAGAATGCGATGCTTTGCTCAAAAATGCCTACTCAGCCTCTATTCAATCCAGTCGCCCAAGTTTGCTCGGAGAAATTTATTATCATTAAACCAGCCCTAAGTAAACGGTTATAACGAGAAACAGACAAAAACGGGAAGAAAGTGTAGTATTCGGAGCGCTTTACTTACAGTAATCGGACTGACATACGCAGCGCAGCGCACAACCACGCAACGAAAAAACACTGTCACCAAACTATCGGGATAGGAAATTCATCAGACAGGATGGCATAGGCACACGTGCCCTGCGATCTCGCAACTCTTTAAGGATCTGGTTATCGAAAAACCCAGTATCCTTAAAAGAATGGAAAGGAAAGTGTTGTGAGGCCCCTGCAAACTCTTTAGGAAATAAAGCGGACTTCACTAATTCTGTTTAAGATTTAATAATATTTTCTATATTCCTGAGACTGGCCGCGTTGGCTCAGTGCCTTTGGCGTTCGGCTGCTGATGGCAAGTTTCATTTTGATGGAAGGACAAAATACAAGGGACGAGAGATTTGAAGGCATGTTTGACGAGTGCTTCTTATCAATAAAGGCGTTTCTTCCCACGCTGCATGTTTATATCGAGCCTGACGTCTCTTCTATTTCGCGGACTTCATTCATCAAAATAAACCAATACCAAAATGCCCAACTTTTCACAGTGATACCGGCCGCGATTGCCGTATTTCGATGAAGATGAAATAGAAAAATACCCCTCCGCTGTGTCATGTTAGTGCACGTTAAAAAACCCTGCTGCTTTAAATTCATCACGAGCCTTTCGATACAGCATCCCTGATAGGCTGAGTCGCATCGGGGCTTTAAAACCGCAACTCCTCAGTTTAAAATATTCCTACTGAAGACAGGTAGAAGAATGTATTATCGCCCAAGTGTTAAAGGCTTCGTCCCTCAGTAGAAGTAAGCCCTGGTGCAGCAGAAAGGTGCGTGTTTCAGCCGATAAATGAAAACAAGTTTATGCAGTTTTAAAAAAAAATCTATCACAGATGCGTAGAGATAACCTGCTGCACTTGACAAAAGAAATGAGTATGGTAGTGAATGAAGCAAATTGTATTTTCCAGTTTTTTCCACTCGCGCATTCAATATTGCTGGAAAAAGTTTTGGCAGTTTTTTAAACGAAATGGAAACGGTGACCTGTCTATGCCAGTACTTCAACATGGTGGTGCTGAAGTAAGCGATAATCTCAACAAAGCAATCGGTCTGAGTGTTTTCTTTAGTTCTGCGTTTTCTACACATGTAGCTTCCAATGACATTGCACGGCTTGGTGCATTCTCGACTGAGCCAACGGAGGACATTCTGTTTGACCTGCGCGGAATTATGACTCTGCTAAAAGGATTGAAAGCCACGAAAGCCACTGGACCTGACGCGTGATCTAATGCGCTGCTTTAATCACGTTAAAGTACTCTGACAACTTATGTTTATGCTTTCAAAATAATTTCAAGTCATTGATTGGCCTAATGATTGATAAATCGCGTATGTTGTGCCGACCCGTAAATAGATTCCACGTAATCTAGTTTCAAATTATCCCCCATGGTCCCTCACAGGCGCAGTTCGCCACGTTTTTTGAGCATGTATTTGTTACGAATATTGTACACCGTATTATTAAGCTTTCCCTTATAAACAATGATCAAGGTGGGTCTCGTAGTGAGTTTTCGTGTCTCGAAGTTAAGAGGCACAGGAGTAGACAGGTCGAACAAAGAAGGAACACAGAGAAGGCGCTTTTTACAGGAATCAATACTACGGAACAGGGCATTCAGCTCAGACGCTTAGGCTTAGGTCTTTGTTCGTGCTGTCTACTCCTGCGCCTTGTTTCTTAGGGCCATGCACTAACTCGTTCAGCAGTCGATTCTTATGAATTTTCATGTGTCACGCATTTAATTGAACTCGTTCATGATACAGCTAGTTGTTTACATAAAGGAGTTTCTGTTAAATGCGTGTTTCTCGACTTCATGAAATCATTTGACGTTGGTCCACATACCTTATTACAAGAAAAATGATCATTGGACAACACTAACAGTAAAGTAATAGCATGGGAGACATGGGAGAGGCCTTTGCCCTGTAGGGGGTGCAGTCAACCTGATGATGATGATGAATAGCATGAATAAATGCATACCTTAATTTAAGAAAACTAAGCGTGGTGGCTAGTGGTTAAATATCGGACGAAGCCGCTGTAACCTCAGGTGTCAAAGGTCAGTGCTAGGACCCCTCTTATTTTTAATTTTTATAAATAATGACATTTCCGCTGCTGTATCGTCTACATGAGACTGCTCGCAGAAGACTGTTTTGTGCCGAACTGTTGCTATTCCTGCTGAACGTGACGCTTTGCAATTTGACCCTGACAGAATTTCTAAATGGTGCCTTAATTGGGGCTTGAATATTAATCTCCGGAAAAGTGTGAATATATGTTTTAATAAAATAAGGTCACCTTGTAAAATTATTTACAGCATTTACTTTGTCAATTTCTTGTCCGTCACTGAATACAAATCTCTTGGTGTTTAATTAACTAGTGATCTGTGCTGTCATAGGCACTTTATTAATATAACTGCAAAAGCAGATCGACTTTGAGTTTCTTACGTAGAAATGGCATGTGTTTTTCTTTACAAACTAAAGAATTGTTACACACAACTAACGTAAGGTCTATGCTGTAGTATTCGTGCACAGTATGGGATTCTAAAACTAGAAATGACATTGACAAATTAGAAAATTTCCAAAACCTAGCTGCCTGTTTTGTTCAAATACTTACAGCAGAAATTTGAGGGTGTCAGCAGCGCAGAAGTCGTTTGGATGGGTCTCACTGCAGAAACACAGTTACGTACTTAGGCTGAAATTCTTCCATAACGTATGCAATTCTAGAAAAGGTATTGACCGTTATCAGTTTTTCCCGCGAGACTATATATCTGCAAGAGCGGAGCACATCTTCCAAGTAGAAGATATGTATAGGATGGATAAGGATGGCTGTTCGTTTAATTTCGTCGTCTTCCAAGGAGGCACATTGCAGCAAAAACCGTGAAAAACAAGCTTGCTAGATTATGCAAACAAGTCAACGGTTTTTATCACAAGAAGGCTACCAAAAAAGAAAGACACCAGACTTGTTGTGGGCGATGTCATGGGGGCATAGCAGGGCAAAGTGTGCAACATTCAGATTTCATGCGATGCAGTTCATGCAAGTCACTCCTTTATTTTCTAAAAAAAAAAATATCTGCAGCGCGAGCGGAAATGTGTACGACAGAACAAACAGCAAAAAAAGGCGTCGGAAAAAATATACTTCTTGTGCTTCTCTTTGAACTACAACATAACGATAAGGCACATAACTGATAGAATTAACAACGGCCTGCCGCGTTTCTTACAATTCAGAAGGTACACTCTGGCCCAAAAAGGTCACTTACACTAAAAGCCATGCAACTAACTATATGTATGACCACCAGAAGTGCCTTTAGAAGGCAGGTAGACGCATTTTACAGGGTTATCAAAGGAGTTATCGGCCCTGTTTCCCTGGTAGCATTAATTTTTTTTATTAAATACGAACAGAGTTTTTGTCGTTGCTACTACGTCGTCTTGGCAGACATGCAAACTGCGAGGGACGTTCACAACGCAAGCACAACAAAGATCAATGAGCTGCACCCGCAAGACAGGTTGTAAACAAACCTTCGACTGCGCAATATTAATATAACTCGGGTTGGAAACGAAAAAAAAAGCCCGCAAATGTCACGACCAACATCGTCCACGTGTTTCTTAGAGAGGAAAGCGAAAATTAAATCTAAAGATTTTCGCACATTCCTACGCAACACATGGCACGAATATCCAGTAGAGCGCACACAGTATAACACAGTGGATGCTGCGGCATCTCGTTTCGCGATTGCAAAAATATCCCAGGGTGATATCGAAGCCGAAAGCACTAAACACAACCCAGATACACTAACCGCTATAGGGAAACATGCACTATACACAAAATCAGCTACACAAAGAGGGAATGCAATTCACATCCCGGGGACCGCCGTGGTGGCTCAGTGGTTATGGCGCTCGGCTGCTCACCCGGAACACGCGGGTTCAATGCCGGCAGCGGCGGTACAATTTAGATGGAGGCGGAATTCGAGAGGCCCGTGTGCTCTGCGATGTCAGTGCACGTTAAAGAGGCCCAGATGGTCGAAATTTCCGGAGCCCTTCACTACGGAGTCTCTGATATCCCGAGTCGCTTTAGGACTTTAGACCCCCATAAACAGAACTAAATCAAACCAGTTCACACCCCGGTAAGTCGTCGATAAAATTTTGTTTACAGCATTCCGGGTGAGTTACGTGGCCGACACCAACCGAGGCCGGTGGGCAGACTCTGGTGCGGGAAGGCTGTCTCAATAACCTTACTATCAAGTTCTTATACGCCACAGGTATTGGTTGCCTGGAAGGTGAAGTGCTTATGTCCTCACAAAAGAGGCGGTTATTGCACCAGAGCGCATATTCCACTTCATTTCTTCTCTTTCATAGCCACTCACTCGCACACAACACCCCGCTCCTTCCCTCGGCGTGAAATAGGCCTAATTTCTGATATACTCGCAGACAGCTTTTTGTGGCTATGCTGCGGAAGCTAAGAGCGCCCGCCGCCAGCTGAAACGCCTCTCTCTCTCCCTCGTGGGAAAGTGATAAGAGCGCACTTTTGAAAGTCATGCGCCTCGCCCTCGTAGCTTCCACTGCATAGCCACAAAACAGCTGTCCGCGAGTATAGCTACGTCGCATGGTGTGATAAAGGTCGCGTCGAAATCTTTCAAACAGGTGGAAAAAACCCCAAGATGCACTGGCCACTTATAAGCCGATGACAATAATCACACTTTCGACGGACAGCACTTTCCGGCATTAAAAGCACAAAAGAGGATACAGAGGTTGAGTACATGAAACATATAGGAGATCTCGAGCCGCACTGCTTCAGGAAGTACACGTCGGGCGGAAGAAGCTCCCATACACGAAGTGGGTGCGGTCCAATACTATGCGTCGGCGGCACCGCAGACGTTCTCGGAATTTAGCAAAGCTTATCTAGGGCTTCAGGGTCACCTGGCACCGCAGTGCAGTGGCGCATCGCTTAACCCTGCACCTATGCGTCAGGTGGGGTACGAGGACACCTAGGGACGTGTGAATGTAAAGGAGAGAATGACCTTCTGCATATATGGAAATTAACTCATTACGCTATCGTGTCATACCCTTAAGGCGGAGCTTAACTGCCCCACCAAATTTTTGTTTCCAGCCGCACTTGCGTGTTCGGCTAAATACGGCACTTCATTTTCTGCAGTAAAACAGTCAAGGTGGGCTCTCTGCAATGCCTCTTGGTGCTCTTTTTTAGTAACGCCGTTCATTTTTCAACTGTCATCAACTGACCATTCCGCAATGATGCTCTGCTTCAGTAAATTTCTGACCCTGGCATAGAAGTCACGCGAGTGAGCCAGGGAGCTTTCAGCGCTCTGTGGCCCCGTGGGCGTGAGACAAAGGCGATTCTGGAAGGACGTGTTTTGTTTGATGTTTCCACTGCACTACCACCGAAATATGTCTCTATAGTGTTCCATGCAGCAGCGTTGGGCAAGGGTTCATTGATACTCATACTGAAGAAGTTGTCGCGGAAAAACGAGGACAAGCGTAGACAAAGACGAGTGGTGCTCATAATTGAAGGTTTATTCTAGATATATGCTCAAATAGGAAAACCTACAAGAAGAAAACAATAATGCCAGGAACATCGCATGTTACCCCGTGAATCCCAATGACTTGGTCGAGAACAGATACTCCCTGTCAATGATCTTCTTCCCTGATGTTCATGACGATTTGTAGTTTTCTTTTGTTCTTGTTAGTTTTCCTATTTATTCCAAGATATGTCTGGAACAAACCCTCAGTTGTGAGTAGCGCTCGTCTTTGTTACTCTCGGTGGTCCTTGTTTTTTCCGCGCCAACATCTTCAGTATGAACATCAACCCACTAGCCCAGCTTTGTGCTCTCATTGATACGCTTTTAACTTCAATGAGAGCCGCTGATTCAGCGCACTTCGATTCCAGGGCGCGGTATGTAGGTTTAAAAACTCACTATAGGATCAAATAAATTTTCTCTGCTCTTCTTGTGCGAGCAGCCACATGGATTCTGCTTTGTGCGCAGTTAATGTTAGCAGCAACCCACAATTCATAGGTAATGAATCACAGGGCCTGGGCCGACATTGATTACCAGGGTAATAATGCGAAAAAATGGGCGAATAAGGCACCATTAAATGTGGCCTTCGCCATCCTATATAAGTAGAATAAAAGAAAATTTAAACTTTTACTTTCCAGCCTTTATGCCGTGGTGAAAAGTAGCTTTATCTAAAACACGTCTCAGGGCTCGCTATGTTACAGATAACAGGAATTTTGAAACGCAGATGTAGTTTCCCTTCGGGTTCTCCATGCAAAGGAGCATTTGTTGACACTACATGCGTGTAACTGGGACTTTTTCACCCCCAATGAATTCTGTTTTGTGCTTTTTCTTCAAGACTGTGCATTGAGAAAGGCATGAGAGGCATTTTCTACCAGTATAGTTTTTTTTTAAATATATAATGGAAGGATGCTACTTTTGTCTTGTGCCTTCCAAGACTGAACAGAAAAGAATGAACAGACATGCAAAAGGCACAGTTAGAAAGCGCCATGATATGCAGCACTACACGTCTTTTATTGACAGGAATATATTGCTATGTTGAACGCCGCCATCGACGAAAGTTGTCGCAAGAAAGCTGAAAGAAAGTGTAGGCTACATGCGATGTGCACGACTAGATTTGTACTCCGGTCCCTGCGATTTGCGCTGCACTGATCTTGATGTCTTCCACCATCAGGTACCGTCGAACGTGTCCCCAGCAATCCTCGTCCAGCTGGTCCAGTTGCCTGAGTCGATCATCGCGCGGGTGGCAGACGACTCGTTCTCTCACGACGCCGGTGATTCGCATGAAGGCGTCCATGGACTCGATACTTCTGAGGCGCTTTCGAATCGAAACAGCCGTTGCCTCTTTGGTGGTGTGGCACAAATCGGCCAGGTCTTCCACGAGCGCCACGTGCAGGGATACGCGCTCCAGAGCTCCGGCGACGTACCTGCGTGTAGTGAAAAGGCAGCTTTGTGAATGTCAGTTAATGTACACGCTACGAAACTCTAATCAGCTCTTTCCTTAGAGTCTCGCGAAGAAAAGGGGCTTTCCAATTTCAGCAATGTCCGTTCCGGACTTCAATTCACAGGAACAACCGCCTCCGTATACCCGGGAATCTCTTCCGTGCGACAGGTGTGTACAGGAAGCAAAGTAAATGTCTGTACAAATACTGCAACAGGTTCTGACATCGGAAATTGTCTACTTTTAAAAATTGTGTGTGGACCTGCTCCCTTATCTATGGTTAGATGACTTTTAGTTTCTTCTGCTATTACAGGGCGTTTCAGCTAACTTGTGTCAGGGAATTCAAAAATTGCCGTGTGACCTACGAGGATTCATCTTTACGCCGCTATCTTTTATCAGCTCACGAGAAATCTCATTCAGGCGATATTTCATTTGAACCGCTCCTAGTTCTCTTGACAAAGGCGACTTCGGCAGTTTCGTAACCATTAATTTTAGCAAAATATTGTACGTGAATGATGTAGAAGAAGTTTAGAAAGAGCCGCAACAGTTTTATTTTACGTACTTACACCACTAGCGTGCGTAATTCCATTAAGCCAAAAGTAAACTACGCGATATTATAAATTTTCACGTGAATATATGCACACCCGCGGACAGAGGTTAAATACTGTGAATTTAGCGCGATAGAAAAAAAGTGGCGGTGGTTTACCTCTGCTTAAACCTGGATTGATGCGATAGCTAAAGCTGGCCAAGTGGAACTTGCTCAGTTGAATTGCAAAGCGAAACTTTCGCCGCTCCGTTTCGCTGGGCCTTCCTTCATCTTCGTCGCACTTAACATGGCGCATGCGTACTGCTGTGGCAGCTCAGATTCGGCGGCGTACCGCGACGCCGGCAGCAGCAGCTGCACCGAACCACGTGGTTGCTCACGGGACCAACCAGGTTACGAACCACGTGATCAGCCACGGCGCCGCGCCGCCGGCAGCTGCTCCGCACCACGTGACAGCCTGGCGGCGCAGTCACTGGGTGACAGCGCAGACGCAGAGTGCGACGCCGCCACGCTGAAGGCTCGAAATGCTACCGTAATGTAGCTATCGCTACAAAAGTATTAGCTACGCAAATCTAGAAAGACTAAAAATACCATTGGACACGTAAATGGTTCAGCAACACACGAGGGCACCGCTCTTTCCTGGAATCCTCATTTTTCACACAGATGCCTAGCGCATTCGCGCCTCTTCCCCTCAAGCTTCAGTGGTTCCAAAGAACAGCGCATGCGCAGTTCATGTCAGTGACAGGCGCATACGACAGATGGCGGCCGCTGTCAAGCACACACAGCGCATGCGTCTCAAACGTGCGTTTGTTTTCAACCAGTGGCAGACGTATGTTCGCCACTCCCCAGAGGGCACCACTTCTCTTCAAAAGCCGGATTATTATGCTGCGGCAAAGGCTTCGCCTGGTTGAACAGCCTGCAACTTTCTCTGCTGCAAGACAATGGCTTTGCCGCGCTCCTACTCCTACGTCGTGATAGCAGGGTGTCCACGTTCAAGACAGAATTTTATTCTGACCAAAGTATTCAAGTCATTGCTCCTTTTGCTCCGGAAATATTTCAGTTGGGATGAGTTTGAGGCAAGTATGATCGCGACCCAAGAACACATTTTCAAATGAAAATCCTGGAGTCTCGGGGGCTTTGCTGTAAAGTTTCCTGTGACCTTTCTTCAAAAGAAAAAAAAAGAAACCGCCTTTCGTATGTTGCAACCTCCTGTACAACTTAGAAAGGTATGCGGCAAAATTAACGATTACATTTGCTGTCCAACTAAACTTTGTTAACAAGCAAATGAGGAGCGTTTCAAGGACTACCAAGACCAGTTCTAGAAAGAGGCCCATCACCTGAACTTGCCGAAGCATCCTACAGCGCGTTCTCATATTCTTAAAGGCGGTGACAAGTGAACGCAGAACCTTGCATGGTGAACGTCTACTCAAGCAGCTGCACGATTTCGATTATGCTCCTGCAAAGTTGCAGTTTAAAGCTGGTATGACTGACGCACGACGGGGACAGCGAACGAAGGCCGTATATTGAAAAGCAGAGAGGATAATGCAGGTTGTTCCACCTGAGATTTTACACAATCTTTAAATATAGGTTTTCTGAGTTAAAAGGGCGCTTTTCTGGCATACAACTGCCAGCAGTACGTTGCATTAGAATACACCTAGGACTTGCTATCTAACAGGTTGGTTAAATAGATAAAATATTTGCATTTTTAACTATTACTCTTGGCTCCTTAACTATTGAAAGGCGTGTAGCCTACCGTAAATAACATCCATATCGGTTCTTAGAATTTCGAAAAAGCGGTTACCCTTCTCTTTGTGGCACAACCAGTTGTGGCTATTTCAACTAGTTATGTTTACTTTACAGGTTGCTTTGCCTGCAAGCTTCTCGAAAGCGCGTGTATTTTGCTGCTATGTAGCCAGAATTTGTTGGGCCACAGCTCCGAGGGTAACCGTAGTATCGAAATGCTAAATTTGATATGGATATTACTTAACGGTGGACTACACGCATCTCAACACTTAAGGAGCTTAAACGTAATAGTTAAGAGTTAGGTGTTCTATATTAGTTAACCAATGTTTGTCCAGGTCGGTGCGACATAGAGTTATATTACGGCAGTGCGTGTTTTAGAGCGAAAGCACTACTACTAGAGGTACAACTAACAGTTTCGCCTGGCTTCGCGCTTTTGACCTTGAAGCTAGACCAAGGATAGATCAGACACATAACAGAAGGCTAACAATGTATGATTATGTGTCTTGCTGTGCATAGCCATGATATCGTATTGTCACAGCTGATGGCCAGCAGCAATTTGACCGATGACCAGACGCCACTTGACCATGGCCTGTGGAGCTGAAATTCTCCTCGCCTAATGTTTATGCACGTAACCATGCACAGCCATGTGCAATCATGCAAGACCATAAAAAAAAACCGAAGCTTTTGCTAGTCTACTACGTTCAGCCGAGTTGAACCTCAGCCAATTTTTCTTTCTTGAGTCCACATCGTTCATAGCCGCGCCATTCCACCCATGCCGGGACCACAATCGGCCCAAAAGGAAGAACAAATATCAGTATTGTGAACGCGTATACGCTGCTATGAAGCTGTGAAATTATTTCTGAGTGGCTGAAAGGATTCGAAGGCAGATGGCTTGTCCTCGGCATGAAATAAATCATTCTGCATCATAGGAATTGCTGTGGAGTGGGAAAATTTTTCGTGCTACTTCAGGACACTTAGAACTTGCATTTACGGCAATGAAAGTATAATTAACACTAAGACTTATATAGAGATAAGAACAAACACGAGACAATTCTATCATTAAGGCAAGTTTTCTCTGAAATGGTATAATGCCAAAATATAAATACCTGTTGAGTGGGCGACCTTCGGTAAATTGCACCGCTCGTGTTAAAATGCCGGAGTTTCTACTGGTGGTATCGGCGACCGCGAACCAGCTACTGGTCGCCTCCGCATCCAGTCGGTCGTGAAGTCTAACGCTACGCAGGGTGTAGTTACCAGCAATGCCAGTCGAGAGACGTGTCACAAACGCGCTGGTATTTACAGCAGTCCAGTTGACCAAGAAGAACGTTCTGATGCTCTGGCTATGTCTGACCGAGTCCGCCAATCTCTGGAAGTCTTCCCTGTCCATGGCGCCGGCCCAAATAGACAGCTTTTTTAGGCTTGCACTTGTACGAATGCTCTTTACGATAACTGTCCACCACTCGTTAGGCAAGTTTTCCGCCTCATACGCAGCCCATGAAATGGTCAGCAGCAGCGTTCGGAGGTGCGGTGTTGACTTTACGTAATCCGCGAGGGCTGAAGACATCGTGATGTTTCCTCTGGATACGTTCATAACGAGGTGAGTTAGGTGAGGGAATTGCGGCAGCTGTCGTAAAGCCTCTAATCCCACATTCTCCGCAGCTTTTTCAAATAGATATATTCCTGAAAATGCCCTGCACTTCATCAGATCAACGTTGCTATTTACGGGGCAATCTCCGCAAGAAACCCTTTCTTCGGTGCCGCTTTCTTCCAGTGCTCCACAGACCGATGATAGGAGAGAAGAATTGGAGTAGACATCCTTAATATAGACTTTTTTTATGTTGGAGCTTTCTGCTAGCAATGTGAAGAAGTTTGCCCAGCTGGAAGGGGGCCATATCATCAAAGGAAGAGTGAGTTCCTCTAACGTATTGTTTTCAGATAGGGCCGCTACCCAGTCATCATAGTCTCTGTGGCTGTGAGGTCTTGGGCTCTCTGACTTTGAGGTGATGTTCATTTTCTCGAAATATTCTGGCTACAAGTCGAGTACTTTCTTCCTTACAAATGAAATGTGTGAGGGTGAGAGACGAGACGGTTCAATTTTCCAGAACGCCTCGCAGTAGCGAGTGTTGCGTTTCGTCATTTCCGGCTCCTATGCACAGAGTCGTCAACGCTGTGGTGAACCTGAGGTAGTTGGTGAATGCCTCTTCGGGTGATTCCAGCTCAAGGTATCCGCCCATACTAAATTCTCTCAACGTGGAGTTCCCCATGAGTGCTGACATCATTGCGTTACTCTGCTGCTCCAATAGGAATAAGCTGCAAATCTTCATTGAAGTCAAAGAGGTGGACGTCCGGAGAAGAGTACAAAGTGCCGAAAAAAACGTTGGCATGGAACTCAGGGCACATAGCAATGCATTCAATCTCTTCGAGGTTGGTCAAGCACTGGATGGCCTCCGCGAGATCGTTCGATATTGCCCTTCCTGAGAGCTGCAGCTTTAAGGTCTTGAGGGACATGTTGCGCCGAAGGGCGTCGCAGAGAAGCGTCTCGGAACTACCAGAACGTGGAGGTGTGGCGTGTAAAGACACGATGCAGTGATGGGTCGTGAGTAGCCCGTGCAGCGCTCTCTGGCCCTCTGACGATTCGGACTCCGATGGATCGGGCAGAAAAAGGCCAGAATTGGAGAAGCTTACCAGGGAGAGGTGGCCCCGAGCACCCGCTAATTCTTGCAACTCAAAGCCCGCAGGGAAGAGCAAGGCGTTCCATTCGGTAAGGTGGTGGATGATGTGGCATGCCTGAACATCCGTCGCTGTACAAGAGGCACGGAAGCTGACAACGGGGCCTGTGCCATAACTTCTCGCGCCATCAGTACGTGCCGGAGAGAAGCTGGAAGAGGACGCTTCGGGCGCTGCAGTAGGTTTTCTTCGGCCTTCGTGAGGAGCTCCAGGGTCTTCCATCGCATCTGCGTGGAATTAATTGTGTAAGTGACTCACATGTACTGACAATGAGAACCTATAGAAGGTAGCTATGTTTAATTTTGCGTGCTTGAGGGTCAGCGAGAACCTGAAGCAAGTAAATTCGGTGTTATAGCTATTTTACTTTTTAATTTACTTACCCTGAACGCCAATGTGGGCGTCAGTTTAGGGGGGGTATATCACGCAACAAATATAAATATTAACCTACAATACTAATATTCCAGACTGCAGGAACACACCATAAAGGTTTAAGCAGCCGACGATAACAATATACAATATCCCTGAATTAAAACCCGCAAGCATGGAGTGCAACTGAAGGCATGGAGTACAACTCAAACACTGTTGAAGAAAAAAAAAACAAAAGCACCAAGAATGCAAAAGAAACCGGTCAAAAGATTAATCTCCTACACCGATATTCTGTCAGACGTTCTTTTAGTTCTGAAACAAGTTTATCGCGATAAATAGTGTTAACCGCAGAAAGGGGGGGGGGGGGCATTCCATCGCCCCCCGAGGCGATAAAAAACGCGAGGCGATAAAAAACAATCTAACTGCTTCTGTTCCCACAGGTGGAGGTTCTATTTTTTTATTGTGGTCAAGTGGATCAAATGTGCGCCCGGGAGGCCTAATTAGCGGCGCGGAGTAAAGTGCGGTCGTTAGGATATATTTATGGACAAAGGCGAGACGGGATACCCTACGCTTGTTCTTTAACGTAGACAGGTTAAGGTTTTTGTTTATTACAGTGATGCTTGCGAGTTTTTAGAATTTTTTGAAGGTTTGTACTAATTTATTCCAGACCTGGGTTCGAAAAAGTATGGGCAAACCTTCAATAACCCTCTCTATACCGTCGGATTGTATGTATAGGCAGTGCATTGGGCATTCAGTGCTTGATACAGGTTCAACTATGAAAAAAAAAAGCTTTGGGTGTTCATGAGTTAAAATGATCGCACATATGAACTGGGTCTACTGATGTACCATCTGCAGAACTAAGTGCGGGAGATTCTTTTTGGTGCAGGAGAAATCATTTTACAAATCTTTTTTGAATTGTTTTTGAAGAACCTCGGCATGTCAGAATTCAAGATTTTATCTTTCGCTTCTTCAATTTCTTGCTCGCATGTCTTTGCAAAACACAGCTACGGAGTCAATTCTACGTGCGCTGCACTGCTCACACCTTTCGCATACAGGGGCTTCTTTTTAAAAATGAAAGCTTTCACTACTCCCCTTCGTAGCTTCTTCGCCATGTGCGCGAGTTAGAGGTTGAACCGAGGGCAAACCACGTGAAAGCTATGACGTAACTCAACCGCAGAAAGCCGGAGCCGTGCTCTGTTCAGATAGCTTCCGCTGCCTCTCGGCCGGTGCCAACGGACTGCTACAGCTCACGACAACTTAACGGCAGAAGTCGTCATGGATGACGCTGGCGAGACGCCTCGTGAACTGTCTGCGTCTAAGACAGAGGTTGCGAACAAGACAGGCCGAATCTGACCATCCAGTGGACGCAGCTCGCCGAGAGGCTGCCGCACAGAGACGAAGGGAGTAACCGAAGCGAAAGCTTTAAAATTATGCCTGGTAAACCTTGGCTAAACATGCGTCATTAACACCAACCAACAACCAAGTCCAGCCAAGCAATTCCAGGCTTAACTTCCAAGCTTTCGCTTTGGTTACTGAGGTTTAGCCTCGTAAAACCTCTGCCTAATATTTTTTTAGACTTCGTTTCATGTTCCTCGCAATGCATTAATGATTGCCTACCGTTGAAAGGCTTCTTTTAGGAATGCATTTCTCCCGCGAATTTCTCAACCTATGACGGAAAGTACCCAGAATTCAGACACATGTCGATAAGAATATGTAGGTATCAAGATCGTTATTAATCCTGTTCAATTATGATTTAGTAAAATCATAAATCCGTTTTTTTTAGAAATAGATACCTTCTAAGTGGCTGACTGGAACACAGTCAACCATTATGTGGGGACTGATGTATTCATGTTCAGTCATAGAGGCACGCCCAACTGACTTGAAAAAACGAAATCAAGTATTTGCATCTGCCCTTGTCGGAGAAGAAAAAAGCTACGTCAGTTGAAATAACTGCAACAAATTCAATTGCTGACTAACATCAGGAATTGAAACAGATCATCAACTGATGCATGGGAAGTTAGTCTCTGGCCAGGATAATAGGCGAGTTCACGTACTTGTTCTGAACACGCGTTAAAACATCATTTAGCTCTGCAACAAAGTCAGTGGAATAATGCGGCGGCCTGTAATATACACCGATAGCTACTGTAAAGATAAGCAAAGAGCAAGAAAATCATGAATTTTTTTTGCACTGTACGCAGTGATAAGTCATGTTTGAATGCCTTCTCGCACATCAACCATGACACCACCACCTCTTTTATCTGCTCTATTTTCGCTGAAGATAGAAAACAAATTTTGAAATCCGAAGTTCTGAACTCTCACTTTCTGGAGTCAACCACGTTTCGGGTCTGACGATGGCGTATTGATGAAGGAGGCAGCCTGCTCTTGCTTATTGATAATGCTTCTGAAATTTGCTGAGATGAAAGAAAATGGCTATTTAGTAGCGTTTTGTCGAGCTGTAGCTGGTCATGGTTGGCTGCTTTGGTTGGCGATTGCTTCGGTTGGCGATGGCTGGCGACATTGCGAAGCGCATGAACAGGCCTTGTCACTCATCGCATCATATCGGTACTGCTTCTTTTTCCTGGCTTTTTCGTTCGGATCACGGTTTACATGGCTGAAATCCAGAAAATTTTTCCAGGAAAATTGAATCCAAATTGGAAAGTCTTCTTCGTATAAACCTTGGGGTCCGCAACGTTTTTGACCGTAGATGCATTCTCAAGAATGATGCGTTTAATTTTGTAGTTGAATAAGTTAACAATTACGGGGCGGTTCTGCTCTTCCATTCCAGCACCGATTCGATGGGCGCGCTAAATATCATTAAACTATCCATCAGGATGCTTACTGCAAAACTCGACGGTAAGTGACACTGAGGCCTCATAATCTTTCTTTTCTTTTGCCGCCGCGGTGGCTCAGTGGTTATGAGGCGCGGCTGCTGACCCGTAAGACGCGGGTTCGATCCCAGCCGCGACAATCGAATTTCGATGCCGGCGAATTTCTGGAGGTTCATGTAGTGTGTGACGCCAGTGCACGTTAAACTACTCCAGGTGGTCGAAATTTCCGGACCCCATCACTACAGCGTCCCTCATCGCCTGAGTTGCTTTCGGACATTAAAACTCGCATAAATCCATAAATCATAAACCTTTTATTTTTCAGGGATTCCCTTGAATATTAAGTTCTTTCGGCGAATGCGGTTGTTCATGTCATCCGCAAGGTTAATAACACTGCTTTGACCGTCACACTAACGGGCAAGGTCCCGTACGTCTTTTTTCATGTCGTCGACTGCGTCCTGAACAATTGAGCTACTTTCAATTTCTTACAATGTAGTCTCAGTCTTCGAATGACTTTTCTTGATGTCGGCTGTTCCGGCTGGCATATCTTTCAGTTAACCTAGTAGTTCTTTTTGAAATTTGCCTTGAGATGACGCAGATTTTTCACAGCACCAAGATCATGGATCTTATTTGTCGGGACCCGGGTTCGTCTCGAAGTTTTTTCAGAAGAGTAGAAGGTAACACAAACTGAATTATACCATGTTTGTCTTCAGGGCAGTACCCACTTAAAAGAAAACCATTTGCACGATAGAGCGACGCCTCAACACGCCGAGACGGTATACCCTCAGGCTGAAGCAGCCGATTCGTACGCGGTATGTCGCAGTGTTAGCATGCACCCATTTCAAAAACAGCTCAGAGAAGCGTCACACATGCACTGGCACTTGCGGCAAGGACTTAGAAGGAAATAAATTCAACTAAAGTGTTTCCACTCACCTAGAACAATGAAGACACAGTTAGGTGAAGAAGACGGTAGCCGCAAATCCCAAGGAACCACGAACTTGGAATGCTTTTCTGTAGCTGTACAAGTGATGCAGGTGCCACTAGTCCGTCAAAATTGGGCGCAGTGCGCAAGTTGTAGTTTCCGCGTGTGAATGCGGTGACGAAGGCAGGAGATTCGATGGGAACGATAACGCCGCCACCGCTGTAGCACGTGGATCACGATGAGCAGGATGGTGCGTCGAGTTCAGTGAAAGACACTGTAGCCGCAAATCCTCTATAATACAAGCATGCAATACATGTGTATGCTTTATCAGCCATATCAATTAATGAGCCCCGCTTGCTTATTGTTTAAAGCGCTTCTCTGGGGTATAATTATGTATCAGCAAAGGAGTTTAAATAGTGAGTGTTTCTTCTGGTGAATTCTAATCTCAGATCCGGAGCACTTCAATGTGAACTTTTTCTACTTTTTTCGGAGCAAGTCTATTCGAAAGGCAGATCTGGATCGCGCATCGCTGCTTCCTGTGGCAGATTGGGAACTGTCGACGAGGAAAGGCGGCTGTATGGAGCAGTCCGGTCTGCTCCACCGAAATCAGGGGATTGGACCGGAAGCCTGCTTAACTTAATTATGGCGCCAGTTCCATAGCAGGCGACGCGCTCGAGACGGTGCAAGGAACCCTGGGTATATTCGTATATGGATGAATGGATCGATGTAGGGTGCCTCGATGCGCATCCAGCCACGCTATATGGTGGAAGAGCGCAGTGTCCGCTTGTGGTGGGAGTTCCCACCATGCTTTCATTTTTTCTTTGGTAAATAAAACGAGGTCATCAGCATCATCATCATCATCATCATCATCATCATCATCAGCCTGAGTACACCCACCGCACGGCAATTTCCTCTCCCATGTCTCTCCAATTAGCCCTGCCTTTGCCAGCTGTGTCTTCCCTATGCCTGCAATCTTCCTAATCTCATCTGCCCACCTTATCTTCTGCCGCCCCCTGCTACGCCTGCCTTCACTTCGAATCCACTCCGTTACACTTAAGGACCAGCGGTTATCTTGCCTTCGCATTACATGACCGGCCCAAGCCTATTTCTACCTCTTGATTTCGACTAGGATGTCAATAATCCGCGTTTGTTCCCTAACCCACTCTGCCCGCTTCCGGTCTCTTCACATTACTCCTATCCTTCTGCTTTCCATTTCTGGCTGCGTTGTCCTTGACTAAAGCTGAACCCTTTTCGTTAGCCTCCAGGTTTCTTCCCCGTAGGTGAGTGCCGGTAAAATAAAGACGTTGTGCACTTTTCTCTTGATGGATATTGGTATACTGCCATTCATGATCTGAGAGAACCTGCAATACGCGCTCCACCCCATCCTTATCCTTGTAGTTATTTCCCTTTAACGATCCGGATCAGCTGTCACTACCTGCCCTAAGTAGACGGATTCTCTTACCAAATCAGCCGCCGCGGCTGCTGAGTGGTTACGGCGCTCGGCTGCTGGCGTGAAAGACGCGGGTTCGATCGCAGCCACACCAGTCGAATTTCGATGCAGGTGAAATTCTACTGGCCCATCTACTGTGCGATATCAGTGGACGTTAAAGAACCCCAGGTGGTCGAAATTTCCGGATCCCCTCACTACGGCGTCTCTCATAGTCTGAGTCGCTTTAGGACGTTAAATCCCCATATACCGCAAAAAAGACGAACTGCGCAACAAGAACACGGACGAAAGGGAGGCAGACACACACTAACGCAGACTTACAACTTTACTAAAGGAAGGAATACAAGGAAATATATATAGCGATCCCCCACGCACTCCAAATCTGATCAAGATGGCACATGACAATCTGCCCAGGCGATAAACAGACCACACAAGAACCAACCGCTTACAAGATAATCTTATACCGGGCCGGCCATTTCTATGAAAACAAAAAGCAAAGGACCGCTTAGCGACAGTGCACACTTGAGAATTACGCGTTCTGCAAAGTAAGGAAATTCATAACAAAAACCACACCACTGTAGCCATCTGATACCACTGAAGCTCGAACCGCTTACAAGCGCAGGTGCTGACACCAAAACCAAGAGACGAAGCACTCCCCTTTTTGAAAGCAAACAAAACGGGAAACAAAAACAACCACCTCGGTCATCGTCAAAAACAAAAAAACAGTGAAAAAAGGCACCAGGTCAAAAATGTAAAAAAAAACAAAAAAAACATGAATCAGCTCAAGAAGCTACGTCACAAAAACAGTGAAAAAATAGGCACCGAGTCATTTAAAAAAAAAACAAAAAGATGAAAGACGGGACAACAGTTTAAGACAACAACGGTTTTAAAAAGGGGGGGTGAATGAAATCCAAAGCGTAGGAAAACATCACAAACCATGACAGAACCGAAACAAAACTGAGATCGCTAATCAAATGAACAACGAAAGCATCAAACGCAATCAGGAGGCACCGCTCAATCACCAGGGCACAAACAGGCCACTAGGCTACACATGCCCCCGCAAAAACGAAAATTCTTTGGATGATAAGGAAATGGAAACCTTGCTAACACAGTTGTCCGTAGTGCCGATGTAAAATGTTTCGACGACGAGACGCTCCCATTTGTCATTCAATCTGGCCAGAAGTTCCGTCTTTTCGAACCTTGGTACACAGTCCCGTTGCTTCATTTTTGTGCAGTCCGCACAATGCTTAGCCAAAAACCCTCCATCGTTGTTTGCCACGCTCAACCGGTGCTCCCTTGCTCTTTCATTAAAGCATCTGCCAGTTTGGCCTATGTAGACTTTTCCGCAACTAAGGGGAATGCTGTAAACAACGCCGGAAACGCAATCTTTGAACTTCCTTAGATGTTTGATTTTGCAAGGGGTCTTAGTGTTCTTCATCATCACGCACACCTTGGACAGTCTGCATGGAGCCGAGAAGACAACGTTGACGCCTCCTTTTCTCGCCACTTTCTTGATGTTGTGCGAGAATTTGTGGATGTATGGAATCACATGGGCCTTCTTTTGCTCGGCGTCTTCTTTGTCTTTGCGTTCTCTCTTAATTTTTTGAAGCACATTTTCACACACACTCGAAATGACGTGCGGAGGGTATCCAGCTGCTTGCAAACGCTGAAGCTGGTACTGGAAGCTCTCTTGGACCTTGTGGTCACAAGTCTTTTTCAGGGCCGACTCAACACACAGGGAAATGATGCCTCGCTTGACCAACTTCGAATGGGCACTAGTGTAGGGAAGCAAAGCCTTTTTGGACCTGGGTTTGAAGGACCAGCACAAACGCTGTTTCTCAAAGTGCAGATCTAAATCCAGGAGCTGAAGATGACCACCAAGCGGTAGCTCACTGGTAAACCGGAGCCCGAAAGATTCAGATGAAAATGCCGAGAGGATCTTTGAGGCCAAATCCTGAAGATTGCCGTCCCCCGGTGGGGTCAGGAAGACCAGGTAGTCATCGACGTACCTGCACACGCGGGTGACAGCCATCCCTCGCAGTTTGTCTTGAAGACGTCGGTCAAAGGATGACAGAAAAATGTCGCTTAAGGCTGGAGCTATGCTCGAACCTATACAAATGCCTGCTTTTTGAATATGATTACTCTCATTGAAGTGGATGACGGAAGACTTTAGATAGAAATCTATAAGTTCCAAGAAGTTGCCAGTGTTGAGGCCAACTGAGTTCCGGAACTTCGTCTCTCCGTGAAGCTCCACGCATTCTCTGATGGCAGCGAACAGTCCTTCGTGCGGAATGGAATAATACATGTCCTCGATGTCGACGGAAAAAGCCGTCGTGGAAGTTGGTAGCCCTTTTCCCATCAGCTCAACGACTTCTTTGGAGCTTCTAACGAGGAACGGGTCATTGCCTAATAACACATTCAAATGTATCTGCAGGAAGTTCCCAAGCTTCCTCTGCCAGCAGTTCCTGTCCGACACGATTAGTCGAAAGGGGCAACCAATTTTATGCCTTTTTCTAGTGAAAAACACTTCAAGGGTTCCGGCATCCTCGTTTTTCACGGCCTTCATCAAATGCTCCAACTTCAAATCCTTTAAAAGTCTCACGGCTTCTCGCTTTCTTTTCTTCGGATCGTACTTGACTGGCGTGAAGTTCTTTGTAACGGCATCCATCGCCTTGCTCTGGAACAAGCCTTGCGGTAAGACTACAAAACCCCCTTCCTTGTCCGACTGGATTACCGTTAAGCCATTTTCTTTAAGAAAATTGACAACCTTCTTGACAGGTGGCTTAGAAGTTGTCCTGTTACTCGCATGGCGGTAGGCGCACTCCACACCCTCTCAGAAGCTCCAAAGAAGTCGTTGAGCTGATGGGAAAAGGGCTACCAACTTCCACGACGGCTTTTTCCGTCGACATCGAGGACATGTATTATTCCATTCAGCACGAAGGACTGTTCGCTGCCATCAGAGAATGCGTGGAGCTTCACGGAGAGACGAAGTTCCGGAACTCAGTTGGCCTCAACACTGGCAACTTCTTGGAACTTATAGATTTCTATCTAAAGTCTTCCGTCATCCACTTCAATGAGAGTAATCATATTCAAAAAGCAGGCATTTGTATAGGTTCCAGCCTTAAGCGACATTTTTCTGTCATCCTTTGACCGACGTCTTCAAGACAAACTGCGAGGGATGGCTGTCACCCGCGTGTGCAGGTACGTCGATGACTACCTGGTCTTCCTGACCCCACCGGGGGACGGCAATCTTCAGGATTTGGCCTCAAAGATCCTCTCGGCATTTTCATCTGAATCTTTCGGGCTCCGGTTTACCAGTGAGCTACCGCTTGATGGTCATCTTCAGTTCCTGGATTTAGATCTGCACTTTGAGAAACAGCGTTTGTGCTGGTCCTTCAAACCCAGGTCCAAAAAGGCTTTGCTTCCCTACACTAGTGCCCATTCGAAGTTGGTCAAGCGAGGCATCATTTCCCTATGTGTTGAGTCGGCCCTGAAAAAGACTTGTGACCACAAAGTCCAAGAGAGCTTCCAGTACCAGCTTCAGCGTTTGCAAGCAGCTGGATACCCTCCGCACGTCATTTCGAGTGTGTGTGAAAATGTGCTTCAAAAAATTAAGAGAGAACGCAAAGGCAAAGACGCCGAGCAAAAGAAGGCCCATGTGATTCCATACATCCACAAATTCTCGCACAACATCAAGAAAGTGGCGAGAAAAGGAGGCGTCAACGTTGTCTTCTCGGCTCCATGCAGACTGTCCAAGGTGTGCGTGATGATGAGGAACACTAAGAAGACCCCTTGCAAAATCAAACATCTAAGGAAGTTCAATGATTGCGTTTCCGGCGTTGTTTACAGCATTCCCCTTTGTTGCGGAAAAGTCTACATAGGCCAAACCGGCAGATGCTTTAATGAAAGAGCAAGGGAGCACCGGTTGAGCGTGGCAAACAACGATGGAGGGTTTTTGGCTAAGCATTGTGCGGACTGCACAAAAATGAAGCAACGGGACTGTGTACCATGGTTCGAAAAGACGGAATTTCTGGCCAGACTGAATGACAAATGGGAGCGTCTCGTCGTCGAAACATTTTACATCGGCACTACGGACAACTGTGTTAGCAAGGCTTCCATTTCCTTATCATCCAAAGAATTTTCGTTTTTGCGGGGGCATGTGTAGCCTAGTGGCCTGTTTGTGCCCTGGTGATTGAGCGGTGCCTCCTGATTGCGTTTGATGCTTTCGTTGTTCATTTGATTAGCGATCTCAGTTTTGTTTCGGTTCTGTCATGGTTTGTGATGTTTTCCTACGCTTTGGATTTCATTCACCCCCCCTTTTTAAAACCGTTGTTGTCTTAAACTGTTGTCCCGTCTTTCATCTTTTTGTTTTTTTTTAAATGACTCGGTGCCTATTTTTTCACTGTTTTTGTGACGTAGCTTCTGGAGCTGATTCATGGTTTTTTTGTTTTTTTTTACCTTTTTGACCTGGTGCCTTTTTTCACTGTTTTTTTTGTTTTTGACGATGACCGATGTGGTTGTTTTGTTTCCCGTTTTGTTTGCTTTCAAAAGGGGGAGTGCTTTGTCTCTTGGTTTTGGTGTCAGCACCTGCGCTTGTAAGCGGTTCGAGCTTCAGTGGTATCAGATGGCTACAGTGGTGTGGTTTTTGTTATGAATTTCCTTACTTTGCAGAACGCGTAATTCTCAAGTGTGCACTGTCGCTAAGCGGTCCTTTGCTTTTTGTTTTCATAGAAAGGGCCGGCCCGGTATAAGATTATCTTGTAAGCGGTTGGTTCTTGTGTGGTCTGTTTATCGCCTGGGCAGATTGTCATGTGCCATCTTGATCAGATTTGAAGTGCGTGGGGGATCGCTATATATATTTGCCTTGTATTCCTTCCTTTAGTAAAGTTGTAAGTCTGCGTTAGTGTGTGTCTGCCTCCCTTTCGTCCGTGTTCTTGTTGCGCAGTTCGTCTTTTTTGCATTATGATCAACCAACTAGCCCGACAAGTCCTGTTGCCCCATATACCATCTTTGGCGCTTCCACCTCGCTTCCAATTGTGAACTGCTGTTTCCTTGGCAGACGGTTGAAAATTATTTTTTTCTGCATGTTAACTTTTAGATCCACCAATCTGCTCTGCCTGTCTAACTCGATGATAATGCTTTGCAATTCATTTCCTGAGTGACTCAAGTCATCAGCGAATCACAGATTATTTAGGTATCCTCCATTAACTCTTATCCTCAACTGTTCCCAATTAAGGCCTTGGAATACCTCCTGTAAACATGCGATGAACAGCATTGGCGAGATCGTGTCTCCTTGCCTGACGCCCTTTCTCATTGGAATTTTATTGCTGGCTTTATGGAAGACTATGGTAGCTGTGCAGTTCCTATATACATCTTCCAGTATATTGACATAAGGCTCTTCTACACCCTGATTCCGCAATGCCTGTACGACTGCATAGGTTTCAGCTGGGTCCAATGCTTTCTCGTAATCAATGAAGGTTATATTTAGGAGCTGGTTAGATTCGGCGCATTCCTCAATGACCTGATTGATATTGTGAATATGATCTATTGTGGAATATTCTTTATGAAAGCATGCCTCATAATTTGGTTGATTAAAGTTTAAGGTTTCCATGACACTCTTAGCGATTACCTTAGTAAATATCTCGTAAGAAACGGACAGTGCTCTGATCTGTCTGTAAATTTTGAGTTTTTTGAGCCTCCTTTCTTATTAAAGTTATGCTCGCATTCTTCCAAGCTTCTGGTACGGTCGAGTCATAAGGCATTGCGTTTACAGGGTGGCTAGTTATTCCAGCACAATCTCCCTTCCGTCCTTCAACAGATGGGCTGTTACCTGATCCTCCCCAGCTGCTTTTGCCCTTTCCATTGCTCCTAGAGCTTTCTTTGCATACTCTTTCGCTACTGGCGGGATGACGCACCACTGTGCACTACTGTCTCATCATTAACGTTCTGATTACATTGGCTACTGTATAGATTTGTGTAGAACTATTCTGCTACTTTAACTATCTTATCCATATTGCTAATGTCATTGCCCTCCTTGTCTCTTAGCGCATACATCTGGTTTTTCCCTATGCCTAGTTTAATCATCACCGCTTTTAGGCTACCTCCGGTCTTTAGAGCATGCTCTATTCTCTCCATACTAACTTCCTTATGTCGGCTACCTTGCGCTTATTTATTAACTTCAATAGCTGTGCTTGTTATATTCTGTCTGTAGGGTTGGACGCCCTCATGCTTTGGCGTTTCTTAATCAGACCTTTCGTCTGCTGAGAAAGCTTGCCGGTATCCTGTCGAGCCATCCTACCGCCTACTTCTACTGTGCACTCCGTAATGAAGGCTGTCAGATTATCGTTCATTGTATGAACGTTAAGATCGTCTTCCTCAGTTAAAGCTCAATATCTGTTCTGCGGCGATATCTTGAATTCCTCTATTTTCCCTCTTACAGCGAGCTCGTTAATGGACTTCCACGCCATTAGCTTCTTCCGTTCCCTCTTCAAGTCTAAGCTTATTCGAGACCTTACCATTCTGTTGTCGCTACAACGCACCTTTCCGAGGACGTCAGCATCCTAAACGATGCCAGGTTGAGCGCATAGTATAAAGCCGATTTCATTTTTAGTCTCACCATTGGGGCTCATCCAGGTTCTCTTCCTGTTTTCTCGTTTGCGGAAGGAGGTATTCATGATCCGTTTTTTTTATCGCCGAATTCGACTAATAACTCTCCCCTGCTATTTCTAGAGCCCATCCCATAGTAGCCTACCGCGTGGTCGCCAGCATGTTTCTTGCCACCTTCTCATTGAAGTCATCCATCAGTGCAGTGTACTGTGATTTTACTTTGATCATTGCCGATTCCACGTCTTCGTAGAAGCTTTCAGCGGTCTGGACATCATGGCTGAATGTAGCTGCGCAGGCCGGCACCACCATCACCTTGTACCTCTTATTAAGCCTAATCACGATAGCTGCCACCCTTCCTTTAATACTATACAAATCCTCTACTTTGCCAGCTATATCCTGATGAATGGGGAATCCCCAACCGTTAGTTCTTGTCTATCCGCTAATCCGCTATAACACACCATGTGCCAGTCCATTAGTACTGTATACGCCTAACCTGTCCTCATTAGTTCACTAAGCCCTATGGCATTCCATTTAATGCCCGCTAGTTCCTCGAACAGCTCCGCTAGGCTAGCCTCACTAGATAAGGTTCCAGCGTTGAACGTTGGCAGGTTGAGGGTTGAACCGGTTCGCATGTGCAAATTAACTGGCAGTTAGTTTCTTTTTTTCTGTAAGCAATCCCAAGCAGCCCCACTTTCTTTTTCTGACTCCTAATTTTGTGAATGATATTCCCAACATTCAGTGGCAGTGGCGGAAACTCATGCTCTCTTCCAGAATAACCGTACTGAACTTCGGTCCTCCCGGGATAACAGCTGCAGCACTATGAGGAGCGAAGTCCGTTAGGAAGCCGAGTATATTCCACGGTATGTGAAGGAATCAACATGCCGAAAGTTGAACCTAATTTACTGGCGCTAGTAATTTTCAAGCGTTTAAGTTACCGCCCAGGGAACATCGTCAGCTGTGCATGCTATCATAATGAGTGCGGTCTTCATCAAGAAAAGAATTTCTTTCTGTATTTTTCAATTACTAGCTACAGGCATTGGGACATCGGATTACGGATACGATATATATTTTCAGAGGCTGTTGCAAAATGAAAACGTTGCACTGTACCGAACTCAGCTTAGAGGTATTGCAAACGCTTGTGAAAGAAATAATTTATAAGAAGCACCACAAAGATATCAAAAAGCTGATATCTGGAAACATTATATTCCAGTTGATTTCAGGTTTACTATAACGATTTCAGGGTATAGTTGCACCTTAAGAAGAAAAAAATTGTTGACATTGTGGCTTCATGATTCTTTGAACTTACAGCACTGTCATATTAATGCAGCTGTTGAAACTGTGAATGCGCCTTTATTATCAGGCCACTAACTGGAAACGGAACTGATCGATAATTTCTAGAAGGGACTGTGTAGAGGCCGCATTGCACGAACAAACCATAGCCTGAAATTTTGGAACGAATTAGTCTTTAGAGCGCACCTCTTATGCGCCAGTTCGTAGGATAAGCCGGGTTGCCGTCGTCGTCGGTGTAACCAACCGTGAGGGGAGGGAGGTGAGGGGAGCAGAGTGAGGGCAGCGCAATTCTTCCCCTCGGGACCGGTTGTGCCTAGCAGACGAAAGTTCTGCCGTTCGCTCATAGATGGCGAAAGAGTGGTGAGCGCCATGCGCGCTGTCTTCCATCACCACTGCATGTGCGGAGGTAGGGTGGCTAGGGGAGAGGAGGTTTGTCTGCGGCGGTACGGGAACACACGCGCTGCCTCCACGCAGTCGCGCCACGCTCCGTTAGTTGGCGGTGCTGTGAAACGTGTTGCACGCGATGGATTCTCCGCGGCGGCCTCGCCACTCACAGCATTTTCTTCCGAATATAGACCGCCTGCTTATGAACCACGCATTTATGCAGCAGGTTGAACGTATATCAATACATTTCTCCGACCACAAAGCCACCTTCATGAAACTCAAATAGCGGGAGAAGTTCGTTACTTGAAGAAAAGTGTCCGTAGAAGATAAAGAGTGCTTTGTAACTACACCTACATACATGTAACTCTCAAATTCGTATATCGCAAAATCAAAACATGTTCATAACTGCGCTTAAATTTCCGATTAGGGAATATTGTAATCGTCCATGGAGTTTTCTTTTTTCACCACGTTATCTTTCGCGTTCGAAATGCCGCACAATAATGATTATTTGATTGTGATGACGCCACGGTGCCTCGTCCGACGTGCTCCAATGTTGACGCGTTTGCGGGAAGTTTTAGGTGCCCCAAAGATTGAATTTTCCGAAGCGCTGCGGCCCAGAGAATCGGAGCATCAATCCAGACCACGGCTTGTAGCCATGAGATAACCAGTGGGTATCCGTGCAAACAGGAAATCGTATGGCGGAAAAACGCTAAGGCGCCCGTGTGCTGTGCGATGTCAGTGCACGTTAAAGATCCCCAGGTGGTCGAAATTATTCCGGAGCCCTCCACTACGGCACCTCCTCCTTCCTTTCTTTCACTCCCTCCTTTATCCCTTCCCTTACGGCGCGGTTCAGGTGTCCAACGATATATGAGACAGATACTGCGCCATTTCCTTTCCTCCAAAACCAATTATTATTATTATTATTACCCCGCAACTCACAGATGCGAGACATGAGCTCGAACCGCTGTGGTAACGCGGCGGACAAAAGGCCTGGTGCAGCAAAGATTGCGCAAGAATAGCTCAACACATTCTGCGGGGAAGTCTAGACTGCCACAGAAAAATCAACTACCTCGTATTCGGGGCGCATAAATATTCATAAGACTGATAAGGTTTCAGCTTAGGAAAGCTGAAAAAGTGAAAGAAATCGCGCCCTCGCTTTTTCACTTTGTGGATTGTGGGGTCTTAATGTCCACAAGAGACTGAGGCTTTGAGGTACTGTGTATTGGAGGGCTTCGGATTAATAAGACCTTCAGCGGCTCTTTAACGTGCTCTTTCACAGCACCGCACACGAGAATTTTATAGCGACGGCATAAAAGCTCCCATTCTGGAAAAACGTCGGCGTCCGTCAGTGTCGTGAAAACACAGATGAACCACCTGTCATGGTGGACAGGTGGCAATGAAATAATTCAAATAAATTCAACCAACTGCCACCTACTCGCCGTGGCACGGCACATCAGGTCATTAGACGACAGACAGGTAGACAGCCTCCGGAAGAAGAGTCTGTGAAAAAATAGCCCTACGCGAGCCCGCGAGAAGAGCAATTTGGGTCTCAGAAGCTCCAGTGGTGGCTGTGTTTGAAGCGGCCACCTGCCGGGGCGGTGGCGCATTGCTTAACCACTACACCACTATGCCAGCAGTGGAGTGAAGTCTCCGAGATCCATGGCAGAGAAAGAGTATTTGCACTGGAGGGATCTCTAAAGCTATCGCTCTGCGGTCCTGGTCATCTAGGTTGAGCGTCGTCCAAGATTTCTTTCCTTGTATTTCTCCTCCGTCGAAATAGGGCTGCCACATTCCGGGATCGAACCCACGACAGTCGGATAGACAGCAGATCGCCAGAGCCACTGAGCCAGTGCGGTGGATGCCGGCTTCGAAAAATGGCTTCTGTTTAATAATGTACAGTTAGCTTCACCCCAGTGTAGAGCGCTCGAGCAGTGTGTACCTGGTAGAAAAAACTGAAATTAGAGACCAGCTCCTGATTGCTGGGCAAAGTGCTCATGTCTTACTCCGCGCAAATGTTGCCTCTGGACCCTTGAGCCCGCGACAATATCTGGATTTGCTTACAGGGTGACGCTGACTGCACGACAAATCTTGGCAAACGCCAGATGGAAAACCGCGTAACTTCTTTGTCGATGTAAACAAGATTGTAAGTTTTTTCTATTTTGTGGATACGGGAGGGGGGGGAGGAGCTAAAACTGATTCCACCAATGCTTCCGCTCTTCGACCGTTACTCTGATCCACGAGAAAGACCCCCCTTCCCTCCCGATGCACACATACCACACGTGAAAATAAAAACAGGGCCCATTTCACAACTAGCCTGCCTATCCTCGCATGCTCCTATAACTGGTCAAGCCGATGGAACCACAAAATTCACTATGGGATGTCACTTAAACTAGATTTAGCAGTCTCCCTTGCGCAATGTAATTTTTAATAATTTTTTTGCAGATAATTGCAGGCTCTAAATAATGCAAAGTATTTTCACTCCTACAGTAGCTTCTGAACGAGCGGTAGGTCGTCGGCCTTTCATTACTGTGAAAAGGACCGTGAATCATTCCGGGACCTCCCTGAACCATCAATATTCACCGATTGGTCTCCGCAGACATTAACATGTCAGTCAGCCTCCACAAACCTGCTTGAAACACAGGATGCACAAAGGAGAACAAAAGTAAGGTATATCTGCATTGTGCAAGCATTTACACTGCTATCACTCTGCGGAATTAATTCTGAGTGGCTGCAAGAATTTGAAGCCAGATGGCCAGTCCACGCCATGAAATGAGATTTTCCTGAGTTTTAGAAATTGCCTTGGAATTTTCATACAAACAGTTTCAACTTTGATTTACCGTAATGAAATCATAACTAGCACTAAGAATTATACACAGATAAGCACAAATAAGAGACAATTTTATCGTATAGGCAAGTTTTCTCCGAAATCGTATCACGCCAAAATATAAATACCTGTCGAGTCGGAGACCTTCGGTAAATTGCATCGCCCGAGCCAAAATGCCGGAGTTTCTCCTCGTAGTATCGGCGATCGCCAACCAGCTCCTGGTCGCCTCCGCGTCCAGTCGGCCGTGAAGTCTAACGCTACGCAGGGTGTAGTTACCAGCAATGCCAGTCGAGAGACGTGTCACAAACGCGCTGGTATTTGCAGCAGTCCAGTTGACCAAGAAGAACGTTTTGACGCTCTGGCTATGTCTGACCGAGTCCGCTAATCCCTGGAAGTCTTCCTCCTCTATGCTGTCTGCCCAGATTAACAGCTCTTTTAGGCTTGCATTTGTACAAATGCTCTTTACGATAACTGTCAAACATTCGTTAGGAAAGTTTTCAGCCATATACGGACCTTATCGAACGGTTAGTGGCAGCGTTCGGTGGTGCGGTGATGACTTTACGTATTCTTCGAGGGCTGAAGACATCGTGATGTTCCCTCTTGATACGTCCATAACAAGGTTATTTAGGTGAGGGCATTGTGGTAGCTGTCGTATAGCTTCTAATCTCACTTTCTCCGCAGCTGCTCTAAATAGATATATTCCTGAAAATGTCTTGAACTTTCTCAGATCAACGGCGCTAATTGCGTGCCTTAATTACGGCGCAAGCTTCAGGTCGAACCCCCTGATTTCGGTGGAGCAGACCAAACTGCTCCACGGAGCCGCCTTTGCTCGTCGAATGCTCCAAATCTGTAGCCGGAACAAGCGATGAGCGATTCAGATCTGCCTTTCGAATAAATTTCCTCCGAAAAAAGTACAAAAAGCTAATGTGGAAGGGCTGCGGATCTGCGATTAGAATTCACCATAAGAAAGACACACTGTAAAAAAAGTGTGTAAAATTACAGGCGTTTTTGCAGAAATTTACTGTTGCCGCACGGAAAAAATCTGTTACTGGAAAAAACAGAAAGGTGATCAAGGAAAAATACAGACATTTTCTGTTTTTGACCGCCGTGGTCTAGTCACGTGCGTCTCTATTAAGAAGTAAGCTACGAATAATGCACCTGAACACCTTAAAAAACATCCGTTTATTTTTTAAAGCCTAGAGTGTAGTAAACTAAATTTTTCGCACAACTAGTACTATGTGGTTGCTTTTGATGCGGAGCTGCACTTCGCAAGATGACTTCCGCATGAAGAGGGGCTTGGTGTCTTCGTGCATCGATTTATTCGTTTCATTTGGAAAGGTGAGTGAACAAACAATCTCTGCCACTTGATACAGACAGTGTGATTTGCTTTGTGTCACCGGTGGAAATCTCTAAACTATATTGTAGATGTTGCGTGCGATGGAGGTGGATTGCTGTAGCGAAATATTAAGGCATGGGCACATAGCTCGCATCTCACTAAATAGCGGGAAAGCCCTAGCCCTGCGTAACTTTCATCCTCCGCCTTGCGGTTTCAAGCTGCCTACGCTCCGTAAACTGTTCATGGTGAAGGTGCAGCTTTGACACGCAGTTAAAAGTTAAAACGAACAGGACGAGCGCTCACGCGCGAATCACTTGCCGCCGCGGACGCCGCCGTAGCGGCAAGCGTCGTGTGTCTATTCCATATTTCATTGTGCTAGCTTCTAAATCGTGCCGCGGCCTCGCTACCGCAACCACGCAGCCCTTAATTTTCATCGCATTCACGATAGCATCTAAAGGCTATCTGAAATCTTTGCAGCGTGTTTTAACGTGGTGTGTGCGTTAAATTTGAGATCTGCCAGGGCTCGGGTTCTCGCTTGAGCTTCGACTCGCGGCATTGGCCGCCGCGCCAACTGTCGTCATTCGGCCGGCGCACCGGCCACTCGCGCGAGCCGAACCAGTCTCGCGAGCCGAACCAGTCTCGCGAGATTCCAGCCCTGCGCCAGCTTGTCGTTTCGAATGCAGCGGCATCGCATCTTGCTCACGCGGAGCTACGGCTGAGCGGAGGCCGTTCGGCTCACGGTATCTTTGAACTCACGAGTGTTCAGACTCTGCATGCGTACGCGAACTTTCTCGAGTAAACAAAGCTGCGGTCTTGGCCCTTGCCTAGCTGTCGACAAGCAACGTCGACCCGGAGGTGGATCGTTCGTTTCCAGCTTTGCGGTTGCTACGCGGCCTTCGCTCCCCCGTGTATTGCGGTGGAGCATGTCTTCGCCTCAGTAGGCTCGGCGGCCTGGTCGCCGCCGCTGTATCGGCATAAGCGTCAAATAGATTCCACACGGCTTTTGCTATGGCTGTGAAATATAATCTGAAAATTTTAATGTTGAATACGCTGTTTGATCTGTTTGTCGGCTAATGAGACTACCATATTGGACATATCACGTATTACGGACAGTTCTGGACGGTGAGATGCATGTTATGCGGGGAACGGGTCGTCGGTCACCCGCAAGTGTCAGTTCTCTTCGGAGGCTGGCGCAGAATTGCAAACGGCGTAGATGCTTGACAGCATGCTTAAATTACAATGAAATGAACACTACCTGAACTCGAGGTAAAAGGACTAAATACTGACACTTAATTACCGACCCTTAATTAGCGATAAACAATTAGTGAATAAAATGGCTATAAATGCTCCGAATGTAATCAGACGAACGGTATTTGACCTGGAGGTAGTAAAGGAGAAATGGTGACCTCTCATAAGTGACCCTTCATTAGTCAAAAGCAATTAGGGAATTAAATTACCAGAAAATCAACCAAATCAACAGTACTTGAACTTGACATAATAATTTAACAATTAGTAGTACCTGACTAGTGACTGCTAATTAGTGAAGAGTAATTAGTGACTTAAATAACCAAAATTCTCCAAATGTAATCAAATTAACAGTACTTGAACTGGACATTGCAGAGAACTAAATATACTTGTATTGAATAAAACTGATTACTTATAATCAGTTTTGGTCCAGTTTGGCTGAGGTCAATTTTTGGGTGAACCATGCTGAAATTTGGCGGTGGCCCGGGCACCAAATTCCAAGTCAACTCATGTTCGGGTCATGGTTGCCCTTGTTATGGCTATCATGTATAGGCACAGTGTCATCACTATGCTTGGCTAACTGTTATAGTGTTCCTATGCAGCTGCTGCTATGCAGCTGCTGCTATGCAGCTGCTTCACAAGTAAGCAAGAGCAGAATTTTCTTGGGGTAGGAACCTCCGGATTAGTGCTTTCGCGCTAAAAAACTGGCAGAAATGCATTCACAACCTGAGCGGAAGGCTCCCGGCCTTTGTAAAGTAGTAGATACTAACTTAAGGCATCCGCAATCACGCTGCAGCTCAGTCAAGAGAGCCTGTAACTAAGCCAAAATAAAACCGCAATCATCACGCACTAGTGCATGGCCGCAGTATTCAAAGCAAATGCGACGATAGAAGTACAACGTGGACTAGCTAACACTGATCATCCATTTACTTTGCGTGACAGATGCATATATCAGAGAACAAGCCTAAATAACAGCTCCTATGTAAGGCACTGTTTGGGTTTCAGTATAAAAAAAGAAAACGACTTCTACCATGTTCAGGACAGGTGTGTTCAAGCTTATGTATTCAAATGCATGCTGTTCACAGTACAAATTAGTATCTACGGTGCTGCTATACTAATTGGTTGAAAGTCGGCATGCGAGGCGTCTCCCAATTAATGATTGATCAGAAATTGTTCTTTTAGTTACTGCGCCAGCAGTTACAAGTGCAATGGCTATGAGGCTCCAAGATATCATCGAAGATTACATGACAAGCAGAGCAGCTCTGTTCCCAAATATTCCATTGAGGCCAAAACACCATTACCTTCTTCACTATCCAATGCTTATTATGCAGTTTGGTCCCCTGATCAGATTGTGGACAATGCGATGCGAGAGCAAACACAGCTACTTCAAGAAATGTGCTAGAAATTGTCAAAATTTCAAGAATTTGACGTTGACTTTATCTCAGCGGCATCAGCTTTTCCAAGCTTATAAGAACACAGGAAGCAGTACTGACGTTCTCGACAATGCATCTACTTTCATGATCAGCCTTTGCAGTCCTGAAATTCAGAATGAAGTTCGGGAAGTTGTTTCTGATGAAGGGGAAATTTTCTCAACACAGCAAGCAACTATTCGGGGTCGGTTGTATGAGTGCAAAATGCTAGTTGTAATGTCACGGCAGAACGGCGAACTAAAGTTTGGGGAAATACAGCTGATCCTGTCGAAAGATTCCCGGCATTTTTTTCTTGTAAAAACTGTTAGTACATCGTATGAACCAGGAATGCAGTATTTTAACATCTTAAGTAATGACGGTCCAATCAAGTGCATTGAGCTCGACAGCTTGCTTGACAACACACCATTAATCCAGTACAACCTTGCCCGCTGCAGTTATCCTGTTTTTGTTTTGAAGCATGGATTACTTGATGGAGTTTGAACTGTGTTTCAGATAGCTGCAATGGAGTTGGAACAACGAATTTTCAACTGGCTGCCAGCCCTGGACAAGGAGATTGTAGAGCTGACAGCCCAGAAGCTGCAGCAATGTGGTGTAGAGTCCCTGGAACATCTGAAGTATGTGGTTGAAGAGGATTTGCAATTTTTAAAGCCCATCAGCAGAAGGATTCTTCTTGAAAGGTTTCACTCAGCGGCTACGCCCAACCCACCAGTGTCACTTTCTCCCAACGACATTCAATCGCCTACAAGCACACAGTGTGCAAGCTTTTCTACACCTTGGGAGGTTTTCCCACCACAGCTTATGAAGGCTTGCCAAGAAGGGAAGCGTCCAGTAAAGAGCGACTTGAATGAAATGGTACGACTTGTGAGTGACCATATTCTTGCCATAAACAGGAAGCCAGGTCGCAAGATCTTGAGGGCCATCGCAGCTGAAATTGTGAGCCATTACCCGAAGACATTCGAGGACACCCTAAATGGGGCAGTAATTGGCTCGGGTATTGAGACACTCTTGTGGAAACTTGAAAACTGTGTTAACAACAAATGAAGGCCAAGCTCTGAGCAGCCACATCAGTTCGAACCAGACGATGAACTGGACTTGAGTGTCAAACGAGTGAAGATTCAGAGAGACTCATATGGGTGTGTGGCATGGCAGCCAAAGCTTCCATCTGAGGAGACTGCTGACTCACAGGAGAAGAAAAAAGACGACTTGCTGTCGCAGTTCAGGCTTGCGTTTCCAGATGAGACCATGGTTGCACAGCTCATGTCAGAGACTTATGCATCACAACGTCAGCTTATCAATGCATCCAAAAATATTCGAGACATTGAGCGAAGCTGGCCATTTCTGTTTCAGGCAAAGCACCTGACCAACCACGTAAACATCTTGCTAGGCTCAAATGTTGCAAAGACTTTCGATGACCGACTAAAGACTGTTGGACGGCAAGTTTTTCGTTACGCACACAGCCAAGTAAAAAAAGAATGTGTGAAGTCTTGTCTCCAAGAAATAGAAGCTGCCAAAACTAACAGGAAGTCAATGGCAGTTGAATACGGAGCCATGCCACTACTACTGCTCGCAATCTTCAGAAGACAAAGAGCTGTTTTACAAGCTAACAGAGGTAAAAACTGATAAATGTAGTTTGCATTATTTCCTTGCAGTCGTCGCACGTTAATGCACAATGTGAAGTGTCCCATTAATTTATTCCTCCCAATAATCAAGTCAGCACTGCCTTTTATAACAGTAGTGCAGTGATTGTTTTACCCACGTCTCTAACATCTGTACTGAGATAACAGAAAAATCTGGAAGTTTTATGTCAACCTTGCCCATAAACAAAAATTTATCCTCAAAGCCAGCAGACTTGCTGCGGTGTGTTTTAGCGTGCGACGCAATGGTAACTCATATTTAAGTGAAATGGCGTCTGTGTTGAGGACTTAAGGCAACATTTTTCTTTTATTACATGCCATTGACTGATCCTAATGCTAATGCACATGTGAATTGGATTTTTCATATAAGGAGATGGCCAGCGACGATGACTTGGGGGATCTGCCAAGCTGTCCTTTCATCTGCGTGAAAGGTAAGATACTGATGACTGACTAAAGGGGCAGTTCTTAAAAAAATTGCTGAAAAATGCACTAAATGGTGCTACCTTGTCCGAAATGCAAATCTTTATTTTATTAGACAAATGTATGCAATTTATTAAAATACACTTCCCGCTGATTGAAATGCTTAATGAGTATTGCTGGCTCGATGTGCCTATCATATATAGGTCAATGCAATCTTCGTCGTTATCCCTTCCTCGTTATTCACTTATCCTCCTAAACCTAATGGTGATGGACCCACCCCTCTGAATAAAGACTTTACGTGTAACTGAAAGACATAATAAAAAAAGGACAAAGCGAATAATAATGCTTCCTTCCAACTCTTTTCCAGGATGGACTTTTCTCACTGCTAATTCATACACAATCTGCGTGGACACCCATCCAGTGCTTCATGCATCGAAGCCAGACGAGGCCTTCAAGCTGCTGTTCTTTGCCCATTTTGCTTTTAACATCCAGTACCAGAAGGAGACGAGCCTGTGCTTGGAATTCACACAGAGGTAAGAACTGAAGCCAATGTTCACTCACCTGTACACTTGCCTGACGTCACAGCACGCCCTGTGCAAATGCATACTGCAGTCTGCCAATCTTCCAGAACCTTATTTAGAAAAGCGGTTACTACGCTGCTAAACTGAGTGTACGCGAAGAAAATGCACTTCAACTGAAAAGCTTTTTGAACAGTGTGCGTGTTCATCGAGAATATCATACTGTCAATGAAGTTTGCTTATAGAGGTGAAAGTTGGCATTTCTTCAGTTTGGCATTGAACTAGCACTGGGACGCAATAATGCTAAAGATATTTGGTAGTGTGCTGTAGTATAGGAGCCGCTGCGAAGAAAATTTGCTTTAAGGTAGGGAGATTTAGCAACATTGTAGTACAAGAAATTAATAATTGATTTACCATTGACTGACGTAATAACATGCCCTCATTATCCAGTCTCATTTTTGAAAATATGTGTCAAACAGCGAGACGTCATAAAGAAACCTTTTATCTCTATAGTTAACAGTACAGCAGCAGCTTGGGATCACGCCTGTGTGCTGTCTATTAGTTCTGCTGGAAGGCTAATGCAAGAGCATACAGACAAGGATGCATTCTAGTAAATGTGAAGGTCTGAGATCAGGTATTTTGTTTGTTTTGTTATAATAAAGCACAACACCAAAAACAAAGCAAGTGACAAGCACGCAACTGTATTATAAACGTTAATTTTTTTTTAACCTTTGCAGCCTTCTATTTTAAAAAGTGTGAGAAATGCGCCGGTGCTTTCTATTGTGCTGGATTGTACTGCAAAGTGGACATTATGTACCTCATAAGGATGAATAATTAGACGATTAAACAGCTTAAATTAGCTAACAAACTTTACTATTTCTGCTTTTTAAAGGGAAGGTTGTATTGCAAAATTTATCTGGCAACATCGAAGGCTAAGCTTATTTTTAAATTTTGTTACTCGGCAATGTATTTCGAAGTATCGAAGGAAACCTTGTTCAATTGGCTGGCCCACTTTACCTATCTATACAATGCCGTAACTGCGCATCGTATTCTTGCCGAAATCTAGTTAACTTATACATCATAAAAATACACTAACTGTGCCTGTACTTGCTGCATGCATTAGAAGTGCAAGAAGCGATTTTTCTATGAATATGCAATGGTGGAAAGCTGACTCAACGAGCTTTCGTATGTGTATTTTTGTTGGTCGATGTCTGGAATGATACTGCCATTTAGGAGTATTTAAAAACAGCTCATATTCAAAGTTGACGACCATCAATTTTGCAACATAACCTACCTTGCTTCTGAGATGAAAAATAGAAAAGTCAGTCAAAGTTAATTATGTAACTACAGATACATTTGAGGCACCTAATGTCTGCCTTGCTGTACAGTCCAGCTCAGAAGACCACACCGAAGTAGCTAAGTATTTAAAACATATCTTCAAAAGTGACAAAAATCACCCTGTATATAAAATATCAATCGGAAGGAAAAAAATGTCTCTCCCGCTCTTTTTCTGCCGCATCTCACACACACACACTTAAGGTAATGGAATCGGGGTACGGATTTCAGGCTGTTTTTTATGAGAGGGGTGCGTCCTGACATGGCAAACCGTTGTAGCAAGGTAGGCAAAAGAGACCTAACGTTTTATTAAAGCACGTTTCTCCTTGTTTTATCCGTTCAATCCTCCTCCATTCATAGGGCCACATGTACTGTAGTGGCTATGAGTTCCTAGGGCGCATAAGCTACGAACTAGTCCGACACTTTTATCATTACCCACTGGATCAAAACCTCACTTGTGGAGATGAAAGTCGATCTCAAGTAATTCAATATGTGGTAGTAAAATGAGGTGATCACTGAGAAGCAAGGTGCTTAAATGACTTCAGTAGCATCCTAGATACTTCTGTTTCCAATGGTACCTGTATGACCGGAAACTCCAACACATGCCTCGTAAACAATGACATTGTAGAAGCATCGTATGCTCTTTCCGCCCAGCACTGCCTGTGAGTCATGCTGATCTGTGGTTGTTGATAAAACGAATCTTTCTACTTTATCGCTATGAGGAGCTTGAAAAGAAGGTTTGAGCAGCAAAGTGATGCCTCACAAAGCTAGAGTTTTATTTCTGGGTGGGAACAGGTAAGATATTAGTGTTTTTTTTTACTTAGCTTTTACCCCTCACAACGTAGCGGATCATATATGAGACCTGATTTTTTTAACACATCCGCCCTTGTCAGAGTGGTTGTGCAAGTGTAGAACGAATATATTTTTGTCTTTCAACTATAAAAATTAAGTTTTTGTGCCTGGTCGTTAGTGATAGCTCGTGGCTCCTTGTTTCATTGCTATTGCAGGTATTAATCCTGCAAGAGGAACAAAGGTGCAAAAGAATGGCGGGAAGCAGCACTGCCTGTCACCAAGAGTGGCTGCACTCGCAACGGCTTTGAAAGACTATGACTTTTAGATTTTTAGTTTCTGTTGCTTGTGTTGTATAACATTTTATTATGTTGGGCTCAGAAATAGTCTTCGAGCTATAGAAGACTGCTGATGCTGATGTGACTTTCGATTTAATAAAGTGTTCATTCATATCAAGCTGCTTGGCTTTTGGTTCTCAGGCAATGCTATACTGATGAAAATCAGTGTTGTGCAAACGTTTCATATTTAGATATTCTTAAATTACTTCACGCAACTTCCCTCGAGCAACGAATTATGTAATATCACACTTTCATTGGCATAAATGACGCAAAGATCATATTTGTAATTTAATGAGCCCTTGTGCTTGCACAGAAACCGTATTTTGTGGGGGGGGGAAAAAATTGTAATAAAAGAACAACTAATAGTAAACAGAACATTGCAAGAATTTCAAATATATTTTCTGCAAACCAAAAAGAAAATTGTGTGTAAATTAACAGGGCAGCCAAAAACAGACAACTAAACTCAATTTGCAGTCACAGATTTTCTGTACATGATAGAAAAGAAACATTGTAAAATAACAGAATAACTGAAAACAGAAAAGTGAATTTCACAGATTTTCTGTACATGACAGAAAAGAAACACTGTAAAATAACAGAATAACTGAAAACAGAAAAATGAATTTCACAGATATTTTACAAGCTTTCAGTAAATAATGAGAAAGAAAAACCTGAAAATCACAGACTTGCTTTGAAACAGAAAATGAAATTTCACAGAAATTTTACAGGGATTTTCGGTAAATGATAAAAATCTAACATTGTAAAATAACCGAAAAACTGAAAAACAGAAAACAGAACTGTACAGACATTTTCTGGCAGGACAGCTGCCAGAAAATGTCTGTTTTTTTTGGAAAAAATTTTTTACAGTGCAATTTAAACTCCTTTTCTGAAACATAATTTCACCTATGAAAGTTTTAAGCACTATGCAAGTGGGGCTTGTTAATTGATATGGCTGATAAAGCATGCACTATTGTATGCATGCATTGTAGGGGATTTTCACATAGAGCGTGCTTCACTAAACTGGGCCTTCACTGTTCTAGTGGACGCCACGACGGACAAACCTGCTCATCGTAATCCACGTGCTAAAGCGGCGGTGGCGTTATCGTTTCCATCGCATCTCCTGCCTTCGTCACCGCATTCACACGTAGAAACTACAACGGCGCACTGTGATAGCGCACTGCGCCCAATTTTCACCGACTAGGGCCACCTGCATCGGCGGTGGCTCTACAGAAAAGCCTTCGAAATTCGTGGTTAATTGGGATTTGCGTCTACCGTGTACTTCACTTAAGTGCGCCTTCATTGTCCTAAGTGAGTGGAAACACTGCAACTGAATATATTTTCTTCTAGGTCCTTGCCGCAAATAGCAGTATAAATGTGAAGCTTCTCTGTGCGCTTTTTAAATGGGTGTTGACACTGCCACATACCGCGCACGAATCGGCTGCTGCAGCCCGAGGGTATACCGTCTCTGCATGTTGAGGCATCGCAATACCGCGCCAGCAGTTTGCTTTTAACTCTGGGTACTGCCCTGATGGCTAGCTTGTCACGGTATAATTCTCTTTGTCTTACCTTCTACTCTCTTGTGGAGACGTTGAAACGAACCCGGGTCCCGACAAATACGATCCAAGTCCTTGGTGCTTTGAAAAATGCTGTGTCATGTCAAGATAAATTTCAAAAAGAACTAATAGGTAAAATGATGGATATGTCAGCAGGTAAAACGGATATCAAGAAACGTATTTCGAAGATTGAGACTACACTCGAAGAACTCGAAACTAGGTCTGAAACTGTCTCGAATGTTACAGTCGCAGTCGACGACATGAAAACAGAGGTACTGGCTCGTGTCCGCTCGTGTGAAGGTCAAAGCAGTGTTATCAACCGTGCGGATGTCATGAACAGCCGCATGCGCCGAAAGAACTCAATATTCAAAGGCTTACCTGAAAAACAAAAGGAAAATTATGAGGCCTCAGAGCAACTTATCGTCGAGTTCTGCAGTGAGCATCTTATGTATGTATAGATAAATGATATTCAGAGCGCCCATCGCATCTGTGCCCGGAAGGTAGAGCAGAATCGGCCCATAACTGTTACATTCCTCAACTACAAAACTGAACGCATAATTCTCGGCAATCCATCTAAGCTCGAGACATTACGAACCCGGAGGTTTATACTGAACAAAACTTTTCACCTCGGATCCAATTCGCCCGGAAAAAAACTTCAGAATTTAAGCCATATAAACCGTGAACGAAACGAAAACGCCAGGTATTTTTTGACAAACTTATTGGCTCGAAGAAGCAGTACCGACATGTTGCGATGAGTGACAAGGTCAGTCTATGCAGTGCACAAAGTCACCAAAAATCGCCAACCGACGCAGTCGGCAACCAAAAGAAGTCAACGATGACAAGCCACAGCTCGTCAACAGGTTTCAACACTGCTTTTTTTCATCTCAGCAAATTTTAGAAGCATTATCAATAAGCGCGACCAGCCTGCCTCCTTCATCTACACTAGCGCAGCTGACGCCATCGTCGAAAAAAAAAGTGATTAACTCCATAAATTGCCGGTTCTGAACTTCAGATTTCAAATTTGTTTTTCATCTTTCGTAAAGATAGAGATAGATAACAGAGGTGGTGGTGTCATTATTGCAAGACGAAAAGGGATACATACAGTATTGTGTGTTTTCATCGCGAAGAATTTCAAAAGTTTCGCCGCCTCAACCACTGGCTTATTTGTGATGAAACTGCACACAGAGCTTGCTTATTATGCTAATTTTTGTATCGTAGCAAGTTTGACAATGGCACTTACTTATTTTAGCCGTGAATGACGAGAAAACGTAATCGTCTGCGCAAAAATCGGCGAACCACAACCCGCAGACGACGTTTTTTCGCTCAATGGCGGCAGTTATGCCATCTGTTTTCGGAACTCAAAAGCGTCACGACAATGCCGCAGAGGTGAGCGTTGCAAGAAGCGCGGGCCCTTTGATTCTGCCATTCCAGCCTTTTCGTCGGCTTCAACTCAAGCGCTTACAACATTTTCGGGTAATTGAGCGAAAAAAAAAATCAGAACAGCTGATTTGACGAGGCTTTACCTTTCAAAGAATATTGTTTGCAACGCTCGTCTCGGCAGCCTTGTCGTGACGCTCTCCACTGCCGAAAACAGATTGCACCACTGCCGCCCTTCAGCGAAAAACCATGTTCTGCGGGTTTTGGTTCGCCGATCTCTAGGTAGAAGATTATGTTTACGAATCATGCACGGCTCAACTCGGTAAGTACCGTTGTCAAACTTGCTACGGTACAAAAGTTACCTTAATACGCAAGCTCTGTGTGCAGTTTCACCGCGAATGACCCAGCGGTTGAGGCGGGGAAATTATTGAAATTCTTCACGATAATAACGCACAATGCTGTACAAGACGTCTCTGTATACAGTGCACATTGAGTTTTACGGGTTTCTTGCTATTTCTCGAACTTTACTGTATTTGCCGCTGCATGTTACAGGCCGACCGAATATTCCCCTGACTTTGTTGCAGAGTTAAACTACGTTTTAACGCATCTTATGAGGAAGTACTTGAATAAGCCTATTATCCTGGCCGGAGACTAACTTCCCATGCATTAGTTGGTCATCTCTTTCAATTGCACACTTTCGTCAGCCCCGTGGGTGGGTGGATCTTCTCGATTTGTTGCATTTATTTCAACTGACGCACCTATTTTTTTCTCGGACAAGGGTTGATGCCATACGTTATTTAGTTTTTACAACTGAGCCGACCGTGCCTCTGTGCCTGTTACTTGAATGTAAGTCAATATCTAGTTGTTCACTGTGTGTTCCGGTCAGCCACTCCGAAGGTATATGTATCTGAAAAAAAAATTGATTGATGATTTTGCTAAAGAAGACCTCAACAGTAATAATGACGACCTTGATTGCTACTGTTCTTTATTTTCAGCCTACATATATTAATAGAAGTGTCTCTGAAAACTGGGCCCATTTCCGTGATATGTTTGAAAGTGAAGAGGAGAGATACATTCCCAAAAGGTTGCGTTCAACTGCAGGGAATAACGAATGGTTCACGAGGGATATCAAACGATATGTAAACAAAAAATTAGGCAAGGTTTCACAACGCTAAACTTAAGAAACCAAAGCGAAAACCTGAAAGTTAAGTCTGGTAAAGCTTGGCTAGACTTGGTTTTTGCTTGGTGGAAATGACTTACGGTCAGCCAAGGTTTAACTAGGCTTCACTTTAAAGCTTCGCTTTGGTTACTCCCTTCGTCTCGGTGGGGCAGCCTCTCGGCGAGTATATTTCTACTGGATGATCGGATTCGGCCTGTCGCCTTCGCAACCTCTGTCGGAGACGCAGACAGTTCACGAGGCGTCTCAAATGTATCATCCATGACGACTGCTGCCGTTAAGTTGTCGTGAGCTGTTGCAATCCTTTGGCACCGGCCGAGAGGCAGCGGATCTAAACAGAGCGAGCGCACGTGACTGGGCAGAGGCGAGCGCTCTGTTTCGGCGGCGCCTCAGTGACGTCATAGCTGCCATTCGGTTCCATTCCTCGGTTTCTCTTCGGCTATGCGCTCTGCAGCGCACGTAGACTGGACCGCGTACCTGTCCTTTGCAAAGACATGGAAGTAAAAAATTGAAGAAGCGAAAGATATATTCTTGAATTTTGACATGCCGAACTTCTTAAAAAATAACCCGAAAAGTTCTGGGAAGTGATTTCTCCCGCACTAAAAAGAGAATCTCCCGTACTTAGTTTCTGCAGATGGTATATCAGTAGACCCAGTTTATATGTGCGATCATTTTAACTCATTTTCCTGCTGCATTTTTGAACAAGAAAAGCTTTTGTCTATTGTTGGACCTATATCTAGCAATTTAGGCACAATGCACTGCATGAAAATGCATTCCGAGGTTATAGAGAGGGCTATTGAACATTTGCCTACTTTGAGCTCATGTTGGCGCGTATGAACTCGGTACAAAACTTCTAAAAATTACAAAAACTTACGTCACCCATCCTGCCATTCATCCTTCAGCAATCGCTTGATCGGGCTGAGATTCCTGAGAATTGGAAGCTTGATAATGTTATACCCATGTTTTTTGAGGAGGGGATATGGACAAACTGACGAATTAGGGGCCCCTATTTTTAAAGTCAGTTGTTTGTAAATTGCTAGAACATGTCATATCACCACACATAATGAAATATATCAGTGATAACCATATCCTTTTTCCGAATCCTCATGAATTTCAGCGCGGGCTTTCTTGTGAATCAAAGCTGTTCGAACTGACCACAGACAACAGAAATTTAGGACAGGTAAAGCAAACTGACGCCATTTTCATCGACTTTACAAAGGCATTTGATAGTGTGTCCAATAATCGCCCGATATATAAAGCGAACGGTATTAACATAAGTAATAAAGTTGCTATTTGGGTAGAAGATTACCTTAACAACAGATTTCAATCGGTCATGACTAACGGCATTGAGTCCTCTCATCAGTCAGTAAAATCTGGTGTCCCTCAAGGATCTGTCTTTGAACAAACATTATTTATATACATAAATGATATTGCATTCAGCATTACATCATCAATGAGATTATTCGCCGATGATATTCTCATTTACCATCGAATCTCCAATCTCATTGTCTGTGTTATGTCACAGAAAGATGTCTCTAACTTAGGTAGGTGGTGCTCTGAATAGCAAACTAAGTTAATGTGGTTCAGTAACCGCTCTCACGATTTTTCAAACGCCTGCACCATCAACAAAACTGGGATAGTCGGTTGAATCTTTCAAATACTTAGGAGTGTAATTAGCCCCTGATCTGTCGTAGAGCGCTCATATATATCACGTTCTGTCTAACACTATAAAGTCTCAGGTTTTATTCGCAGGTCACTTTGTAAGTTTAACAATGTGCACAACTTACCTTGTACCAGATTGGTCAGACGAAGCTATAAAATCCGTCATTCATTTGGTGTGCTCATCAGTCGTACCTTAATAACAAATTAGAGACAGTGCAAGACAGGGCCAGTCTATTCATCGCACATCAGTGCTCGTGTTTCTCAAGCATAACTGTAATAAACAAATACCTTAACCTGTCTACGTTGGAAAGCAGACGACAGATATCACGTCTTGTCTTTGCCGCTATTTAGGCCTGCAATGCGCACATTTCATCGACTTGACCACAAAAAAAAACATTTATTTGCGGGAAGAGAAGTAGTCAGATTTTCTTTTCTTTCCCCTGGCGATAAAATAATCGAAGGCGGTCACCCATTCTGCGGCAATGGCTCTTGATTGCGATGAAGTTCTCTAAGTACTAAAAGATAGTCTGACATAGTAGATGCGCGAGATTTATATTTTAACTGGTTTGTTTTGCATTCTTAGAGCTTTTGTGTTTTTTTTTCTTGAAAAGACTGAGTAAGTTGCGCTCCATGCTTACATGTTTTAATTCAGGGCTATTGTATTTCTTACCGTTGGCTGCTTAAACCTTTGTTATGATGTGCTTTTGCAGTCTGGTATATTACTATCGCATATGGTTAATTATATTTTTGGGTGATGTTACCCCTTCCCCCGCTGCTAGTCTAATGCCCGCAAGAGCGCTCAGGGTAAGTAAATGAACTAAAGGAAATATAGCCAAAAAACCGAATGTACTCACTTCAGGTTCTCGCTGCCCTCAAGCACGCTAAATTGAACATAGCTACCTTCTATAGGTTCTCATTCTCAAAACATATGAGTCACTTATACACTATACACCACGCAGATGCAATGGAAGACCCTGGAGCACCTAATGAAGACCCAGGAAAACCCACTGCAGCGCCAGAAGCATCCTCTTCCGGCTTCCCTCCGGCAAACACAGATGGCGCAAGGAGTTATGTGAGAGACCCCGTTGACAGCTATTATGCCTCTTGCACAGCGGCGGATGTTCAGGCATGCCACATCATCCACCAGCTTACCGAATGGAACGCCTTGCTCTTCCCTGCGCGCTTTGAGCTGCAAGAATTAGCGGGTGCTCGCAGCCGCCGCTCCCTGTCAAGCTTCTCCAAATCTGGCCTTGATCTGTCCCACCCATCGGAGTCCGAATCGTCGCAGGGCGAGAGAGCTCTGCACCGGCTACTCACGACCCATCACTGCATCGTGTCTTTTCACGCCACACATCCACATTCTGGAAGTTCCGAGACGCTCCTCTGCGCCGCCCTTCGGCGCAACACATCACTCAAGACCTTAAAGCTGCAGCTCTCGGGAAGGGCAATATCGAACGATCTCGCGGAGGCCATCCAGTGCTTGACCAACCTTGAAGAGAATGAATGCATTGCTATGTGCCCTGAGTTCCATGCCAACGTTTTTTTCGGCACTGAGTACTCTTCTCCGGACGTCCACATTTTTTACTTCAATGAAGATTTGCAGCTTATTCCTATTGGAGCAGCAGAGTAACGCAATGCTGGCAGCACTGAAGGGGAACTCCACGTTGAGAGAATTTAGTATGGGCGGATACCTTGAGCTGGAATCACCCGAAGAGGCATTCACCAACTACCTCAGGTTCACCACAGCGTTGACGACTCTGTGCATAGGAGCCGGAAATGACGAAACGCAACACTCGCTTCTGCGAGGCGTTCTGGAAAATCGAACCCTCTCGTCTCTAACCCTCACACATTTCATTTGTAACGAAGAAAGTACTCGACTTGTAGCCAGAATATTTCGAGAAAATGAAGTCATTCTGTCATTCAACATCACCTCAAAGTCAGAGAGCCCAAGCCCTCACAGCCACAGGGACTATGACTGCGTAGTGGCCCTATCTGAAAACAATACGTTAGAGGAGCTCACTCTTCCTTTGTCGACATGGCCCCCTTCCAGCTGTTCGAATTTCTTCAGAATGCTATCAGAAAACTACAACATGAAAAAAGTGTGTATTAGGAATATCTGTGCCAACCGTTCACTATTATCGTCATTCTGTAGGGCCCTGGAAGAGAGCGGCGCCGAAGAAGGGTTTCTTGCGGGAACTGCGCTGTAATTAGCACCGTGTGTCTGAAAAAGTGCGAGGCATTTTAAGGAATATATTCATTTATAGCGGTTGCAGGAAATGTGAAATATATTATTATACGACAGCTACCCCAATGCCCTCACCAAACTTGCTGTACGATGGTTCGGCATATTCAAGGTAATCGGCCTTTTTCTGAAACTGGTCTTCGTAGTTTTTGAAGTGCTCGTTATTTGATAGTTAACAAAGTTTAGTTGGACAGCCAATTTAAATGTTAATTTCACCCCATACTTTTTCAAAATCAAAGTTTTAGAGGAAGGTGCAGCATACCAATGATGGTTTATTCTTCCTTTGTTTCAAAGGAAGTTTACAGGCGCTTCTTTTTCGCGCTCAGAATAAAGCCCACGAGACTTGGATTTGAAAATGCACTCTTGGCCGCGATGTTACTATCCTGAAACTCACCGCAACTGATTGATTTCGGGAGCACAAAGCGCAATGGCTTGAACAGGCTTTTGGTCGCATTAAGGTTCTGAGTTGAACGTGGACACCTCGTTATGATGACGTTGTAGTAGGAGCGCGACAAAGCAGTTGCCGTTAAGCAGACAAAGTTGCAGGCTGTCCAACTTGGTGGCTGCTTTGTCGCAGCATAACAATCAGCCTTTTTCACAAGAAGTGGCTCCCTCTGGGGAGTGGCGAAAATTCATTGGCCACGGGTAGAGGTGTGCGCCGAGGCATCGGCGCGCCACCGCTGTCGACATTTTCACTCGACGCGATCAGCGCGCCCTCTAAATGTGAATAAATATACCTTTCACCACAAATCTAGCTGCATGTTAGATTTCTTTATGTCTTGTTTAATTCTTCTTTCTACCCGAGGCAGATATTCATGTCAAGAATTTGAGCAATGAAGCAACACAAATCAAACAAAAGCAACTGTGCTCTCCACGCGTTTACGCACGCGTATCGTCACCACTGAGACAACGCAATGTGGTTCCTAAACTTCTGCTTCAAACGGGCAACGTGGCGCAACGAGAAGAAACAATTCACGGCCTCGGAACGTCGGAATCGCGACTTGTGGGTCGCGGGATCGGTGGCTGCGGGTAGAATTGGCGGTATGTCCCAGAACGGCGTCAAAGCATCGTAGCATATCTCAGCTGAAGAACTGTTCGCCTGCTGCTGCTGCAGAAAAAAGAAATAGTTTTTTGTTCATTCTGGTAAAAGGCCGTTATAAGAAATGTTACTTTTAAGAGATGCTGATCAATATTCGGAAACAGTGGTTTCACAAACTGCCCTGTCGGAAATGTTTGCGTCATAACACCTACTGATTTGTTGACCGCCAGAGGGCTGAACCAAGGAAACGTTGGTATCTATAAACACAGTCTTATTCGGAACAAGTGGAAGTACGATTAACATATCGAGTACCACGTGCATCGGTGCCGGCTTAGCAGTGACTCTGGGCAATGTAAAAATGACTGAGGCATAGCAAGAAACAAAGCAATTGCGACTACGACATAGAAAAGAAGAAACGTTTTGCACGTGTTGGAGCAAGTACGATATAAACACAACCAACATGCGCGCTTGAGGTACGTGCCTGAATTTTGTTTAAATATGGCGCACACCTCAAAAGCAAGATTTACAGAACGTTTTCCTCTTCCCTCACCTTTCAACCCCTCTGTATTGTGTCCGCCGCCGCCGTCATTCATGGACTTGCGCCGCCGTCGATTAATAAATACCCGGCAATACGCCGCCGACGCCGCCTCCGCCAACTTGAAACGACCGCAACGCCGCCGCCGCTCGAAACCGACACTATAGAGAAACATACTTACGAAAGAGCGGACACTCCCGTAGGGCCCTGCGGCGGAGCAACCACACTGCCGCCAGCGCCCCGAGCGGGTGGTCAGACCGCTAATTTCGCCCTCTGAGGTTTTAGACACGTGCTTCAGGTCTGTTTCAGTTCCGGTTTCGATAGCTATGCTTTCGATTGTCATTTACCTTTAGCTATCAAAATATTCACCTACATCGTTTAAGAGAAGCACTAGTACTTGCATATTTCATTTCTAAGCATGACATACATATAGACGTAATAAACTCTCGAATCGAAGACTTTTACTGGAAACATCGTCAAGCTTCTCGACGAACCTACGCAAGCTGAATTAGTTCATGCAGGTTGGAATAATGCAATCGGGGCTATTTCTTGTTTAATTTTGTGCCATCATTGCGCCGCCTCTTTCAGTTGCAGACAGAGAAGGGAGTGGGTTCACACAGAGTTTATTTTTTCTTGTTTACAATTTGAATTGCAGAGAAAAAAATACTGGCTCACACACAATTTATAAAATACATAATAATACAAACAGCAACAAAAAGAAGTTATGATAAAGCTGGTGGCACCATGTCACCAATAAAAAATATTGCAAATACGCTCTGCGGGTTAGTCATCCAAAACGTCACCCGCGCGAAATACTCAACACGAGTTGTCAACAGCTAGACACAAGCAAGGGGTTAAAATGGCATGTATAGCGCGCTCGATTCCCGCAAATCAGCAGCTTTGAGCGATAGGTTCGTAGGCCGTTCAGAAATACAAGCACAACATATTCAATACATACTAGTAACACAATAGTAAGCTTGTACTCTTTGTAAAAGGCTATTATTGCGAGATTTTGGTCAAGGTGTAGACAAAACGCATAAAATACACATTCGTGCTGCAGGCTTTTGTTCTAAAACAAGACAAATATGGACAAATGGCAAACAACAAGGACGTAAATCGTCTCTTCGAAATAGGCTGCAGTTGCCTTCGAGAACAATAAAAAAACAACTTTCTACAAATATTGTCCTACATGTACAGAATTAAGTTCATAGCTTTAGTAATTATCGATTCTAACAAAGGGAACGAAAGATGAAATGAATCATTAGCGCAATATTGAACTTAGCGACGGTTATATGCTAGCGAGCCCTGTGTTCTATTGGCAGCGATGAGAAGCAATGAGACATCAGGATTTAAATTTGTCCACCTGTCTGCCAGACAATGATTTCTTGAAGCGAATGCTGTCTAAGTTTCTGTTGATAAACGTACATGCCAGGAAAGGCGAATTTTATATATTTCATTGATAATTGTACGTTTTAATTGCTGGGATTTAATCGCGTGGGTCCTGTGCTAATCGTAAATCGTAGCTAGAAAAAGAAAATTCAAACCTTCGTTGACCAGGCGATTTTGGCAAGCGTTTAAATATACAAGCGCACACTGCAAATTACCTTGAGCGAGCTGACAATCCCAGTACCCTGGAGGCTGAACAGTAGGAATAGCCGTCTTCTTCAGCGAAGTCATGCCGGGGTCCGTGAAGTCATCAGCGGTGAAATGGTCCCCGCAGATGCGGTATGTGGCGTATACAGCTTTTCTAACAGGTCGCCCCTCATGGCATACTCGCTCCAAGCCTTCGACCTGAAACAATTATGGCGCAGTATAACCTGTAATTATTCGCTTCACTGGCTGACTAAAAAAATCAAGCGCATAGTAGCCGGGTGTAACGAGCGATCGGCAGCACTGTTTTATTTTTCTTTTGAAGTTCACAGAAAAGGCGTCACTCACCTGCTGTTACGAGGAATGCGTGAGAGCTTCGTCCCGGGCTTCCATGGTCCTCGACCGTTGTTCCCACACAGTGAAACGCATCAGTAGCTCCCGTAATTTAATCCGCTCCGTGGCATATTAGTGTGCGCTTGTGTGCAGACTGTAAAGATTGTCGAAGTCATAAAACGTCAAAGAAAATTGTATCGCAGCAAAAAAAAAGATAGAAAAGAAAAATAAACTCGCTGATGGCAGATATTTATGTGTTTGGAGGCAAGCATGTTACATATCGTTTAGGAAAAAATCTGTCTAACTAGCTTCAATCCCTTGCGGATGCAAGCTGACGTAAACTGATTTTTTTTGTCTATAAAGCAGTGACGGTTGTCTATGGTTGTCTCTGTGGCTTTCTTCCAGACCATACCTGTATGCGGTACGGACCAGTGATAAGCATTCATTTTACAGTAATCGCACACGGTGGTATTTATCGCGTAGATCGTAGAATCCACAACGATTTTGTTATTCCCCTTCACGTGGGCACTTTCAATTGCGATCGAGCCCTCGACAGGGATCCGACTTTCAGTCGCGATGGCAAATGATCGCTGATATAGCGGTCCCAGGATCGGAAGTAAGGACAGCCATAGCGCAACAGATATCACCAAGTAGGTCCGAAACACTTAAAAAAATTTGCGAAGTTGGCAGAAAAGAGTCCTTGTATATTACTTTCTCCAGAAAAAAAATATTTCAATTTGGTATTATGGATAAAAACGTACCTATCAATGCCGATCACCTGAAATTCTCTGAAATACATCATGTCGGCGATATTGACACAGATATCACAAATTACGCCTGAATAAAACGTATCATCACTTGTACTGCAGTCTAAAACAACCATTTTTGTTTGCATTTTAGGCTTCTCTCTTTTCCTGTTCGTTTCCTAGCACTCTGTAAAACCTAAAAAGCACATAGTAGGTTTTGAACGCAATCGGGCAGCTAGATTCTAATGCTGCGATGGCTGTCAACTATTTATTCCCAAACGCGGCTCAAACGTGATCGGGGGATATTGAGGCCCGATTAGGATCCGACCGATCACAATCATAACTGCCCGCTTCCCGTGTGTCATGGTTTTTTCACGTGGTCGATTTCAAACGTGCATTACACTGTTCGACCCACGCCATGTAAAAGGTCTGTGTTGCGATGCGGGCAAGCCATCGATAAATTCTGTGTTTTAAACCGAATGTGTAGCGAGTGACTTTTGAAAAATTACGCTTTCGGAGTAATGCACATGCTCTTCCGGAGAAGAACACAAACGGATGGCTCACGACTTGCATCATATGCTACACGTGCAAAATACGTACACGCAGCATAACAACCGACTTGCTACAATGTTCTGTGCCCAAAAAACATCAAAAAACTAATCCTTCGGGCAAAAGCAAACAACTTACAGGAAAAACGAGGCGACGCGTTGAAAATCGCGGTGAGGTGGGCGTAACCGACGGCACATGACCAGCGCAGCACAATCTTCTTTATGGAAATTGAACGTTTGGATGCAACCCTGTGGACGTGTGATAAGCTGTCAACCATTGAAGTAGAGTGGAAACAAACATAGGCCGTCTGGCGGAGGTCAGACCCTTTTTTGTTCGGCCGCGAAACGGCTTGAGTGTCCGCTCTTTACGTAAGTATGTTTCTCTATGGCGCAGTAGGTCTCCCAAGCCTCCCAAGTAGTAAGGTGCTCCTGGCACAGCGGGGGAGGATCCGCCGGGAGGAAATGTTCCACAAAGATGAAGATGCTGAAACCACAGACTTTTTGCTTTCTGTACAATAAGCGTAAAAATAGCAAGACTGAAGAAGGCTATCAATGTATCGACACGGCAGAAACCCGCTAGCATTAGGCGTATGCTGTTTATGTTGTCTCACTTGTAAAATAGGGATAAAAGATCTATATAAACGCGATCTACAATGTTTCCTCGACGGGGTCATAATTTTTTTCAGCCTCTTGACCGCCCTGGGTGGCAGCTAATTTTCTGCCAGTTTCGTCCAGTTAATTTTGTGCCGCGTTGGGCCTCCTTTTATCTTTTTCAAGTCCACAGGGCAACGTCGACACTTTACAGTACTATTACCCATTAACTTTTGTGCACTTCGATAAGCATTCTGATACTCGATATTTACCGTAACATATGAAAATAACCAATATAAAAGATCTTCAAATATCATAAACAAAATGTTGCCATGGACCATTTAAGCATGTTGATTAAAAACATCAGAAAATATAGAAGGCAATAAAGCCAACAAAATAAGGAAGAAAGGCAATCTAAAGGCCTCGTTCCCAAAAGCCGAAATGAAAACCATACTGCCGAGTATGCCACAAGTCGAGAGAAGCAAACGGGCAACGGTATTACGCGACAGCGTATACAGCTCGTTCGGTCGAAAAGCCGTCAGAATCGTAGTAGTGGTACAGTTGTAGTTGTCGGCACCGCGCGTCGGAAATATTCCTTCTCTTACGGCGCGGTTCGGGTGTCCACCGAGATGTGTGAGACAGGCGTTAGTTCTCTTCCTTAAAACCAATTTTCATTTCATTTTCATTCCACAGCAGCCTGAAGCAATCTTGTGGGCTCAAATTGGGGCTACCGCCGGTTTGCGCAGGATGGTACCAAGTTCTGTGGTTTTCCAGGTAAGATCAGATCACAAGCAAGTCGATCTGCAGGCAGCGGTGCATTGCCTGGAGAGCTCACTTACAGAGCTCGGCCTTGAAATATAGCACTTGACAAGACTGAATTTCGCAGAACTGATGGCAAGACTCGTACTAACCCGTCCCAACAGTTGCGTCTTCTGATAGGAGGTCAGGTCGGGAGCTGTAAGAGCCTTCGTACTTGGACCAAACGCCTCAAGAGCACCTGCACAGTACCCTACATCTCATTGCTCGTATATCAAACAAGTACGGTGGTGCAAGGCAGGTGACTCAGCAGATGCTGGCTCGCAGGGTCGCAGTTGGCAAAATCTCTATACGGTGCCCCCCCCCCCCCCCGTATGCGAACTGACCACGAAAATCCAGGAAGACCTGGCTCGTCGGCATAGGGGCACGTTACCCACCATAACAGGTCTACCACGACATAGCGCACCACGGCTCTAGAGGAAGCGGTGGCCTTTCCTCCTATACACAAAATCATTGCGGAAACTAACTCGGCACGAAACGCGCAGAACTATCACGAAACAGGGACGCGCTTTGGAACGCCGGGACCGCCAACTCTCGGCACCGGTTGATTATGAAGGCCGGCAGCAACCGCTCTGGCTTCGTCCACTACTGGGCCGCTACAGACGTATGGCTCCACCCAGCGCACATGCGGCGGCACGGCTCCACCTAACTGGACACCTGGCCGCTGATAGAGAACAAGATGAGGAGGACTTATACGGGAATGCATCCCTTAAAGTCGGCGCCATATCAATGGCATGGCACAGCCGTGAGAATCGCAATTTCATTGGCTGCCTTACCATTCGTGCACCCGATGAGTGCATAAAGGAAGGGGAACTGCTCGCTATGTACGGCGCTCTACTGCAGGTGGAAACGTTCTGTTCGGCAATCAGTTGCTACAAACTGACATGTCGCGCGAAATCCGAACACTCTCCGATTCACATGAAGCTGTACACGAGCTCCACAAACCATTCTCGACCCACCCAATTGCACAGCAGATTACTTCTATAATCAGAACCCTCTCAACACGCAACGTGCGCATACGCCTCGCGTGGACCCCTGGACACACGGGCGATGACGACGGGAAGCAGTCCGCTCACAACGCAGCTCGGGAGGGTGTCTCGTTCCTCCCACGGCTGAAATACCCCGCCGTTACCGACGACCCTGCTGATATGTCCAAAAGCTTGGCTGTCCTAACGTGCAGACTGGAGCGTGCCAAACAGAGGAGCCGTGCTCGACTTACGGCCGTTACACCACCGCTTTACCTTGCTGCTACCTCCGCTGCTCTCACGCGGCGTGAGCAGAGATCTTCATTAATAGGATCATCGCCGATGCCGCCTGCACACAAAACATCATCGGTAAATGGTTTACCGGCCCTCGGTGCCATCAATTGGAGGGGGGGGGGGGGCAATGTACACGTTATGAAGTGCCCGTACTGTGGCCGTATGTGTCGTTCTGACCAGTACCACCTAGTTTGGCATTTACCAGAGTTCCGCAAAGGACGCGATATCCTCGTCGCCAAGCATGGTTTTCCCACCGATGGCGAGGAATTTCGTGCATTGACCAGAGCCGGAGAGAAAGGCACCTGGGAAGATATTGGCAAACATGCTAAGTGGCCTCTAGAAAGCAGTGTAAAGGATGGCTAGACCACCCATGCCGTCCCTTCATGTATCAACAGACCCCTACTTTTCCGTTCCTTAACTACCGAATTGCCCAACAAACGGCATTGAGCCTCCATTTTTAAATAAACAGCTCATTCATTCGTTTTCCTTCCATTACGACGCGGTTCGAGTGTCCACCGAGATATGCGAGACAGGCGTCATTTCCTTTTCTTAAATTCTCCAACGGGCAAGGCGTCGCGCCAAACGGGCGGTGGCCTTCCGAGGATTTCTTGGCAACGCTGCAACAGGCTGTTGCGTTCCACTCTTAAAGACGAAACTTTAGAGCCCTTTATTTTTTTTCTAAAGATTATTTACCCGCTACATTATACTGTCCCTTAGTTATTTATATATAACTGTTGCCTGAGGGTGAGAGAAACGGGAGAGGTTCGCCAACAGCAGAAGAGCAAATGATGGACCAGGAAAAGAGTGGTTACAAAATACGGCCCAGGGTTCTAATAATAGGCGAGCGTGCGGTGCTTATTGTGATTATGCAAGAAGGGTTTTGAGGCGGGCTAGTTGGTGGATATTGTTCATGATTGAACTACGCGAAAGAAACGGGGACCTAGAAGAAACACGTACACACACACAGCGCAGACTTCCAACTTTTAATTCGAAAAACGCCTCAAGCATTCCTTTTATGCACACCTAATCACCACATGACACGGCCAGGAACCAACACAGCAGATAAGTTTAACAACTGGGTAGATCCGAACTAGGGAATCAATCTGAAAAAAATAACAAGAAAAAACAATTTGTAAGCGTGTGCATGCATGCCTAAACACACTTGTTACCTAGATAAAAGGAGAGAGGAGGAGGCAAGTGAACACCTGGCTTTGAAACTAAATGACACACGGCCGAACCATTTAATACGAGCAAAAGAAAAAACTTAGTAAGCAAAAAGCGATGTGACATCGGACCAACAGTAACAACGGTAAACGATGAAGGTGCAAACACTAAAAAATAATCGAAAGGGCATAAAAGCGAAACCATATGAATGACACAAAACCAGAATACCAACGAGGTTAAAACCGAGAGTGAAAATGGAAACAACAAAAAACAAAGGTAAAACCGACGCGACGATGAATAAAAAGCTAAAACCGGGCTAAAACGTAAAAAGGAAGGAAACAACAAGTAACAAGAGTAAAGGTGCAGCTTACAAAGGACAGTCTAAAGTTTTACCTTCTAAAAACGAGATTTCTTCATTTGAAAGCACAATGGATGGAGTGCTCACGCAAATGTTCGTAAGAAATGGAGGACTGCACGTCTTTCATTGTCAGGAACATAGAGTTAGTTATGTTGGACGCCGCCACTGACGAAAGCTGTCAGAAGAAACTGAAAGAACGTTTAGGCTACATGCGATGTGCTGGACTACATTTGTACTCCGGTCTCTGCTATTTGCGCTGCACTGATCTTGATGTCTTCCACCATCAGGTACCGTCGAACGTATCCCCAGCAATCCCTGCCCAGCTTGTCCAGTTGCCTGAGTCCATCGTCTCGTGGGTGGCAGACGACTCGTTTTCTCACCACGCCGGTGAATCGCATGAAGGCATCCATGGACTCGATACTTCTGAGGTGCTTTCGAACTGAGGCAGCCGTTGCCTCTTTGGTGGTGTGGCACAAATCGGCGAGGTCTTCCACGAGCGCATTGTGCAGGGATACCCTCTCCAGAGCTCCGGCGAAATACCTGTGTGTAGTGTAAAGCCAGCTTTGTGAATGTCCGTTAATGTACACTCTACGAAACTCTAATCAGCACTTCCCTTAGAGTCTTGCGAAGAAAAGGGGCCATACAATTTCACATTTGTCCCTTCCGGATGGATTCACAGCAACAACCGCCTCTGTATAGCCGGAAATCTCTTCCGTGCGACAGTTATGCACAGGAAGCAAAGCAAATGTCTGTACAAATACTGCAACAGGTTCTGACATCGGAAATTAGGTTCGTTTAAAATTTGTGTGTGTGTAGAGCTGCATTCCTTGTATAGTAAGATGACTTTTAGTGGCCGCTACTCTTAGAGGGCATTTCAGCTAACTCGTGCGAGGGAGTTAAAAAAATGGCAGTGTTATCTAAGAGAGTTGAAATTCTGCACGGCTATCTTTTGTCAGCTCAGTGGAGGTCTTGTTCAGGCGATATGTCGTTTCAAACGCTCTTAGATCTCCAATTGATAAACACTACTTCTACAGATTCGTAATCGTTCAAATTAGCAAACATTCCATGTGAATTATATAGACGCGGTTTAGAAATAGCCAAATCAGTTTCTTTTCTACATAGCTGCACATAGTTTTTTTTTCTACATAGATCGCACCTGCGTCGCACAGGTGCGTTTGTTTTCAACCTGTAGCAGACGAGCTTTCGCCGCTCCCCAGAGGGAGCCACTGCTTGTGAAAAAGGCGGATTGTTATGCTGCTGCAAAAGCACAACCAGGTTGGACAGCCTGCAACTCTCTCTGCTATAATAGTACAGACGGGCTATTATACGGGCTATCATTAGTGGCTATTATTAGTGGCTTATCGACGCGGCCTTTGTAAATCCGACGACCACGAGGTAACATCTCCAAGCTGTGCGACAAAACAAAAGGCAACAGAATAGGCGTGTTGTCGAACGACTAAGCATTGGCCAATACAAGACAGTATAACTTCATTGCAGACATCCAATCGGATCGCAACTCTCCAGTGGGATGACGACGAGTGGCCGGAGCTGCCTGAGCACACCTCGCATGATCCTTCAGCTCAGCAGCCTGCTAACGATACTGTGAAAAAAAGAACGCCTCCGGAAACAGCCAACAAAGCAGCGCAGTGTGCCTCAACTACCGAAGGACGATATGGCCGCAGTCGACGAACAAATCGCACGTCTTTTAGCGGAGGTCACCCAGCTCCGGCAACACCGTGAACTGCTCGCTCGACGTAGACGGGCAGCGGAATCATCCGCCGCATTTATCAATGGCGCAGCAACACCGCCTGCTTGCCGCCCACTAGTGTCATTTCCTTCCACATCTTCCCAGATTACCGCAATGCCACTGGACAGCTCTGCGACTTCTTTGCTCCGGTTTATGGTCAACCAGTTGTCCAACCTGACGTCCGTGATTCAACAGCGCTTGGGCTACTAACTAGAAATGTCAAGTTCCAGTCGTACTGGTGTGCTGCAGTGGAACTGCAGAGGCATTTCCACAAAAGCGGTAGAGCTCAAGACCCGACTACAAATTCACAAGCTCCAGGTATGGGCCATGCTGCTGCAGGAAACAAACGCCTTGCCATCGATTCCAGGCTTCAGTGCCTACACGTCTCCTGCAATGATAGACCGTCGTGTACAAACTGCTGCTCCCCCGGGAAAGGCGGCAGTGTATGTGGACTGACGTTTTCCGCATGTACGCCTTGCTCTCGATAACTCGTGCCCGTAATATCAAGAGGTAGTAGCAGTGGCTGGGAAATTAAAGAAGGGAACCGTTGTGGTAGTTTCATTTTACGTTAGACCAGCCGGTGTTGTTTCCTCCCGTATTAATCTTGGCTGGTTAACAAGTGTCCGTCGGCAGTATCCCGGGTGTCCGATTTTAGTCGGAGGAAACTTTAACGCCCCACACCAGGATTGGGGGTACCCCACTTCGAGCCCTCGTGGCAGGCGTGTGCGGGACGCCTTCACGGATGCCAAATTTGTGCTGCTCAACCATCCTTGGACAGCAACACGGCCAGTTCGTCAAACTCGCAGTACTTCCTATGCTCCAGACTTGACGTGGTGGTCGGGTCCGGATGCTCCCTCCTGGCACATGGAGCCAGACTGCTGGGGAAGTGATCAGCACCCTATCATCATTGGTCTTCACACCTTACATTTCCGACCTTTACGCTACAAATGTTCTGTGATCAACTGGGACAGTTCTCGCTCCTGTATGGACAATCTCTCCTCAGATTCTTCGCCAATCCTTGTTGAACGCATACAAACAGCGCTCAACAGTGCTACAACTAAAACCTGGACGGACGTTGGTCGACCGGCACCAGACCTCGGCCTTCTTAACTTGTGGACGGCACGCCGTCAAGCCGAGCTGGCTGCTTCGCGAGACCCTACTTCGTCGCAGGCAAGTACGCCATTGCACTATCTCATTGCTAAGGCACGCAAATATGAACGCGACCTCTCTCGGTGGCAGTGGCATGCTTGGGGCGAACAATTTTCTGCAAAATCCTCGAACGCCTCTCTCTGGAGAACATTCCGTACAATGGAACACGGTCGCCGTTCGACTGACGCAGCGGCAACCGCATGCTTCGCGGCTAACTTGTGGCCAGATGATTTCGCCAAAAAAGCAGCGCGAAAGTTTTTCCCAAAATACGATGTTGTGCCTTCTTCATCCGCTAGATTAAATATGGCAGGCATCCCATCGCATGTATACCAAATGCCGTTCGATGTCGTACGTAGATGGAATTGCGTGTCCATTCTCTATGCCTGAGTTGCCGGCTGTAATAGATGATGCCAAACGGAAAACAGCGCCAGGCCCGGACAATATTCAGTAGGAGGTGTACAAGAACCAGAGTAGCGCTGCACTCCCTCAACTACTAGACACCATAAACGAAGTATGGCTGGATGGCGTAGTGCCCGAGAGCTGGAAGTCCGCTGTCGTGATTCCTTCCTATCCGGTAACCAGGAAAGCCTCCGACGGACCTTGAAAACTTTTCGACCTATCTCCTTAACTCCTACGCTGTGCAAGCTGGCGGAGAAAATGCTAGCCATACGACTGTCATGGTGGCTAGAGCAGCACGGCTTTTATCACCCAGCACAAATCGGCTTTCGTCCATATATTGGTACAGAGGACGGGTTGGCTGTTTTAGCATCTGCAGTTTTGTCGTCTACCCGCAGCCGCAATGTACGTGCTGTTCTAGCAATGGACGTTGAAAAGGCATTTGACAACATCAGTCATGCAGCCATTCTGAACTCTATTGACATGCTTCATCTCCCTCTGAGAGGGCGTAGTTTTGTCCAATCATTTTGGGAAGGCAGAAAATTTGCAACACGCCTCAGCGACGAAGCGGTCGGATCATTTGTTCCTCTCTGCGGTGTTCCCCAGGGATCAGTATTGTCGCCGGCGTTATTCAATATTGCTTTCATCCCGCTGGCTTGGCACTTGCATGACATCCATGACATAAAATATCTTCAGTACGCTGACGACATCAAGGTGCCGAGTACTCATCAAGTTCTCCGTACTCAGGAGGCTGCCCTTCAATCTGCCTTGGATGTTACCTGTAATTACGCGTCATCCATCGGACTTCAGCTATCCGTGCATAAAACAACATGCACGTCAGTAGCCAACCGCTGGGGACGCCGTAAACTTGCTGCAAGTCCAATCCGTCTTTGTCTATCAGGCACCCCACTGCAGAAAAGTCCCAGTGTAAAAATCCTTGGCTTAATGATTCACCAATCAGGACCAGCAACTGCATGGCCTTCTCAGGCAAAAAGGTAAACTATTCAGACTTTGGGTTTGATTAGAAGAATTGCCCCTAAACCTGGTGGCGCAGGCTCGTTCGTTTCACGGCTATTGATGAGGGCCGTTCTACAGCCCCGTATTGTTCATCAAGTTGAAATTTCAACATCTTACAAGAACCCAATGGGATCGCCTTGAAGCCATGAACCGAGAGGCTATGAGGACCATTAAGTGCCTTCCACGCATCACACCGGTCATAGCTTTACAAGAAAATGCGCAGCTCAATACCATTGATGAGCTGGTGCAGCAGCGCCGGGAGCCGCGCAGCCTTAAGGCCAGTCTATCGCACTCCACGCATGCACTGAGGACTTATGCAACGTCACATTCCATTATTCAGCCGCCAACGCCAGTTGCGCCAAACTTCCCCATGGAAGTTTGTACAGCTCAGCGACAACAAGCCAGCAGATAATCGCCGGCCAACATTTGCTCATTCAGCATCGTTGCTTCGCCAGAAATTTGAGGAACAAGATGCTTGCCTCCGTGAAGAATCCATTGTTGTCTACGTAGACGCAAGCATACAAGACTGCAAAGCAACCAAAGCTATCTACTGCCCGGGCAGACCTGCCCTGAATCAAACCTCTTGGTTTCAGCTTACGGAACCCCCTTCGTCCTTTTGTGCTGAACTCGTTGCAGTTCAAGAAGCACTCTGGTCCCTGCGGACCGCGTTTGCATCCGCACTGGCGCCCTTCAAGTTGTCCGGTTGCTACGACGTGTAAGCCGCTGTCCAACGATATGTCAGGACATCAACCGGCTCGCGGCACGCCTTCCGCAGCCAGTACGTATTGAGTGGATCCCACGGGATCGGCTGACCTATAAAAGCCAGGCATATTTAGCGGCCCGCCTTGCGAATACAAACTCATCACCGCCTCGGCTCCTTCATTTGGACAATTTTACCTCCCTTTCATCAAGAAATGAACTCCTCCGGCGCCGCACGCGTGCTCTCATCCCTCCGAGTGCGGTGACCCTCCCCCGCGGTCCTACCCGTGCAGAGGAGGTTGCGCTTAGGAGGATCCGGGTCGGGGTTTCCCTCACACCAGCCATCACTCGGAAGTGGCCTCAATACCAAGAATTGTTTCTTCGGCCAGGGTGTCCGATATGTAAACACGAGGACATTGAGGCCGACATTCATCACTTACTGTGGGACTGCCCAGCTCTCAAGCCTACAAGGATCCGGCACCTGATGGTAGCAGGTCTTTCACCAAGCAACCATGCTTCATACATTGCCTGGACGCAGGGACCGTACCATCGTTCTCTAATTGACTTCATCAAATCAGCTAACCTTTTTCCATTCATTTAATGTCTACTACATCATTCATCACACCTTCACCCATCATTGATGCCCTGGGGCAATAAATTTCGTTAAAAAAATATCTCTGCTAAAAGACAATGGCTCTGCCGCGCTCCTACTTCAGCCTCACGATAACAAGGTGCCCGCGTTCAACACAGAGCCTTAATGTTCCCAAATGTGTGTTCAAGTTATTGCGCTTTGTGCTCCTTAAGTCCTTCAGCTGGTGTGAATTTGAGGCTAGTAACATCGCGACCCAAGAGCGCATGGAAATTTCGAAATCTCGTGGGCTTTGCTGTAAACTTTCCTGTAAAATTTTCTTACAAAAAATAAACCATCTTTTATATGTTGCAACTTACTGTACAACTTTTAGTTTGTAAAGTGTGTGGTAAAATTAAGTATTGCATTTGCTGTCCAACTAAACTTCGTTAACTAGCAAATAACGAGCGTTTCAAGAGCCACGAAGACCAGTTCTAGAAAAAGGCCGTTCACCCTGAACTTTCCGACGCATCGTACAGCATAAGTAAACGCAAAACCTTGCATGGTGAACGTGTACTCAAGCAGCTGCACGATTTCGATTATGCTGCCGCAAAGTTGCAGTTTAAAGCTGGTATGACTGACGAACGACGGGGACGGCGAACGAAGGATGTTTTGCCAGCAGTACATTGCATTAGAATACACCTAAGGCGTGCTAACTAGCAGGTTGGTTAAATAGATAAAATATTTGCATTTTTAGCCATTACTTTTGGCTGCTTAACTATTGAAAGGCGTGTAGCCCATCGTAAATAACATCCATATCAGTTTTAACAATTTCGAAAAAGCAGTTACCCTTGGCTATGTGGCAGAACAAATTTTGGCTATTTCAACTAGTTATGTTTACTGGACAGGTTGCTTTGCCTACAAGCTTCGTGAAAGCGCATATATTTTGGCACTATGTAGCCAGAGTTTGTGGGGCCAGAGCGCTGATGGTAAGCGCGCCTTCGAAATATTATAAGCTGGTTTGAACATTAATTACGATGGCTAGACGCCTCTCAGTAATAAAGGAGCCTAACGACAATAGTTAAAAGTTAACTTTTCGATATTAGTTGACCAGCCTCCTTGTTAACACATCTTAGTTTTGATATGATGTACTACACCGCTGACAAGAAAGCGCTCTTCTAACTCAAAAAGCCTATTTTTTTTAATTGTGTAGTCATAGGTGAAGCAACCTGTATAGCCCCGAGTGCCATGATAATGCTAATGGTTCTTTAAAGACCGCGATAATTTCACAACACAGCTTCGCGCTATCACAAAAACACCCACTCAAAAATATCGCCAAAATTTTCCGTCCTCTCACCCAACTCGCCGCCGGGTCTACGCAATCAAGCAGCGTCAATGTTTTGCGAGGTTGGTGCGCAATGCTCTGGAAGGAATGGCGTGGCAGTGAGTGTTTTAAATTGAAAGCTTTAATATACACGAGATAGAACTCAAGAGTTTCGCCTGACTTTGCGCATTTGACCTTGAAGCCTGACCAAAGTCAGACCAAGCGCACACCCTCAAGAAAAATAATGCATGACTATGCGTCTTGCTGCGTATAGCCATGATTTTGGCATGGTCACTTCTAATGACCAGCAGCCACGTGTCCGATGACCAGTGGTCACTTGACCATGACCTTCAGAGATTAAATAGCATCGCCTGATGTGTATCTATGTAACGACGCATAACCATCTGCAGTCATGCAAAACTATGAAAAACCAAGCTTTCGCCCGTGTGCTGGGTTCAGCCGGGATGAACCTCGGCCAATTTTTCTTTCGTCCACATCTCTCCCTGCCCCGCCTTTCCTCCCAGACCGGCACCACAGTCGGAGGAAAAATTACAACTATTATCTGAATTGGGCACGCGTACACGCTGCTATGACTGTGCGAAATTATTTCTGAGTGGCTGCAAGAATTAGAAGCCGGATGGCTAGCCCACACAGTGATATGAAAACTTTCTGCGTTATGGAAATTGCTATGGAATGTGATAATTTTTTCGTGCTACTATAGACTTAAACAGTTTGAACTTTCATTTACGGTAATGTGGTTTTAACTGACACTAAGAATTATATAGAGATAAGCACGAATACGAGACAATTTTATCGTTAAGGTTAGTTTTCTCTGAAACCGTATAACGCAAAATATAAATACCTGTCGAGTCGACGGCCTTCAGTAAATTGCATCGCCCGAGCCAAAATGCCGGAGTTTCTCCTCGTAGCATCGGTGACCGCCAACCAGCTCCTGGCCGCCTCTGCATCCAGTCGGCCGTGGAGAGTAACGCTACGCAGGGTGTAGTTACCAGCAATGCCAGTCGAGAGACGTGTCACAAACGCGCCGGTATTTGCAGCAGTCCAGTTGACCAAGAAGAACGTTCTGATGCTCTGGCTGTGTCTAACCGAGTCCGCTAATCCCTGGAAGTCTTCCTTGTCCATGCTCTTTGTCCAAACTAACAGCTCTTTTAGGATTGCACTTGTACAAATGCTCTTCACGATCACTGTCCACCACTCGTTAGGCAAATTTTCCTCCATATCTGCAGCCCATCCAACCCTCAGCTGCAGCTTTCGGAGGTGCGGTGTTGACTTTAAAAAATCTGCGAGGGCTGAAGAGATCGTGAGGTTTCCTCTGGATACGTCCATAACAAGGTGAGTTAGGTGAGGGCATTGTGGTAGGTGTCGTAAAGCTTCTAATCTCACATTCTCCGTAGATGCTCTAATTAGATATATCCCTGAAAATGCCTTGCAATTTATCAGATCAACGTTGCTAATTACAGGGAAGTTTCCGCAAGAAACTTTTTCTTCGACGGCGCTTTCTTTCAGGGCCCCACAGACCGACGATAAGATAGATGAATTGGCGCAGTCATTTTTAATGTACACTTTTTTCATGCTGGAGTTTCCTGACAACACTCTGAAGAAGCTCGCCCAGATGGCAGGGGGCCATATCGACAAAGGAAGAGTAAGTTCCTCTAACGTAGTGTTTGCAGAAAGCGCCGCTACCCAGTTATAGTGCCTGTGGTAGTCAGGTGTCATGATATTGCGCGTTGAGATTATTCTGAAGGTCAGAACGCCTTCATTTTCTCGGAATATTCTGCCTACAAGTCGAGTACTTTCTTCGTTACAAATGAATTCTGTGAGGGTTAGAGACGAGAGGGTTCGATTTTGCAAAACCCCTCGCAGAAGCGAGTGTTGCGTTCCCTCATTTCTTGCTGCTATACGCAGAGTCGTCAACGCTGTGGTGAACCTGAGGTAGTTGGTGAATGCCTCTTCGGGTGATTCCAGCGCGAGCGATCCGCCCATACTAAATTCTCTCAACGTGGAGTTCCCCATCAGAGCTGCCAGCATTGCGTCCTGCTGCTGCGTAAAGAACAAGCCGTACATCCTCAGTGAAGTCAAAGACAAGGACGTCCGGAGAAGTGTGCACAGTGCCGCAAAAACGTTCGCATGGCAATCAGTGTGTATAGCGATGCATTCAATCTCTTCCAGGCTGGTCAAGCACTGGATGGCCTCCGCGAGATCGTTCGATATTGCCCCTCCCGAGAGCTGCAGCTTTAAGGTCTTGAGTGACGTGTTGCGCCGAAGGGCGTCGCAGAGGAGCGTATCGCAACTTCCAGAACGTGGAGGTGTGGCTTGAAAAGACACGATGCAGTGATGGGTCGTGAGTAGCCGGTGCAGAGCTCTCTCGCCCTGCGACGATTCGCACTCCGATGGATCGGGCAGATCAAGGCCAGAATTGGAGAAGCTTAGCAGGGAGAGGCGGCTGCGAGCACCCGCTAATTCTTCCAGCTCAAAGCGCCCAGGGAAGAGCAAGGCGTTCCATTGGGTAAGCTGGTGTACGACATGGTATGCTTGAACATCCGCCGCTGTGCAAGAGACATAATAGCTGTCAACTGGGCCTCTGACATAACTCCTTGCGCCATCTGTCCGTGCCGGAGGGAAGCCGGAACAGGATGCTTCGGGCGTTGCAGTAGGCTTTCCTGGGTCTTTATGAGGTGCTCCAGGGTCTTCCATTACATCTGCGTGGTGTTTAGTCGAAGTGGCTCATATGTGTTGAGAATGAGAACGTTTAGAAAATGGTTATGCTTAATTTTGCCTGCCTAAGGGTCAACGAGAACCTAGAATGTTAATTTGGCTGTCACCCTTGTTTTACTTTTATTTTCATTTACATACCCTAAAAGCCTATGTGGGCGTTAGACTAGGGGGAAACATTACGCAAGAAATATAATTAACGAAAAGCAATAGTCATATAACAACACCTATATAGTCTGCAGGAACACATCATACCAAATGTTTAAGCAGTCAAGAATACGAAATACAGTAGCTCAGAATCACGATGGAAGAATAATATGGGTGTCGGTACGGCGGCGGTTTGAGCGGAGTGTCCGTATACCACCTTGCCTGCATGCTTTGACACTTCGCCGACCGATGGTGTGGCGACACAGTTCGCCTTGGGCATGACTAGATGGCTTGCACCACCGCCCGATTTAAAGGGTTCAGCCTCGTCCGTCCGTCCATCCGTCCGTCCAGCCTAGTGCTTATAGAGAAATGTATCAAAATGAACAAACTAGAGAGGAGCGGACTATTCTTCAACCTTTCTCTTTTCAAAGAAGGAGAATCGATTAAACAGTCAATACCGCGGCTGATGTACGCAAATTATATAGTGCTAATGGCTGAAAACAAAGATTTGCAGAAGTTGATAGACATTTGTGGTACAGAGGAAGACAGATAAGGTTTAAAGTTTAGTAAGGAAAAATCTGCAGTCGGGATGTTTAATGATGAGGGCGGCGAGCATAGAATACAGGAGTTCATGCTGGAAGTAGTGGATGAGTACAAGTACAAGTATCCGTCCATCTATCTAATTCCAAGTCTGAAGGTCACGTTCAGCTGCTAAAAAAACAAGCTAGATGGCCTGGCTGCTGTTTAGGCTGAGGTTGACCATGTGTTCGACAAGTTGCATGAATGGCCGGCAGCTGTCGAGTGTATAATTTAATATTTAGTTGGCTTTATATGCCGCAAGTACTTGAAGAGTACAACGTGTACGAGGTGCCGTGAAGGATTATTGGAAGAAAGCGCCCTTCATCAGCAGCCGGAAAACAGCCTTGTTCTGTGCAAAACTGGAGGAGGCCTCATGAACCCAAAGCGAAGCCTGTTTCACTCGGTCCATGCAACTCAGATGGAATTTCAGAAGAATGTGGCTCTGAGAAATGCCTATGGATTGCTGCTAATTTAACAAATGGTGACTTTTCATAGTAACTTCCCTTTTCTGCTGTTCTCCTTTCTTTTTCTGTTATTATCCCCTCACCCTTTGCCCCCGTGTAGGGCAACGGGCAGGCTTCGCGCACTTGCGCGGGACATCGCGCTTGCCGCGTGGAATTCCGGCCAATTTTCCAATTCACGTTTAAAATCGTTGGACCCAGATCTGAAGCTTTGGCTCCCATGCAGCCTACTGCGACGTGAAGAAACTTTGCTGTGTCGCCTGTGGTTTGGTCTAGCTTTCACCAACCAGTGCTCTTTCTTAACCGGTGTGGCTGATAGCCCTGCATGTGCCATCTGCGGGTATGACGAGGCTATATCTCACATTATTTGTCACTGCCCTGCATACAGCGCCGAAAGGCAGTCTCTCTGCCGTGCGCTGGAGAATCTAGATCCACGCCCACTGAAGGAAATGAAGATTCTGTTCCACTGGCCGCGGCGATCGTCGGCGGTGAAGGCCTCCAAGGCACTCCTCCGCTTCTTGCAAACTTCCGGCCTGCACGTTAGGCTGTGACGTTAACGAACGCTGACTTTTCATAGTGACTTCAATTTTCTGCTACACTCCTTTCTCTTTCCTTTTTTTGTCCCCTCACCCCTTTTCATCCGTGTAGGGTAGCAAACCGATTACTCTTCTTGTGAACCTCCCTGCCTTTCCTCTTCTTCCTCCGCCTCCACACAGCAAGTTTAAGTTCTCCTGTTCCGACCATAAATAGCAAGTTATGGCCGCTGTGCTACACAATTACGTAGCCATGATAATGAGGCAATCTTGCAATCGCCTGAAAACTTATGCGAAATATAAGACACAGGAGCTGCGCAAGTTGTCCAAATTTCAGTAGGTGAAAATCTGGCTCCTGTTTGTCTCTTTAAATGGCGGGAGTCAGGAATGAAGATGCGTAAAATGAATGAATGAACAATGAATGAATGAATGAATGAAGCGTGAAATGTGCCCTGGTGTCTCTTTTTGTTTGTGTCAAAAAGTTTTCTAAAATTTCTATTCACCGCTAGCTCTCTGTACATGTCAAATAAATGGCAAGCCATACCGCACCTTGGTGATTTTACTCATTATGTTTGACAGGTGGCATCAATTTATGTGGTTAAATGCGTGGCCTCTTAAGAACCAGGAGAAGGAAATTGTTTTCCACCGCCTTATCGAGTACCTGCAAGCCTCTACAGTTTACCTGTAGACGCAATGCTTGTTCTTGCGTGGTTCACGGTTTTGCCCTCCCGTCTGGCTAAAGCACGTGCTCTGCGCTATAGTACCGCGTTCACTGTTACTTAACGCATATTGCAGCGATGCCACTGGCTGCGGTAAATAATGTCGAGAGACATTGCGTTCGACTCGTGTCGTATGCTCCTATTGGCAGCGACGAGCGCGAACGCTGCAAGGTGCAGGGCATGCCGAAACTCGCGGAGCATGAGCATATTCATTGGAAACAATTTTCTGCTTCAGCCCTACCCAATGTTCGTGCCTATATCAACCTGGGTACTTAATACGCACGTTAAATTTTTTTCCCATCCCTTCCTGCTTTCATTCAGCGTCTGCGTTTGAAAACTGAGGCTTCGCTTCGTGTGGCGCCGACTGTCGAGGACAGCGCGATTTATGAACAAATTTTTGCTGCCTGCGCAGTCTTCGTCCGGCCACCTAGCTGGTTCTTCCGCCGTGCTCCTTATTAATACATGCAAACATGGAATACAACAAACTCAGACTTTCGAAGAAACAAAAAGCACGAAATCATCAAGAATGCAACACAAACCGGTAAAAAGATAAATCTCGCACACCTACGCAGGCAGGCTATCTTTTAGCACTGAAAAGTGTATTGCAATCAATAGTTTTAACCGCAAAATTGGGTGGGCATTCCATTCAATAATCGCCAGGCGAAAAAAATAAAAATATCTCAGCTTCTGTTCGCGCAAAAAGAGGTTCGATTTTTTTATTATGGTGAACTCCACGAAAAGCGCGCATGGCAGGCCTAAATTACGGCAAAGGCAAGACGTGATATCTACCGTCTGCTTTCCAACACAGAGACGATAAGGTTTGTGTTTATGGCAGTGATGCTTGAGATACGCGAGTACTGACGTGCGATGAATCGACTGGCCCTGTTTTGCACTGCCTCTAATTTTGTTAATAAGGTACAGCTGATGAGGACACCCAATGAAAGACGCATATTCTAGCTTCGGTCCGACCAACGTGGCACAAGCAATTAGTCGTGTGCATTCTTAGCCTTACAAAGTGACCGACCAATAAAACCTGAAATTTTATGTGTTAGGCAGAACGTTATTGATATAAGTGCTCCAGGACAGATTAGGGGCTAAATACACTCGTATGTATTTGAGAGATTCAACAGACTATTTCAGTATTTTTGATGGTGCAGGTGTTTGAAAAAACGTGACAGCGGGTACTGAAACGCATTAACTTAAGTTTGCTATTCAGAGCTCCCCCTGTCCTATGTAGCCAAATCGTTCTGAAAACATAGCGCAAAAAAAAACACGGATGACCCAGATATGGACAGGATAGGCGCTAACCCTTTACAGGCTTGTAGTGGAAGCGATGAGGTTGACACAGGCAATCGCAGGAGGAACCGCGCCAGGTGAGGATAGAAAAGAGCCCATTGTAGGAGACATTTGATGCAACTGGGGCTTGGTATGGGCTAGTTGATAACTGTTTTTTGAAAACATCTTGTGATCCTGTCTGTAGCTTAAAAGTCAGTCACTACCACCAATTAACAACCAAGTCCAGCCAAGCTTTACCCGGCTTTAGTTTCAAGCTTTCCCTTTGGTTACTTAGGTTTACCTGGATTAAAGCTGTGGGGAAGACGAAGACCTAGGGGGTGGCTACGTGTCTGCTTCTAGCTCAGTGTTTTCGCTTTTCATTGTCTTCTCGCGTGTGGCGTGGGTCGGATAGTGCCCTCCGTGGGACCGAATGCTGAAGACACCCCTGCGGGGAAATTCCGGGCAAGGTGGCCGCATTCTCAAGTTAGAAAATCCAATCGGAACCCTGAGGGGCAAGCTAGGCTTAGGCGCTACGCGTCAGCATGGATTCTGCGTTGTCGACGACAGCTACGCGGATGCCCGCTCTGTTGCCACCTAACGCAGCCTCCAGGTCCACGCAATCGTCAGCGCCTCCGGGCCTCCAGCCTTGCGCCGTCTTCCGATGCTAGGACTTTGGCCTGTGACATGGACTGCTCTACCGCCTCCGTGCCCGTGGCACTCCCTCAAGAAACTGTGCCCGTCGCGCCAGTTCAGTATTCCCACCAAGGGCCGTCACCAGCGTCTGAGCCTCCTCTACAGATGTCTCCTAAGGCTCTCTTCCGCCTGCGGCGAGCTCGTTCCGCGTTACCATCAAGCCTACATTGCGCTTTGATATGACTGCCATCCCTGCTCGGAATGTTCAAGCCACAATTGACCACGCTCTTGGCTCTTCGAACTACTGCGAATTTGTCGAATGTGCGCAGTTTCGCGGATCCCCCTGGATGACAGCAAGCATGTCCCGGTGCAAATATATTTTGCATCTGGTCCTGACACACTCCGCTGCATGGTTTATCATGTCGACAGCACGAGCCCTCCCGAGGAGGTGCGCGCAAATATTCGCTCCTCAACTCACGTAGTGGTGCAAGCACGGCCTATGGGGCGCCGGGGCTCATACCTGCTCATCCTGCAAGACCCGTTGACTCTCCCGAAGTACCTTACCTACTACTAAAGTGCGATCGTCAAACCACAGCCCTTCCGACCTCGTCGTCTTTTTTGTTATCACTGCCACAAAGAAGGACATATGCAAAATACCTGCCCTATCCCAGCAGCTGTCGCCGACATGAATGAACCAACAGTTCCTTGTGCCCTGTGCAAATCGCCGGACCATGACATTCGCTCCCCCGCTTGTCCAAAGAAGAATAAAGCGAAGACGTTTCCCAAGCCGCCTGCAAAAATTAATCTTCCTTTAAGTAATCGCTTTTCAGCTCTCGCATGTGACGACGACTTCCCTGAACTTCCTTTATCTGAGGCCGCTGCTAACCATACGTCTCCTCACCAGCGTACATATGCACAAGCAGCTCGCCTTCCCGGATCTAATGGTATGCCAAATCGTCCAGTGCAGCCGCCGCGGTGGTTGAGTGGTTATGGCGCTCGGCTGCTGGCCCGAAGGACGCGAGATCGATCCCGGCCGCGGCGGTCGAATTTCGATGGAGGCGAAATTCTAGAGGCCCGTGTACTGTGCGATGTCAGTGCACGTTAAAGAACGCCAGTTGGTCGAAATTTTCGGAACCCTTCACTACAGCGTCCCTCATAGCCTGAGTCGCTTTGTAACGTTAAACCCTAATAAACCAAACCAAATCGTCCAGTGCATCCATCACATGTGGATACCACAGATGAAGACACAGCATTAGACAATGCAATCGCGGAGGCTCGCCGCCGACTAGACGAACTCACCCAGTGCCGGGAGCAGCGTCGTTCTCAATCCTCTCGAAGAATTCTAATAACTCGGGAGCAATCATCAGAGGAATCAACTAGGGTAAGCACTGGGCCACAATCAGGTGCCGACCACCCGTTAGCCGTGACCACCCCGACAGTGGATAAGATATTAGCGCTGATGAAGCAGGTGACATCTCTTATCGTGGAAGCTCTTCGGCCTCGTCATGGATAGCGCATAATCATCTATGGTGGTGCAGTGGAACGGTCGAGGATTCGCTAATAAGGCCTCTGAAGTGAACATCCGCCTTCGCGAAGGAAAGCTGAGGGCATGGGCGTTCCTACTGCAAGAGGATAATGCACTCCCACGCCTTTCAGGTTTCTGCCCATACCATTCACCCTCTATCCCTGATCGCCGTTGCACCGCCTCCTCCCTCAGCCCAGCTAAATCTGCAATTTATATTCACAGTTAAGTCCTGCACACACCGCTCGACCTTTCACGGTGGTGCAACACGCGTCAGGAGGTTGTCGCCCTTCTCGTAAAACGTGCACGCACACCACGTTTCTTTTTATAGTCGTCCTGGCTCCGCATCTCACAATCTGGGATGGGTTTGTTTTCTACGTTCTACCAACTCGGGTATCCCTATTCTAGTTGGTGGTGACTTCAACGGCGCACACACTGCGTGGGGTTACCCATCAGATTCCTCAAGGGATGCACACATCCAAGGGATCTTTTTGGATCATTCCTTTGAACTTTTAAACCACCCGAATACTTCTACCCGCCCACGAGGAGGCCCGTATTCACCTGATTTGACTTGGTAGTTAGGCCCCGGTAACCCTCGTTGGGCTGTTGATTCTGATACTTGGGGTAGCGATCACAGCCCTATTTTTATCTCCCTCACGCCTACGCCTCTACGGAAAATACGCCGCACTGTACGAATAACATCATGGGACTCTGTACGCGCAGACAATCATTAATCCACATTCAACCCCTCTTCAGCACTGCCTACTCTCTCTGCTGTTCTCGCTACTCACACTATTACCACTGCTGTAAATGAAGACGACCCGGATATGCATCTCTTGAATCGGTGGGCTCTTCGTCGCCATGCGGATCTTTACGCTACTCCTCGCCCCGATGACCCATCGGCTCTTTCTACTCTTCACGGCGCTACCGCACGGGCGCAGCGCTACGCAAAGCGGCTAGGCAGGCAACGCTGGGCTGTATGGTGTGCCCGCCTGTCCTCTACGAAAGGCAATCGACATCTTTGGAGAGTGTTTCACGCCATGGAGCGCCCTTCTCAGGTTGCAGATTACACAGAGAGCACTCGCCTCGCGCTAAATGTGGATGAGTACACATTTGCACAACAATCGACCCGTCAATTTTTTTTACAAACCATGACTGCACCGCTTCGTCTCCACCTGACTTATCGGTTACAGAGCCCTCCGATGGGATTACTTCTGACCTCACCATGGCAGAGCTGCTTGCCTCCAATGAACGTTTAAAATCTACTACTACTCCCGGGCACGACGGCATACCTAACTCCTTATTCCGTAACTTGGAAAGGAGGGCTTCGCCAACCCTACTTGATACTTTTAAAGAATTGTGGATTTCTTACGTCATGCCGGGAGACTGGAAGCATTCTATTGTGGTTCCAATACCCAAGTCAGGTCTGCCTCCAGTATCTCTCTCGGCCGTTCGTCCAATTTCTCTTACGCCTACCATCTGCAAGCTTTATGAAAACATTCTAGCCGCACGCTTGTCGTGGTGGCTGGAATCCCATGATTGTTACCCAGATTTCCAAATTGGTTTCCGCCCGCAAATTGGAACGGAGGACGGCTTTGCTACTTTGGCTGCTGACGTGCTTGACCATTCTCCGCAGATTCACCTGGTACGAACCGTAATCGCTACAGACAAAACAAAGGCATATGATAACATGCTTCACACTACCACTCTTGCCTCCCTTCAAACTCTTATTCTCCCTCACCGGTTCCTCCTCTCCATTCATGCCTTTTTAGCAAATCGAACCTTCAGCTTGCGTGTCCACGGAAAGCCCTTTAGTAACTTCGCTTCCAATAGAGGAGTGCCGCAGGGCTCCGTTATCGCCCCCACATTTTTTATTGTGGCTTTAATTCCTCTTGTTCGAGCCCTAGAGACCATCCCTTCTATCTGCGTGCTTGCGTATATCGATGATATAACCTTGTGGTGCTTTCATCCAGATGCGTCAATTCATCAGTCGGTCCTTCAGCACGCGCTGGACGTATTGACATCTCACCTCCCACCTCTAGGTCTAACACTCTGTCCTACTAAATCATGTTTCATTCACATTGGAATTAAGGCCGGCTTACGGAAAGCTCCCCCTTTAAATTTTACGGTACATAATTCTCTGATTCCCTAGGTATAAACTGTTCGTATTCTTGGTCTTCTCCTCCATGCATCTGGGACTGGCACCCCGTGGCTGACAGCCACCCGTAAATCGGCTCACGCTACTCTAGGTCTGATTCGTCGCATAGCTATGCGCTCTGGTGGCGCACGTGCTCATACGTCCCACCAGCTTGTGCGCTCTATCCTTCAGCCATGGATAGTATATCAGGCACAATTTTAACGTCTCACCCGCAGACAGTAAGACTGCCTTGAAGCTATCAATCGTGAGGCTATGCGCGTCATAACACATCTGCCTCGTTTAACACCCATACCTGTGCTACAGAAGTTCGCCCAACTTAATACACTCAGTAAACTCATGGACCAACGGGTGGCAAATAGGGCACGAAAACAGTCTCTCCAACTTCATCATTTAAAGATACTTCCTCCGTGGACACATTGCCAACTCACTGACAATCGCCCCAGTGTTTCCCCGTCGGTATTAGCAGCGTATCTGCCTGAAGGGTGCATATTATACACGGATGCATCTCATTCTGCAGAGAGGGGAGTTACTGTTGTGTATAGTCCATCTCATCCGCATGCCAACTCTCGCGCGAAGTATACTGCGGATACGTGCACTCCCCTGGCATTGGAACTTCAAGCCATTTATAATGCCATTGCTTCCCTTCCGCTCGTTCCAACATTCAATACAGTTCATATTTACACCGACTCCCGCGCCGCACTTAAACAGCTTAAGGCTGTTCGACGGACATTCCAGATTTCACAATCAATTCATGTGCTCTGCGCAAAGTATCCATGTCCTGTGCGCATACACTAGATTCGCGGCCATGCCCAGGATCCGCATAACATTCAAGCGGATGCTATGACTCATCTTCATACGTCAGACGGTCCGCCACCTTCCCCTCTTCCCCCAGACCCGTTCCTGTCCCATGTTTCCGATTCCGAAGTTCTGCGCCAGCGAACACGCGCTCTAATTCCACTGTGTACGCACCCTCTCCCCCGTAGTCTTACTCGGCAGGAGGAGGTATCCGTGCGCCGGATTCAGGCAGGGGCGGCTTCGACACTATCTGTCCGTCATCGGTGGCGTGCTAAAGATCTGCCAGCACCTGACAGGTGCACAGGTGCCCTCACTGTAGCGCTGCACCGGACATTTGTGACGTGCGGCACTTGTTGTGGACATGCCAAGCAACGGCTGCTATAAGAAAACGGCTCCTCAGGGAGGTGGGCCTGCGGTGGAACCGCGAAAGTGACTACGTGAAGTTGACTATGAACAACCGTTTCATCAGCAACCTCTGCAACTACCTCAGCGCAACGGGTCGTCACTCCTTTTAACTTTCAATACCGTGCATTCCTTCCCCCCTTCCTTTTTTTTTAGCTTATGCCTAGTGGCACACTTTTCGAATAAAAAAGAAAGATTAAAGCTGTGCCTAACTTTTGTTTGGGCATCGTTTCATATCTCTCGTCAACCATTCATTATACCCTACCGTATAAAGCCGCCTTTTAGGAATGTATTTCTCCTGTAAATTTTTCAACATATCACTGCAGAGTGCCCAGTTTTCAGGGACACTTCGGTAAGAATATGTAGTCTCCAATAAATAACAGTAGCTATGAAGGTCGTTATTAATACTGCTGCAGTCTCCTTTACCAAAACCATAAATTAGTTTTTTTTAGATACAGATACATCTTCAGAGGAACGCAGTGAACAGCTAGGTGGTCAATATTAAACTCAAGTACAGTCACAGAGGCGCGTTCGGCTGATTTGTAAAAACTAAATCATGAACGGCATCAGCCCTTGTCGAAGAAGAAACAAGCTCCATTAGTTGAAATCAATGCAACAAATCCAGATAATCCGTCCACCCACGGGGCTGACTAAAATCAGCAATTGAAGCACATGACCAACTGATGCATGGGAAGTTAGTCTCCGGCCAGGATAATAGCAGAGTTGTCGTATTTGTTCTGAATGCGTTAAAACATCGTTTAGCTCTGCAACAATGTCAGTGGAATAATCTGATGGCGGCCTTTAACCTGCACCGATAACTGCTGTAAAGTTCCGAAGAAAGAAAGAAAGAAAGAAAGAAAGAAAGAAAGAGAGCAAGAAACCCATGAAATTTCAATTACACTCCATACAGAGATAAGTCTTGTTTGTATGTTTTTTTCAAACAGCAATCGTGATACCACCACCTCTTTTATCTGTTCTATCTTTACGAAAGATGAAAAACAAATTTCAAATATCAAGTTCCAAACGACAACTTGTGGACTTCACCACGTTTCTGTTCCGACGACGGCGCTAGCAGCGCAAGTATAGATGAAGGACGCATGCTTGCCGTGCTTATTGATAAGACTTCTGAAATTTGCTGCGATGAATGAAAACGGTGTTGTGAACCAGTTGCCGAACTCTAGCTTGTCATCGTTGGCTGCTTTGGTGTTCGACTGCTTGTGTTGGGCATGGTTGGTGACTTTGCTGAGCGCATGAACAGAGCTCGTCACTCGTCGCATAATATTCGTACTACTTCTTCAAGAGAATAAGTTTTCCAAAAGAGTACCTACATTTTTCGTTTGGATGACTGTTTACACTGGTGAAATCACGAAGTTTTTTTCCACGCAAATTAGGCCCGAGGTGAAAAGTATTCTTTAAAATAAACCTTGGGGTTCGGAACGTCTTCGAGCTTATATGCATTGTCAAGAATCATGCGTTTAGTCTTGTAGTTGAATAAGTGAACAATTATGTGGCGGTTCTACTCTTCCTTTCGAGCATCGATGCGATGGGTGCGCTCAATATCATTAAACTGTCCGTCAATATGCTTAGTGAAAAAGTCGATGATAAGTGACTCTGAGGCCTCGTAATCTTTCCTTTTTTCGCCGCGGTGGGTCACTAGTTATGAGGCCCGGCGGCTGACCCCAAAGACCCGGGTTCGATGCCGGCCGTGACTGTCGAATTTCGATGCAGGCGAAATTCGACAGGCCCGTGTACTGTCCGATGCCAGTGCACGTTAAACTATCGAAGGTGGCGGAACTTTCCGGAGCCCTTCACTGCGCCGTCCCCTTATCCTGACTTGCTTTGGGACATTAAAACTCCCATAAAGCCATAAATCATAATCCTTTTCTTTTTCAAGTAAGCCCCTGAATATTAAGTTTTCAAAGCACCAAGGACTTGGACCGTATTTGTCGCGACCCGGGTTCGTCTCGACGTCTCCACAGTAGAGTAGAAGGTAAGAGAAACAGAATTATACCGTGACAACCTAGCCTTCAGGGCAGTACCTAGACAAAAGCCAATCGTTGGCACGGTATTGCGACGCCACAACATGCCGAGACGGTATACCCTCAGGATAAAGCAGCCGATTTGTATCCGGTATGTCGCAGTGTCAGCACCCATTCCAGAAAGCGCGCAGAGAAGCTTCACACATACACTGACACTTGCGGCAACGACTTAGAAGGTAATACATTCGAATAGAGTGTTTACACTCACCTGGAACAATGAAGACACAGTTGAGCAAAGGAGACGGTAGCCGCAAATCGCACCGAACCACGAATTTCGAATGCTTTTCTGCAGTGGTCCCGTCGATGAAGGTGCCACTAGTCGGTGAAAATTGGGCCCAGTGCGGAAGCACGTCGTAGTTTCCACGGGTGAATGCGGTGACGAAGGCAGGAGATACGATGGCAACGATAACGCCGCCACCGCTTTAGCACGTGGATCACGATGTGCAGGGTGGTCCGTCGAGGCGTCCATTAGAACAGTGAAGGTGCATTTAAGTGAAGCACACTTTTGCTGCAAATCCCCTGCAATACAAGCGTACAATACTGCACGCTTTATCAGCCGTATCAAAACATCACTTGCATAATGCTTAAAGCTTCTTTGAGGCATAATTATGCTTCAGAAAAGGAGCCTAAATTGTGAGTCTTTCTTGTGGGGCACTCTAATCGCAGATCCGCAGATTTCGATATGAAATTTTTCTAAATTTTATCGGAGAAAATGTATTCGAAAGGCAGATCTGGATCGCGCATCGATTGTTCCAATGATACATTGGGAGCAGTCGACGAGCAAAGGCGGCTGTGTGGAGCAGTGCGGTCTGTTCTACCGAAATCAGGGTATTCGACCGGGACCCTGCGTGGCTTAATTACGGCGGCAGTTCCATAGCAGACGACGTGCTCTAGAGAGTGCAAGGAACGCTGGGTATTTTTGCCGTTCGATGAATTGATGGATTGAAGATATCAGCGACCACTGGTGGTCAGAGTTCCCTCCATGTTTTTATTTTTCCTTTATTTTTATTTGACTCTTTTACAAATTATCCATCTTCTTTATCATCAGCAACGCGCGAGCCTCAGCGACTTGATCCAACCATACCACACGTGTTTCAAACGCAGATCTGGGACTTGTGCTATCCGGCGGACTCGGGTACTCTGAAACAGAACACCTTTCCCTGCTCGAACACCTGGTCCTGCGCATGGAACAGAATCTTCCTGGTGCTCATAGTAAAGATCTCACTATGATTATGGTGTTAGCCTCGGTACAGCATCGCCAAAATTCCGTGGAACAAGCCAAATCTGTGACCTCCAGGCAGAGGGAAACTTTTACCTTGGGTCTCATCGCAACATTGCGGTTCCGGCGTCCACCCAGAACGAGCCACTTACTATAGTTTCGGTATATTCATGACCTCCTGCCCGGACGGGCATGTTATAGCAATTCAGGAACTCCGTTGCCCATGCTATCCATGCTAAACCGCGACCTAAGTACCGAGGCTTCCTGTCTGTGACCTTCCCGTTTTCCGACTATGTGCACAGTGAGCCTCTCTTAAGTGTGCGAACATAAACAACGTCTTAATTGTCCGCTCTTATCGAAATGTAGTGATTTACCCCAACATCACCTGACTAAAGTCTGAAATGATGAGTGGTACATGAGTGCAAGACCCGGATAATCCTGCGGTGGTCTTATTTTTTTTCACACGAAACATTTTTACACCCTTGTAGGAGTAACGCTCCTTTCCCTGCACTAAGAGCTTTTGAAGGTGTTCGCCAACACGTGAAGGGTGTTCGTAACTTCTCTATAATGTTAAGGTGTTGATGAATGCGCTGATGATCATAGGAATACGAATATTATGCGACATGCGACAACTCTCTGTTGCTGGCTGAGTGCATCCCGGCTAACGGTGGAAGGCTACGCCTTATTCGAAAATGCCTACTCGGTTTCTATTCAAATCAGTCGGTCAAGTGTGCTCGCAGAAAATTGTTAGAATTAAAGCTGCCCTTAGTAAACGATGAGAACGAGAAACAGACAAAAACGGGAAGAAAGTGCAGTATTCAGAGCCATTTATTTAGCGGAATTCGATTGACATCAGCAGCGCAGCGCACAACCACGCAATGAAAAGCACTGTCATCGAACTATCGGGACAGGAAATTCATCAGACAGGCTGGCAAAGGCACACCTGCCTAGCGATCTCGCAGATCTTTAAGGATATGGTTATCGAAAAACCCAGTATATTTTTAAAAAATGGAAAGGAAAGTGTCGTGAGGCTCCTAAAACCCTTCAGGAAATAAAGCGGAATCTGTTTAGGTTTTAATATTTTCTATATTCCTTTCTGAGACCGGCCACGGTGGCTCAGTCCCTCAGGCGTTCGGCTGCTGATGGCAAGATTGATTTTTATGGAAGGGCAAAATACAAGAGCGAGAGATTTGAAGGCATGCTTGACGCGTGCTTCCTATCAATAAAGGCGTTTCTTCCCACGCTGCGTGTTTATATCGAGCGCGTGAATAAAGGCCTTTGTTGATAGTAAGCACTGTTCTTGTGTCCCTTCTCTTTCGCGCTCTCCTTTCATCAAAATAACCCGATACCAACATGCCCTACTTTTCACTGTGATACCGGCCGCGATTGCCGTATTTCGATGAAGACGAAATACAAAAATGCCTCTGCGATGTGTCACGTGACCGCACGTTAAAAAAACCCCGGTGCTTTAAATTAATCACGAGCCTTTCGGTTTAGCATCCCTAATAGGCTGAGTCGCATCGGGACTTTAAAACCGCAAATCCTCCGTCTAAAATATTGCTTCTGAAGACAGGTAGAAGAATGTATTATCGCTCCAGTGTTAAAGGCTTCGTTCCTCAGTAGAAGTAAGCCCTGAAGCAGCAGAAAGGTGCGTGTTCCAGCCAATAAACAAAAACAAGTTTAAGAAGTTTTCAAACAGAATCCATCACAGATGCATAGAGAAAAGCTTCTGCAATTGACAAAAGAAATTAGTACGGCAGTTAATTAAACAAAAAGTGTATTTTCTAGTTTTTTCCACTCGCGCATTCAATATTGCTCGGAAGAGTATTGGCAGTTTTTAAAACCAAATGGAAACGGTAACCTGTCTATGCCAGTGCTTCAACATGTTGTGCTGAAGTAAGCGCTAATCTACACAAAGCAAACTGCTTTAGTGCCTTTTTTTAGTTCTGCGTTTTCAACACATGTAGCTTCCAATGAGATTGCACGGCTTGATGCATTCTGCACCGACCCAATGGAGGACATCCTTTTTGACCAGCATGGAATTATGCCTCTGCTAAATGGACTGCAAGCTACGAATGCCACTGGGCCTGATGGGTTATCTAATGCGTTGCTTTCGTCTTGTGTAAGTACTCTGACAATATATCTTAATCTTCTTCTTCAAAATCACTTGAAGACAGTGATTTTCCCAATGATTGGAAAATGGTGTATGTTGTGCCGATTTATAAATCGAAGCAACAAAATATAGTTTAAAATTATCGCCGGTGTCCCCCCCCAAGCCCAGTTTCCAAGTTTTGGGAGCATGTATTTTTACGAATATTATACACAGTCTTGATACGTTTGCCCTCATAAATAACGATCAACAAGGGTTGCGTAGTGAATTTTTGTGTGGCACGCATTTAACTGAACTCGTTCATGATACAGATAGTTTTTTACATAAAGGGTTTTCTGTTCAATGCATGTTTCTCGACTTCATGAAAGCATTTGACGTTGTATAATATACAATATTACTAGAAACATTATCCTTGTACAACTTTAACAGTAAAGTAATAGCATTGGCGACGTGGGAGAGTCCTTTGCCCTGCAGTGGGTGCAGTCAGGCTGATGATGATGATGATGATGAATAGCATGGATAAATGCATACCTTCATTTAAGGAAAACAAGCGTGGTGGTTAGTCGTGAAATATCGGACGAAGTTTCTGTAACCTCAGGTGTCCTACACGCGTCAGTTCTAGGCCCACTTTTGTTTGTAATTTTTGTTAATGACATTTTCGCTGGTGTGTCTTCTATATTAAGACTATTTGCAGATGACTGTGTTTTGTACCGAACTGTTGCTAATCCTGTTGACAGTGATGCTTTTCAGTTTGACCCTGACAGAATTTATAAATTGAGTGATAAATGGGGATATAATAATAATACCCGGAAATGTGTCCAATAGGTTTTAATAGAAAAGGCCACCTTGTAATATTTTTTTACAGAATTAACTCTGTCAATTTGTTGTCCGTCACTGAATACAAATATTTTGGCGCATACTTGTTTAGTGGTTTCTGTTGGCATAGGCACATTAATTATATAACTGCAAAAGCAGGTCGAGTTTTGACTTTATTACGCATAAATGCCAAGTGGTTTCCTTTACAGACTACATAATTGCTACACACAGCTAAAGTAAGGTCTATGCTGGTTAAAGCGTGCACATTATGGGACCCTAAAACTAAAATCGGCATTGATAAATTAGAAAATTTGAAAAATTTTGCTGTCGGTTTTGTTTCAAATACATACAGGAGAAATTTCATAGCGTCAGCAGCGCAAAAGTCATTTGAATGGGTTTCGCTGCAGAAACTCAGATACATACTTATTAAGCTGAAGTTCTAACATAATATATAGAATTTTTAAACAGGTATTGCCTGTGATAATTCTTTATTTCCGTGAGACTATACAGCTGCAGGGGGGGACCAGACATTTCAAGTACAATAAATAAATGCAAAAATTGTGAATGAATAGAATAAGTTGCCCCAGGAAGTCGTGTCAACAAAATCTAATGAATCGTTTTTCGCATAGTTGTAATTTTATGCCGGAGTTTGTTTCCTTCAAATTATGCCGCAATGTACTGTCTGTGAATATTTTTTCCTTTTGTTTCCAGCCACTATGACGTATGATTATGTGCAGCTATACCCCCCCCCCCTTTCCTGTAATGCCAAACAGCCGGTGGAGAAAGTAGTGAATATATAAATGAATAAATAAATTATTAATTAATAAATAAAGAAACCCGGTGTCGGCATCGGTGTTTTGGGCGAAAGATCGCGGGCATGACACTAGCGCGTCGTCTCCAGGGAGCAGCCTAGGTGGCAGGTGGGCCATCTAGGTCACGTGACCTTCTGGCGTCATCAAAACCTGCCCACCGTGTCAAGTGGCACTTAAATTCATGACTGGTGGCTGGGGAAAAGCACCTTTGGCAAAAGGCCCTACGCTCGGGTAACCTAAAATCCCTAGATGAGGCCTGATAAGTAGCGGCAAGTTCCTCCTCACGCAGCCTCCCTTCTTGTTTTAAAGCGATCGGGCGATGCGGCTACATGCATCCGAGCGATGCCCTGGGAGACCTTGCAGAGTCCTGCAAGACCTGCAGAGACCTGGGAGACATTGCGGGCGCTTTCTGGCATGCTGTATCCCCTGTACGCTGCTGTCGAAGATATATTGTCAACGCAGTCGCTGCACGAAACGCTTCTGAATGGCATGTAGGTCCGTGCGGCTAGAGAGCAGTAGAAGGAGTAGCCGTTTGTAGCCGCTCAGGCTGCGTTTATTGCGGGAGTTACCGAAGAAAACGGGACGAGAGAAGAGACAACTCGACCACTGCTACCAAATTGAAGTTTATTGGGGCGAAGCAATAAAAGCAAGTGTTGAAAACACATACAAAAACAAAGGTTAAGATATCGGATGTCAGAACCAAATTCAGTTTGACTTGAGGTTGCAGTCATCTCGGCAGAAGACCAAACTCAAATCGCAACAAGGAATTAACGACAACTTTTGGACGGAAAGGGGTGTAGAACTAGTGAACATTAGAAAATAATGCTATCAAGTTCTGCGATTATAAAGGTTTGATAAAACTGGCCTCAGCCGTGACCTGTGCTTATCAGTCTTTTTTTGCCGCGGAGACACATAAGGATGGATAAGGGTGGCTGTCCGTTTAAGGTCGTCGTCTTCCAAGGAGGTACAACACAGCAAGGCCCCGAAATACAAGTTTGCGAGAACATGCAAACAAGTCAGCGCTTCTTATCAAAACAAGGCTACCTAAAAAACAGCAGAATTCTTGTGTGCGATGCCAGGTGAGCGGAGTGTGCAACATTCGGATCTCATGCGGTGCAGTTCATGCAAATCACCCCTTTATTTTCTGATAGACTTATCTGCAGCGCGAACACAAATGCGTACGAAAGAACACACAACAAAAAATGCGTGCGAAAAAAAAAAGAACTCTCTGCTTCTGTTTCAACTACAGCACAGCGACAAGGCACGTAACTGATAGAATCAAGTACGGCCTGCTGCGTTTATAAAGATTCAGGAGGCAAACACTGGCTCAAAAAGGTCGCTTAATCTAAAGACCATGCAACTAACTAGATGCATGACCAGATGAAGTGCCTTTAGAACGGGGGTAGACGCGTTTTCCAGGACTTTCATAGGAATTATCAGCGCTGTTTCTCTTGAAACATTTATTCATTAACTACGAGCAACGTTTTATTTATTGCCACTACGTCGTATTTTCAGGTATGCACACTGCGAGGAACGTTAAGAACGCAAGCACAAAAAAGAACAAAGAGCAGCACCCGCATGCCAGATGGTAAACTTTTTACTCCATAATATAACCGTGACTCGTTTCAGGAATGAACAAAAAGCTAGCAAATATGCGCCAATCTCAATTATCGTAGCGATGAACTCAATTCACATGTTCCTTACGGAAAAAAAAACGAAAATGAACTCTCGTGTTCCGCACATACCAACTACACACGACCCGAATATCAAGCAGAGCGCACAGTAGAACGCATTGGATGCTGTAACATCGCGTTTCGTGGTTGAAAAATATCCCAGGGCGATCTCGAAGCTGAAAGCACTACACACAACCCAGGTACACTAAGAGGCAATGCAATTCACACCCCTGGGGCCTCCGCGGTAGTTTAGCGGTTATATGGCGCTCGGCTGCTAACCCGAAAGGCGCGGGTTCGATCCCGGCCGCGGCGGTCGAATTTCAAGGAGGCGATATTCTAGAACACCGTTTCCTGTGCGATGTCAGTGCACGTTAAAGAACCTAGGAGGTTGAAATTTCCGGAGCACTTCATTACAGAGTTTCTAATATTCATAGTCGCTTTAGAACGTTAAACTCCCACAAACGAAACTAAATCAAACCAATTCACTCCTCGGTTAGACGTCGTACAAACTTTTTTTACAGCGTTCCCGGAGAGTTACGCGCCCGACGCCAGCTGAGGCCAGTGGACGGAGGCCGGCGCGGGCAGCCTGTCTCAATCTGTTGACTGTGAAGTTCTTCTACGGCGCAGATATTGGTTGCCTGGAAGGTCAAGTGCTTATGTCCTCACCAGAGAGGCGGCTAATGCACCAGAGCGCATATTCCACGTCATTTCTTCTCTTTCATAGCCACTCACTCGCACACAGCACCCCGCTTTTTCCCTCGGCGTTACACAAGCCTAATTCCTGACGGCTACGTCGCTCACTGATACGAAGGTCGCGGAGAAATTTTCCAACAGGTGGCCTGTAAATATGCAATGGACACTATAAGTCGATGACAACCAGCACACTTCTGGCGGACAGCATATTATGGCATAAAAATCATAAAATATGATAGAGAACTTGAGTACACGAAATGACAAGAGTTCTAGCCGGACTGGGTCAGGAAGTACATGGCGGACGGAAGCAGATCCAATACCGGAAGCGAGCGTTGTCCAATGGGATGCGTTGGCGACGTTGCACACGTTTTCGGTATTTAGCAAAGCTTATCAGGGCGTTCAGGATCACCTGGCACCGTAGGGCAGTGGCGCATCGCTTAACCGCTGCAGCACTGCGTTAGGAAGGGTATGAGGACTCCTAGGGATGTACGAAAGCAAAGGAGGGAATATCCTTCTGCATATATGGGAATTAACTCATTACGCTAGCGCGTCAAACCCTTAATGCGGAGCTTAAGTGTCACCTCCATATTTTTTGTTTCCTGCCGCACTTGCGTGTTGGGCTAAGTGCGGCACTTCAGTTTCTGCAGTCAAACACTCAAGGTGCGCTCTCTGCAATGCCTCTTGATGCTCCTTTTTAGTAACGCCGTTTATTTTTCTACTGACGTGAACCAACCAGCCCGCAATGATGTTCTGCTTCAGTAAATTTCTGACCCTGGCCTAGAAGTCACGCGAGTGAGCAAGGGAGCTTTCAGCCCTGTGTGGCCTCGTGAGCGTCAAAGGAGCGCGATTCTGGAAGGACATGTTTCGTTTGTAGTTTTCACTACAGTACCACGAAAAGTTGTCTCTAGTGTTCCATGCAGCAGCGTAAGACACGAGTTCATTGATACGCATACTGAAGATGTCGCGGCAAAACGAGGACAAGCGAGACAAACAAAGACGAACGCTGCTCACAACTGAAGGTTTATTCCAGACATATGCTCAAATAATAGGAAAACCAACAAGAACAATACAATAACCACATGAACATCACATGTTACCCCGTGAATCTTATTGATTTGGTTGATAACAGATAATTACTATCAGAGATGTTCTTTCCTGATGTTCACGACGTTTTTGCGTATTGTTTTGTTCATGTTGGTTTCCCTATTTATTCGAGCTCATGTCTGGAACAAACCCACAAGTTGCAAGTAGCGCTCATCTTTCTTGCTCTCGGTTGTCCTCGTTTTTTCCGCGCCAACTTCTTCAGTACGCAGATCAACCCACTAGCCCAACTTTCTGCTCTCATTGATATGCTTTTAACTTCAATGAGGGCCACTGATTAAGCGCACCTCGTTTCCAGAGCGCGGTAAATAGGTTTAAAAACTCACTACAGGATCAAATAAATTTTCTCTGCTCTCCTTCAGCGAGCAGCCACATAGATTCCGCTTTGTGGGGAGCTTTGGTCTGCAGGAACCCATCATTATTGCTAATAAATCCCAGGGCACAGACAGGCATTGAGTAAGGGGGTTGTAATGCGATATAATGGAACAATAAGGCATCATTTAATGCGGCCTCCGCCATCCTATATAAGCAGATTAAAAGAAAATTTAAACTTTTGCTTTCCTACCTTTATGCCAAGGTATAAAGTAGCTTTAACTTAAGCACGTCTCAGGGCTCGCTGTGCTACAGATAAGAGGAATTTTGAAACGCAGATGTAGTTTCCCTTCGGCTTTTCCATGTAAAGGAGCATTTTTTGACACTACCGGCGAGTAAATAAGAAATTTTCACCCCCAATGAGTTCTGTTTAGTGCTTTTTCTTCAAGACTGTGCATTCAGAAAGACATGAGAGGCATTTTCTACCAGTATAGCTTTTTTTTAATATATAGTCGAAGGATGCTACTTTTGTCTTCTTTCTTCCAAGACTGAACAGAAGAAGCAGACATGCAAAAGGCACAGTTAGAAAGCGCCATAATATGCAGCACTACACGTATTTCTTTGTCAGGAACATGGTGGTATGATAGACGCCGCCATTGACGAATGTTGTGGCAAGAAAGCTGAAAGAAAGTGTAGACTACATGCGATGTGCACGACTACATTTGTTCTTCGGTCTCTGCTATTTGCGCTGCACTAATCCTGATGTCTTCCACCAACAGATACCGTCGAACGTGTCCCCAGCAATCCTCGCCCAGCTGGTTCAGCTGCCTGAGTCCATCGTCGCGCGGGTGGCAGACGACTCGTTCTCTCACCACGCCGGTCAGTCGCATGAAGACGTCCATGGACTCGATACATCTGAGGTGCTTTCGAATCGAAACAGCCGTTGCCTCTTTGGTGGTGTGGCACAAATCGGCGAGGTCTTCCACGAGCGCCATGTGCAGGGATACCCTCTCCAGAGCCCCGGCTACATACCTGTGTGTAGTGAAAAGGCAGCTTTGTGAACGTCAGTCAAAATATATGCTAGGAGATTCAAATAAGCACGTCCCTTAAAGTCACCTAAAGAACACGGGCTTTCCAATGTCACCAATGTCCGTTCCGGGCTTCAATTCATCGCAACGACCGCCTCCGTATAGCCGGAAATCTCTTCCGTGCGACAGGTGTGTACAGGAAGCAAAGCAAATGTCTGTACAAATACTGCAGCAGGTGCTGACACCGGTAATTATGTTCCTTTAAAATTTGTGAGTGTACCTGCATCGTTATTTATAGTGAGATGACTTAGTGTCTTCAACAATTAGAGTACGTCTCAGCTAACATGTGCTAGGGATTTCAAAAATGGCAGTGTGATCTACGAGGATTCATCTTTTACACAGCTATCTTTTATCAGCTCAGAAGAGGTCTCATTCGTCCGATATTTCGTTTCAACCGCTCCTAGTTCTCCGATTGACAAAGGCGAGCTCGACAGTTTTGTAATATTTAATTTTAGCAAAATATTGTACGTGAGTGGTATAGATGAAGCTTAGAAACAATCGCATTAGTTTTTTTTCTACGTTTTTAGACTACTACCGTGCACAATTGCATTCAACTAAAAATAAACGACGCGAAGTTATAAGAGACAGAAGTGGTGGAGGAAAGGCAAGGAGGTTAACGAGTAAAATATTCCGATTGGCTACCCTGCATAGGGGGAGAGGGATGAGGGGGCGTAAAAGAATAAGAATAAGTAGAGAAATGCGGTCCGTAGCAAGCACGACAGGTAATGACACAAGCACTGTAAGTCACAGGCCACCGCAGCTGTAACCTGCACACCTTGAGGGCTGTCGAATGCTGCGATATGAGTGGAACAGATCGAGGGCCCTCCATCACAAGGCAGCGCAGACAATTCAGTGTCAAGAAAGGCTGCTTGCTGTTGAGGCTAATTATGTTGACAACGTAAGCATCGGACTTCTTCACGGAAGAATTAGGCTGGAGGATGCGTTGTGCCACCTATTGGACAGATGCAAGCACTGCATGATTCAACAAATGTAGCATCTCCAGTGAATTCTGTGCAGCTGGTATGTGCATGCTGGAAAGCAGCACACGCATGGAATTCACGGTTGGCTTTAGCATTGCAATCACTTGCTCGTCTGCGACCAGGTCTGGTTTCAGACCTACTACCCGACCAGCAGTAGGCTCAACACACTGGGTGCGCGGTGCTGGGGTTGGTGCTTTGGGAGCAATGGCCAAGTCACTTGGCGGTTATGGTCTTGGACCGGAGTTGTGACTTGTGCTTGATTAGCAATGGGCTCGGGACTCTGAGTGCGCAATACCTGCTTGGTCACTGCGGGTGTGTGTAGCTCAGGCAGGGATGGCCGAGGCCCGTCGGCGACAACCGTTTGTGCCTCGCCAGTGATATTGCTCCCAATCCTTAAAATATTATGCAGAGGGGGAGGACAAGTTGCGGAAATACTTGGACGATCATTTCCAATGCTCGCTACACTTTTAGAAGGTCTGTGACGAGGGCGACGACGTCGTCGCACCTTAGCGGCCGCTTCTCTGTGTGTGGAATTGTCTCTTGTCATTTGTTTGAGTATCGCCCTTTCCCTTTTCAGGCGAGGACAATCTTTTGAGGCAGCGTCATGAGGGCCGCGGCAATTTGCACACGTAAGGACTGTTGCCCGGCAAGAATCGCCGCTGTGTGGCTGAGTACACCGTGGGTACACGATGAGGAAATTGCACACACCTCTCACGTGTCCGATTTTTATGCATTTCCGACACTGTAGAGGCTTCGGGACGAAAGGGCGAACTGCATGCCGAAAGTGCCCAACCTTCATGTTCGATGGAATGCAGCCCCTTGGAAGGTCAACTTGATGCACTTCGTCATTCCAAGGCGCTGAGCTTGCAGTGTGGCTACACCGTCGGTAGCTGGTTGAATCAAAATTGGCAGATCAGTGTCGCGGATGGCTACGTCGACATCGTAAATGACGCCTGCCGTAGTGCCACTCCCTAGAATTACATGGGAACGAACGGTGATGCCGCCGAGCGTTCTGACGTTTCTCAAACTCTCGAGGGCGTTCCGGTCCATGACATCAATTGCGACGACATTCCTAAAATGATTCACCCTCACATCTTTAATTGCTCCCGGGACGCGAGCCTCCAGGAACTCAGACGTGGCTTGCCTATTGATGATTACCAGTGGGAGTCTCTGGCACAAAAAGGACAGTATGCGCCGATGATCTTCGCTTTTTAGTAATCGTGGACGTACTCATTAACGACGATTCCTCACCTTTGCGCAGTCTCCGTTTGGCCTTCTTGCTTACGACTCTGATGAATCCGTCGTCAGCCGAAGAGTCATCACTGGTGGCCGAGTACACAACAGTGGCCTGGCTGCTTGCGTCATTCGCGAGGCCAAGACGTTTCCTCTGAGCGGCAGTGGCTGACCGACCGGAAAAGTTCAACAGCGTCCATTTCCATCACCGTCACCAAAACGGAAAGAGTAGTTTCATTATAATGTCGTAAAACAGGAAAAAAAACTGAAGAGGCGAAGGGACGGCGTTCTGGTCTAGAGCCTTCCCCGCGATGTTATAAATTTTCACGTGAATATGTGCACCCCCGCGGACAGAGATTAAATGCTGGGAATTTGCCGTGACAGAAAAAAAAATTGCCGTTGGTTTACTTCCGGTTAAACCTGAATTGACGCGATAGCTACAGGGCCGAGTGTAACTTGCTTAGTTGAATTGCAAAGTCAGTCTTTAGCCGCTCCTTTTCACTGGGCGTTCCTTCTTCATCTTTGTCCCACTTGACACGGCGCATGCGCACAGCTGTGGCCTGCTCGTAATCGCCGGCGCACCGCGCCGCCGGCAGCAGCAGCTGCACCGCACCACCTGGTTGCTCACGTGACCAACCAGGTGACGAACCATGTGATCAGCCACGACACCGCGCCGCCGGCAGCTGCTCCGCACCACGTGACAGCCTGCCGGCGCAGCCACGCCGAAGTCTCGAAACGCTACCGTAATGTAGCTATCGCTACAAAAGAATTAGCTACGCAACTCACGAAAGACTAAAGAAACCATTGGACACGTAAATGGTTCAGCAACATGCGAGGGCACCGCAGTTTCCTGGAATCCACGTTTTTCACACAGGTGCTTAGCGCATTCGCGCATTTTCCCCTCAAGCTTCAGTGGTTGCAAAGAACACCGCCAACTCCTACTGCGCATGCGCAGTTCACATCAGTGACAGGCGCATACGACAGATGGCGGCCGCTGTCAAGCACACACTTGGCGCTTAGAGCGCCTGCGTCTCCCACGTTTCTTTTGTTTTGAACCAGTGGCAGACGAAAATTCGGCACTCACCAGAGGCCGCCACTTCCTGTGAAAACGGTGTATTGTGATGCTGCGGAAAGTCTTCACCACGTTGGGACAGCCTGCAGATTTCTCTGCTTAAAGCCAACGGCCTTACCGCGCTCCTACTACTACGTCATGATAAAAAGGTGTCTACGTTCAGCAAAGAACCTTAAGGTGACCAAAGACCTGTTCAAGTCATTCCGCTTTGGTTCCCGAAGTCCTTCAGTTGGGTTTAGTTTGATGCTAGTAACATCGCAATCCAAGAGTAAATTTTCAAATGGAAGCGTCAAAATCTTGTGGACTTTACTCTGGGCACGATAAGAAGCGTGTAAACGTTGCAAATGCTCTTTGAAAAAAAAAACCATCATTGGTATATTGTCACTTGCTCTATAACTTTTATTTTGAAAAAATATGCGGCAAAATTAAGGATTACATTTGCTGTCCAACTAAACTTTGTTAACTAGCAAATAACGAGCGTTTCAAGAACTACGAAGGCCAGTTCTAGAAAAAGGACCATTACCCTGAACTTGCCGAAGCATCCTACAGCGCGTTCTCATATTGTTTAAAGCGGTAACAAGTAAACATAAATCATTATATGGTGAACGTCTTCTGAAGCAGGTGCACGATTTCCATTACGCTCCCGCAAAATTGCAGTTTAAAACTGGTATGACTGACGCCAGACGTGGGCGGCGAACGACTGCCGTATATTGAAAAGCAAAGGGGATAATGCACGTTGTTCCACCTAAGATTTTACACAATCTTTAAAAATAGGCTTTCCGAGTTAGAAGAGCGCTTTTCTGGCATAGAATTGCCAGCAGTACATTGCATTAGAATACACCTAAGACGTGCTAACAGTTGGCGTGATTTTCGTTATGAATAATTGAGTGCCTAGTTGCTGACAATTACACCGGTTTTAAAGGTACCATATTATTTTGAAAAAATATGCGGCAAAATTAAGGATTACATTTGCTGTCCAACTAAACTTTGTTAACTAGCAAATAACGAGCGTTTCAAAAACTACGAAGGCCAGTTCTAGAAAAAGGCCCATTACCCTGAACTTGCCGAAGCATCCTACAGCGCGTTCTCATATTGTTTAAAGCGGTAACAAGTAAACATAAATCATTATATGGTGAACGTCTTCTGAAGCAGGTGCACGATTTCCATTATGCTCCCGCAAAATTGCAGTTTAAAACTGGTATGACTGACGCCAGACGTGGGCGGCGAACGACTGCCGTATATTGAAAAGCAAAGGGGATAATGCACGTTCTTCCACCCGAGATTTTGAACTATCCCTAAAAATAGGCTTTCCGAGTTAGAAGAGCGCTTTTCTGGCATATAATTGCCAGCAGTACATTGCATTAGAATACACCTATGACGTGCTAACTAACAGGTTGGTTAAATAAATAATATATTTGCATTTTTAACTATTACTGTAGGCTCCATAACTATTGAAAGGCGTGTAGCCCACCGTTAATAACATCCATATCAGTTCTTAGAATTTTGAAAACGCGGTTACCCTTGTCTCTGTGGCAGAACAAATTTTGGCTATTTCAAATAGTTATGTTTACTGGACAGGTTGCTTTGCTTGGAAGCTTCTCGAAAGTGCATATATTTTGGCACTATGTAGCCAGAATTTGTTCGGCCACAGCGCCCAGGGTAACCGCGTTTTCGAAATTCCAAAAACTTGTATGGACATCACATAACGGTGGACTACATGATACTCAATTTTTAAGAATGCTAAAGGCAATAGTAAAAAGTTAGCTTTTCAGTATTAGTTAACCAGCCAGTTAGCATGTATTAGCAATGCTCTTATGTACTACACCACTCACAACCCTATGCCGAAGAAAGCGCTCTTGTAACTGAAAAAGTCTATTTTTAAAACCTGCGTAGTCTTAGGTGAAACACCCTGTATAGGCCAGAGCGTCATTATGACTCATCACGGAATCATGGTTCCTCAAGTACCGCGATAATGGCACAACACAGCAACTCAACCATTTCGATCCTCAATTCGACGGGCGGTGGGCACACTGTGGGGAGGTGTGACACCTACCAAATGTGTGGGCCTGACAGCAAAACTCTTCCCTACCCCCTATCCCAAACCCTACTCGAGAGGACTAGGAGGCGACCCTGTCCGGCTGCTGCACCCTCGAGGCCCAAAGGTCTTTAACGCAGCGCGCCCGGGCTGCGGCAACTGCCATTGGGGTGGGTGCCTGACTAGGCATCCCACCTAGTGGTTGTAAGGGCGTGACCCTTCAGGTCATGACCCCCAACACCTCTCTCTAAGATTAATAAATGTTTTCACCACCACCACAACACAGCATCCCACTATCACAAAAACAGCAGTTTTAACATATCGCCAAACTTTCCCGTCCTCTCAGCCAACTCGTCGCCGGGACTACGCAATTAAGCAGCGTCAATGTTTGTCCAGGTAGATGCGACATGCTCTGGGAGGACTGGCGCGGCAGTGTGTATTTTAGAGCGAGGGTTCTACTGCTCGAGGTACAACTAAGAGTTTCGCCTGGCTTTGCGCGATTGACCTGGATGCCCGACCAAACTCAGGCCAAGAGCACACAGCGCGAAGAACGAATGAATGGAAAACTTCATTGCTAAGAGATATCCTCGCGGCGTAGATAGGTCCCTCAGTCCAGGGCCCCAGTGGCCTTTGTTGTCTTGCCAGCACTGTCGATCAGCTTGAGTTGTTCTTGAGGCTTCGAGCAAGACAGCGCAACCTCCCACTGCACAGGTGTGCGTGTGTGGTTTATTGGTACTGCCTGCGTTTTCTGACAGGCCCGTGTAACGTGATAAAGCGTTGAGTGTTCCCCACAGAGCGGGCAATTGCTGTCATATGTTGAAGGATAGATTTTGCTTAGTAAACTGAGATTGGGGTACATATTAGTCTGAAGCTGTCACCAGGCAACCAACTGCTCTCTACTAAGGTTTTTGTGGGGAGAGGGTAGGTCCTCCTGATGGCTTTTTGTTGTTCCAAGATGGCTCCATACCGCCTAGTGACTGCGTCTAGTTCCCCTTCGGTGTGCGCCTCCCGGTGGGCGTATGCTCGAGCGTTGGCGTCCACGCGTTGGTTCCCTTTGAGAGCCTCGTGACCTGGTGTCAGCGTGTTCAAGCATCTTGTAAAGGTGTTTGTTCTCGCTTTGAGTTTGCGGATGGCCGCAGTGGGGTATGCGTGCAATGCCGTGTCTTCTGGACGCCTCTTTCGTGTCAGTAATTATCTGTGCATGGGGCCCCTCGCCCTGATGAGTGATGGCGAGTGCAATTGCTGCTTCCCCTGCCTCAAGAATGCTGTTGGTTTTGATCAAAGCGCCGTTGATTTCCCTAAGCTGGCGATCCACCACGCTGGCTACGGAGCCGTATCGTTCTCTGTATGTGGTTGGGTAAACGTATAATACGCCTTTTTTTCCCGGCGAAGCTTCTTTCGTGAGCTTCCAATCTTGCCTTTCTTCTCGCCTTGTGTATATATAGATGCATGTTTCTCGGAATTGGCCAAGAGTAACAATGCATGATTATCCGTCCTATCTGTGCATAGCAGTGATATGGCATGGTCACAAATAATGGTCAGCAGCCACGTGGCCGAGGAGCAGTGGTTACTTGACCATGACCTTCGGAGCAGAAATTCTCATCGCCGGATATGTATCCATGTAACCACGCATAACCATGTGCTCATGCAAAACGAAGCTCTCGCCGTGTGCTAGGTTCAGCCGGATTGAACCTCAACCATTTTTTCGTCCTTTCGTCCACATCTTTTCCTAATGCGTCATTTTTCCCAGACCAGGACTACAGTCGGTAGGAAAACAAAAACTATTATCTGAATAGGGCACGCGTATACGCTGCTATCAATCAGCGAAATTAATTCTGAGTGGCTGCAACAATTAGAAGCCAGATGGGTAATCCACGCCATGAAATGAGACCTTCCCGCGTCACATAAATTGCTGCGGAATATTTCACACAAACAGTTTCAACTTTGATTTACCGTAATGAAATCATAACTAGCACTAAGAATTATACACAGATAAGCACAAATACGAGACAATTTTATCGTTCAGGCAAGTATTCTCTGAAATCGAACAACCTCAAAATATAAATACCTGTCGAGTCGACGGCCTTCGGTAAATTGCATCGCCCGAGCCAAAATGCCGGAGTTTCTCCTAGTAGTATCGGCGATCGCCAACCAGCTCCTGGTCGCCTCCGCGTCCAGTCGGCCGTGAAGTTTAACGCTGCGCAGGGTGTAGTTACCAGCAATGCCAGTCGAGAGACGTGTCACAAACGCGCTGGTATTTGCAGCAGTCCAGTTGACCAAGAAGAACGTTCTGACGCTCTGGCTATGTCTGACCGAGTCCGCTAATCCCTGGAAGTCTTCCTCCTCTATGCTGTCAGCCCAGATTAAGAGCTCTTTTAGGCTTGCATTTGTACAAATACCCTTTACGATAACTGTCCACCATTCGTTAGACACGTTTTCAGCCATATCCGCACCCCTACCAACGCTTCCGGAGGTACGGTGTTGACTTTACATAATCTGCGAGGGCTAAAGACATCGTGAGCTCTCCTCTGGAAACGTTCATAGCAAGGCGAGTTAGGTGAGGCCATTGTGGTAGCTGTCGTATAGCTTCTAATCTCACATTGTCCGTAGCTGCTCTAAATAGATATATTCCTGAAAATGCTTTGCACTTAATCAGATCAGCGTTGCTAATTACTAAGTAGTTTCCGCAAGAAACCTTTTCATCAGCGCCGCTCTCTTCTAGTGCACTACAGATCGACGATAACGGAGAATATTCGGCGCAGACATTCGTAATATAGACTTTTTTCATGTTGGAGCTTTTTGTTAACATTCTGAAGAAATTTGCCCAGATGGCAGGGGGCCATATCATCAAAGGAAGAGTGAGTTCTTCTAACGTTTTGTTTTGAGACAGCGCCGCTACCCAGTCAGAGTCCCTGTGGCAGTCAGGTCTAATGCTATCATTGGTTGAGATGATGCTGAAGACCAGAAGGACCTCATTTTCTCGAAGTATTCTGCCTACAGTTCGAGTACTTTGTTCGTTACAAATGAATTCCGTGAGGGTTAAAGACGAGAGGGTTCGATTTTGTAAAACTCCTCGAAGAAGCGCTTGTTGCCTTTCGTAATTTCCAGCTCCTATGCACAGAGTTTTCAATGCTGTTGTGAACCTCATGTAGTTGGTGAATTCCTCTACGGGTGATTCCAGCTCAAGTGATCCGCCCATACTAAATTCTCTCAACGATGAGTTCCCCTTCAGTGCAGCCAGCATTGCGTTCTCCTGCTGCGTAAGGAACAAGCCGTACATTCTCAGTGAAGTCAAAGACGAAGACGTCCGGAGCAGTGTACACAGTGCCGCAAAAACGTTCGCATGGCAATCAGTGCTCACAGTGCATTCAATCTCTTCGAGGCTGGTCAAGCACTGGATGGCCTCCGCAAGATCGTTCGATATTGCCCATCCCGAGAGCTGCAGCTTTAAGGTCTTGAGTGACGTGTTGCGCCGAAGGGCGTCGCAGAGAAGCGTCTCGCAACTACCAGAACGCGAAGGTGTGGCGTGAAAAGACACAATGCAGTGATGGGTCGTGAGTAGCCGGTGCAGAGCTCTCTCGGCCTGCGACGATTCGGACTCCGATGGATCGGGAAGATCAAGGCCAGATTTGGAGAAGCTTGACACGGAGAGGCGGCTGCGAGTACCCGCTAATTCTTGCAGCTTAAAACGCGCTGGGAAGAGGAAGGCGTTCCATTGGGTAAGCTGGTGGATGATGTGGCATGCCTGAACATCCGTTGCTGTACAAGAGGCATGGAAGCTGGCAAAGGGGCTTGTAACGTAACTCCTTGCGCCATCTGTGCGTGGCGATGGGAAGCCGGAAGAGGATGCTTCGGGCGCTACAGTAGGCTTTCTTGGGTCTCCATGAGGTGCTCCAGGGTCTTCCATTGCATCTGCGTGGTGTTTAGTTTTAAGTGACTTATGAGCATTGAGAATGAGAATGTTTAGAAGATGGTTATGTTTAATTCTTCCTGCCTAAGGGCCAGCGAGTAACCGAAATGAGTTAATTCGCTATTTTTACTTTTTTTTTATTTCTTACTCTGAACGCTAATGTGGGCGTTAGATTGGGAGCGGGGGGAGAGGGAAAATCTCTCAAAATATAGTTAACTAATTACACTAGTAATATACCTGACTGCAGGAACACATCATAAAGCTTTAAGGAGCCAACGGTAAGAAATACAATAGCCCTGAATGAAAGCATGTAAGCATGGAGTGCAACTTACTCAAAGACTTTTCAAGAAAAAAAAACACCAACCGCCAAGAATGCAAAACAAACGGCAAAAAGATAAATTTCGCGCACCTACTCTGTCAGATTATCGTTTAGTACTTAGACAACTTTACCGCAATCAACATTGTTAACCGCGGATTGGGGGACGGCACTCGATTATCTTATCGCCAGGGGAAAGAAAAGAAAATCTGACTACTTCTCTTCCCGTAAATGGATGTTGAATTTTTGTTGTGGTCAAGTCGATGAAATGTGCGCATTGCAGGCCTAAATAGCGGCAAAGCCAGGACGTGATATTTGTCGTTTGCATTCCAACCTAGAGAGGTTAAGGTGTTTACTTATTACTGTTATGCTTGAGAAACGCGAGCACATACCTGCGATGAATCGGCTGGCCCTGCTTTGCACTGTCTCTAATTTGTTAATAAGGTACGGCTGATGAGGACAACAAATCTGTGACGGATTTTCTAGCTTTGGTCTCACCAACGAGGTATAAGCAATTAGTCGCGTGTGCTTTGCTAGCGTTGCAAAGTGACCGGCGAATAAATCCTGAAGTATCATATGTGTTATTCAGAACGGGACTGATATGAGTGCTCTACGAAAGACTAGGGGTTGAATACACTGCTAAATATTTGAAAGATTCAACAGACTCTATTTCAGTATAGTTGATGCTGCAGGTGTTTGACAGAACGTGACAGCGGTTACTGAAGCGCATTAACTTAGTTTGCTATTAAGAGAACCACCTATGTAATAATGTAGACATTTAGACTAATTGGTCTGTAACAACACCGTAAGCGAGGTAAGAGAATTGACCGTAAATTGCACAATCATCGGCGAATAATCTCATTGGTGATGTAATGCTGAATACAATATTATTAATGTGTGTGTATAATGTTTGACCGGGATCATATATATATATAAAAGAAGCCAACAATCACTGAAACCAAGGTGCATAGGGGAATGTTTCTATTTCTTTTTATTTGTAGTGCCAATCAATTATTTTAAAGAAAATTGCTTTTAAAGAAAATTACTACCGCGTCCGGTAGAGCACCGGACGCGGTATTCGGAGGTCGAGGGTTCCGACCCCACCGGCGGCATGGTTGTTTTTTCTGCTGCTTTATAAGAATTTTTTTTAAACTAATTGATTGGCACTAAAGGTAGAAAAATAGAAACATTCCCCTATGCACCTCGGTTTCGGTGATTGTTGGCTTATTTAATATGTTTGTCAAACGAGCCCCTTATTTCATTTCCCATGTCCGCTATATATATATATATAAATATATATATATATATATATATATATATATATATATATATATATATATATATATATATATATATATATATATATATATATATATATATGACCGATTGTAATCTCTGGTCGAGGTAATCTTGCACCGGTCTAATAACTATTATTTATGGTAATGCTGTTGATTTTATATACTAGGCGATTATGACCCCCACGATCAAACGCCTTTCAAAATTCGATGAAAATGGCGTCTTTTTGCATAGTTCAGCATGTCAACATTCAGGAATTTACTTTTCGATTATTCCGTTTTCCGCTTGCATCTCTTTGCAAAGCATAGGTACGCAGTCCAGTCTGCGTGCGCTCCACTGCTCACGCCTTTCGCACACAGGCGTTTGTTTTTAAAAGCGAAAGCAATTGCTACTCTCCTCCGCGGCTTCTTCGCCGCGTGCGTGAGTTTGACCTTGAACAGAAGAGGAACCATGTGAGAGCTATGATGTCACTTAGCCGCCACAACCGAAACAGAGCGCTCGCCTCTGCCTAGTCACGTGACAGCCATGACGTCATTCAACCGCAGCTACGCCGGAGCCGTGCGCTCGCTCTGTCTAGCTAGACTTAGCCGGTGCACACGGATTGCAACAGGTCTCGACAATTGAATGCCACCAGTCGTCATGGATGATGCAGGCCAGACGCCTCGTGAACTGTCTGCCTCTCAGAGGTGTAGAAGACGACAGGCCTAATCGGATCATCGAGTAGTAGTATGCTCGCATAGAGTCTGCCGCCCAGAGACGAAGGGAGTGACCAAAGCGAAAGCATTAAAGTTTGTCTGGTAACCCTTGGCTAAACGTAAGTCATTACCACCAAGCAACAACCAAGTCTAGACAAGCTTTCAGCCTTATCTTTCAAGCTTTCGCTTTGGTTACATAGGTTTAGCAGGGTTAAACTTGTGCCTTTTTTTAGTTTAGACACCGTTTGATATCCCTCGTGACCCATTCATCCTTCCCTGCCGTTGAAAACCGGCTTTTAGTAATATATTTTTTCATGCGACTGTTCAATATATCACTGAAAAGTGAACAGTTTTCAGTGACAGTTCGATTAGAGTATGTAGGCTGAAATAAATAACACTAGCTATCAAAGTCGTCATTAATACTGTTCAAGTCTTCTTAAGCAAAGCCATGAATCAATTACTTTAATACAGATAGACCTTCCGAGTGGCTGACGAACACACAGTGAACAACAAGGCGGTGACTGATACATTAAGTACATTCCCTGTGGCACGTTCGGGTGAGTTGTAAAAACTAAATCAAGTGTGGCATCAGCCCTTGTGGGAGACGAAAAAAGTTGAGTCACTTGAAATAAATGCATCAAATCAAGAAAAACAGAAGTTCCACGGGGCTGACCATTACCAGCAATTGAAATAGATGACCAACTGATGCATGGGAAGTTAGTCTCCGGCAAGGATGATGGGCGAGTTCGCGTACGTGCTCTGAACGTGCGTTAAAACAACGTTTAACTCTGCGACAAAACCAGTAGAATAATTCGACGGCTTGTAACGTGCACCGATAACTACTGTAAACTCGAGCACGGAGCAACAAATCCATAAAATTTAATTGTGCCGGAATACGTCTACTTAGGGCAGGTAGTGACAGCTGATCCGGATCATGAGAGGGAGATAACTAGAAGGATAAGAATGGGGTGGAGCGCATATGGCAAATTCTCGCAGATCATGAGTGGCAGTTTACCAATTTCCCTCAAGAGGAAAGTGTACAACAGCATAATCTTACCGGTACTCACCTACGGGGCAGAAACGTGGAGGCTAACGAAAAGAGTTCAGCTTAAGTTAAGGACAACGCAGCGAGCCATGGAAAGAAAAATGATAGGTGTAACGTTAAGAGATCGGAAGCGGGCAGAGTGGGTGAGGGAACAAACACGGGTTAATGACATCCTAGTCGAAATCAAGAGAAAGAAATGGGCTTGAGCAGGGCATGTAATGCGAAGGCAAGATAACCGCTGGTCTTTAAGGGTAACGGAGTGGGTTCCAAGAGAAAGTAAGCGTAGCAGGGGGCGGCAGAAGGTTAGATGGGCGGATGAGATTAAGAAGTTTGCAGGCAAAGGGTGGATGCAGCTGACAAAGGATAGGGTTAATTGGAGAGACATGGGAGAGGCCTTTGCCCTGCAGTGGGTGTAATAGGGCTGATGATGATGATGTATACAGTAATATGCATTGTAGTCATGTCTTTTCGCACACTAATTATGACACTACCACCTCTTTTATCTGCTCTATATTTACGGAAGATGAAAAACAAATTTGAAATGTGAACTTCTGAACCGGCCATTTGTGGAGTTGACCACGTTTCTGTTCAAGACAATGGCGTCAGCAGCGCAGTATAGATGAAAGAGGCCGGCTGGTCTTGCATATTGATAATGCTTATAAAATTTGCTGAGTTGAAGGAAAATAGTGTTTTAGTCGTGCTTTGCCGAGCGGTACCTCGTGATGGTTGGCTGATTTGATTGTCGACTGCTTCGGTTGGCGACGGTTGGCGACATTGAGGAGCGCATGAACAGGCCTTGCCACTTATCGCATCATATCGGTACTGCTTCTTCGAGCGAATATGTTTGTCAAAAGAATACCTGGCTTTTTAGTTTCGATCACGGTTTAGATGGTTGAAATTTTGAAGTCCTTGCTGGGAAAATTAGGGCCGAGGTGAAAAATCTTCGATATAAACGTTGGGGTTTGTAACGACTTCGAGCTTATATGCATTGCCAAGAATCAGGCGTTTGGTTTTTAGTTGAAAAAGTTAATTATGGGGCGGTTCTGTTCTGCCTTTCGAGCACTGATGCGATGGCGCGCTAAATATTTTTAAACTGTTCATCAATATGCTTACTGCAAAAGTCGACAAGTGACTCTGAGGCCTCGTAATCTTTCTTTCCTTTGCCGCCGCGGTGGGTCTGTAGTTATGAGGCTCAGCTGCTGACCCGAAAGAAGCGGGTTCGATCCCTGCCACGACTATCAAATTACGATGGAGGTGATTTTCTAGAGGCCCGTGTACCGTGCGATGCCAGTGCACGTTGAACTACCCCAGGTGGTCGAAATTTCCGGAGCCCCTCGCTACGGCGTACCTCATAGCCTGAGTTGCTTTGTGATATTAAATCTCCCATAAAGCCACAAATCAGAAACCTTTTCTTTTTCAGGTAAGCCCTTGAATATTAAGTTCTTTTGGCGTATGCGGTTGTTCATGTCATCCGCAAGGTTAATCACACTGCTTTGACCACCACACGAACGGGCACGAGCCGGTACGTTTGTTTTCATGTCGAGGATTGCGTCCTTAACAAATGAGCTATTTTCAATCTTCCTATGTGTTCTCTATCTTCGAAAGAAATTTCTTGATGTCCGTTGGACTGGCTGACATATCCTTCATTTTCCTTAGTACTTCTTTTTGGAATTTGCCTTGAGATGACGCAGCATTTTTCAAAGCACCAAGGATTGCATCTTATTTGTCGGGACCCGGGTTCATCGCGACGTCTCCGCAACAGAGTAGAAGGTAACACAAACAGAATTATATCGTGACAAGCTAGCCTTCAGGGCAGTACCTATAGTTAAAAGCAAACTGGTGGCACGGTATTGCTACGCCTCAACATGGCGAGACGGAATACCCTCAAACTGAAGTAGCCGAATCGTACGCGGTATGTGGCAGTGTCAGCACCCATTTCAAAACGCGCACAGAGAAGCTTCACACATACGCTGGTATTTTCGAAAAAGACTTAGAAGAAAGTACATTGGAATAAAGTGTTTCCACTCACCGGGAACGATTAAGGCGCAGTTGAGTGAAGGACACCGTAGCCGCAAAACCCAAGGAACCACGGATTTCGAATGCTTCTCTGTAGCGGCACCACCGATGCAGGTGCCACTAGTCGGTCAAAATTGGGCGCAGTGCGCTATCACGGTGCGCCGTTGTAGTTCCCACGTGCGAATTCGGTGACGAAGGCAAGAGATACGATGGCAACGATAACGCTGCCTCCGCTGTAGCACGTGCATCACGATGAGCAGGATTGTCCGTCGAGGCGTCCACTAGAACAGTGAAGACCCAGTTTAGTTAAGTACATTCTAGGTGAAATTCCCCAGCAATGCAAGCCTACAATCCTGTACGCTCTATCAGCCATATCAATTAATGAGCCCGACTTGCTTAGGGCTTACATGTTCTCTGAGGTATAATTATGTTTAATAAAAGGAGTTGAAAATGTGAGTCTTTATTATGGTGGATTCTAATCTCAGATCCGCAGCACTTCGATACGATTTTGTCTAAGTTTTTTCGGAGCAGATCTATTCGAAAGACAGATGTGGATCGCGCATCGCTTGTTCCACTGACAGATTGGGAGCAGTCGACGAGCAACAGCGGCTCCGTGGAGCAGTCCGGTCTGTTCCACCGAAAACAGGGTATTCGACCGGAAGCCTGCTTGGCTTAATTACAGCGTCAGTTCCATCGCAGACGACGCGCTCCAGAGAGTGCAAGGAACGTTGGGTACTTTAGCAGATGGATGAATTGGGGGATTGAAGATAGCAGCGTCCACTGGTGGTCAGAGTTACCACCATGTTTGATTTGTTCTTTATTTTTATTTTACTGTCTCATAAATTAGTCTAACTTCGCCATTTTCTTTACCGTCAGCGACTCACGAGCCTCACCGAGTTGCTCCAACCAGACCACATGTATTTGAAATGCAGATTTGGGACGGGTGCTATCCGGCGGTCTCAGGTAAACTGAAGCAGAACACCTTTCCCTGCTTGAGCACCTGGTCCTGCGTCCGGAGTAGAATCTTCTTGGTGCTCATAGTAAAGATCTCACTATGATTATGGTCTTAGTATGGACACAGTATCGCCAAAATTTCGTGGAACGCGCCACATCTGTGACCGCTATGCAGAGGGAAACTTTCACTTTGGGTCTCATCGCATCATTGCGGTTCCGGCGTCCACGAAGAATGAGCCACTTAGCATAGATTTGCTATATTCATGACCTCGCTCGCAGACGGGCTTGTTAGTACAATTCAGGAGCCCCGTTGCCCATGCTATCCATGCTTAATCGCGACATTAGTACAGAGGCTTGCTGTTTGTGTCCATCCGGGGTTTCGCCTGTGTGGACATCGAGCCTTTCTAAAGTGTGCGAACATAAGCAACGTCTTATCTGTCCGCTCTTATCGAAGTGTAGTGATTTATCTCAAGATCACCTGACTAATGTCTGAAATGTGTGGTACCTGAATGCAAGCACCCGATAATCCTGCGGTGGTCTTACTTTTTTTTAACACACGAAAATTTTTTGCACTATTATAGGAGTAATGCTCGTTTGCCCTTAACAACAGCTTTTGAAGATGTTCACCAACACCATAGAAGTGTTCGGGACTTCGCTATAATGTTAAGGTGTTGATGAAGATGCTGATGATCATGAGAATACAAAATTTAAAGGACATGCGACGGGTTAAGGTGTTGATGGGCGTGTGAAGGGTGTTCGTGCATGCCGTAAGCGTATAAGAACACCCTAAAGCAAGATAGCCCTGGGAGTCGTTGGACTACTTTTTTTACACCTCGTGGTGCAAAGCTTTTAAAGAGTACATCATGGGAATACGTAATGTAAGGGACATGCGACGGGTCTCTGTTGCTGGTTCAGTGTATCCCGGATGATTATGAGAATGCGATGCTTTGCTCAAAAATGCCTACTCGGCCTCTATTCAATCCAGTCGCCCAAGTTTGCTCGGAGAAATTTATTAGCATTAAACCTGCCCTAAGTAAACGATGATAACGAGAAACAGACAAAAACGGGAAGAAAGTGTAGCATTCGCAGCTCTTTACTTACCGTAATCGGACTGACATACGCAACGCAGCGCACAACCACGCAACGAAAAAACACTGTCACCAAATTATCGGGATAGGAAATTCATCAGACAGGATGCCATAGGCACACGTGCCCTGCGATCTAGCAACTCTTTAAGGATCTGGTTATCGAAAAACCCAGTATCCTTAAAAGAATGGAAAGGAAATTGTTGTGAGGCCCCTGCAAACTCTAGGAAATAAAGCGGACTTCACTAATTCTGTTTAAGATTTTATAATATTTTCTATATTCCTGAGACTGGCCGCGTTGGTTCAGTGCCTTTGGCGTTCGGCTCCTGATGGCAAGTTTCATTTTGATGGAAGGACAAAATACAAGGGACGAGAGATTTGAAGGCATGTTTGACGAGTGCTTCTTATCAATAAAGGCGTTTCTTCCCACGCTACATGTTTATATCGAGCGTGTGAATAAACGCCTTTGTTGATAGTAAGCACTAGTCTTGTGTGCCTTCAAGACTGACGTGTCTTCTATTTCGCGGACTTCATACATCAAAATAAACCAATACCAACATGCCCAACTTTTCACAGTGATACCGGCCGCGATTGCCGTATTTCGATGAAGACGAAATAGAAAAATGCCCCTCCGCTGTGTCGTGTGAGCGCACGTTAAAAGCCCCGCAGCTTTAAATTCATCACGAGCCTTTCGGTACAGCATCCCTGATAGGCTGAGTCGCATCGGGGCTTTAAAAACGCAACTCCTCAGTTTAAAATATTCCTACTGAAGACAGGTAGAAAAATGTATTATCGCTCAAGTGTTAAAGGCTTCGTTCCTCAGTAGAAGTAAGCCCTGGTGCAGCAGAAAGGTGCGTGTTGCAGCCGATAAATGAAAACAAGTTTATGCAGTTTTCAAAAAAAATCCATCACAGATGCGTAGAGATAAGCTGCTGTACTTGACAAAAGAAATGAGTACGGTAGTGAATGAAGCAAAATGTATTTTCCAGTTTTTTTCCACTCGCGCATTCAATATTGCTGGAAAAAGTTTTGGCAGTTTTTTAAACGAAATGGAAACGGTGACCTGTCTATGCCAGTACTTCAACATGGTGGTGCTGAAGTAAGCGATAATCTCAAAAAAGCAAACGGTCTGAGTGTTTTCTTTAGTTCTGCGTTTTCTACACATGTAGCTTCCAATGACATTGCTCGGCTTGGTGCATTCTCGACTGAGCCAATGGAGGACATTCTGTTTGACCTGCGTGAGATTATGACTCTGCTAAAAGGATTGAAAGCCACGAAAGTTACTGGACCTGACGCGTGATCTAATGTGCTGCTTTCATCACGTCAAAGTACTCTGACAACTTATGTTTATGTTTTCAAAATAATTTCAAGTCATTGATTGGCCCAATGATTGATAAATCGCGTATGTTGTGCCGACTCGTAAATAGATTCCACGTAATCTAGTTTCAAATTATCCCCCAATGTCCCTCACAGGCGCAGTTCGCCACGCTTTTTGAGCATGTATTTTTTACGAATATTGTACACCGTATTAATAAGCTTTCCCTTATAAACAATGATCAAGGTGGGTCTCGTAGTGAGTTCTCGTGTCTCGAAGTTAAGAGGCACAGGAGTAGACAGGTCGAACAAAGAAGGAACACAGAGAAGGCGCTTTTTACAGGAATCAATACTACGGAACAGGGCATTCAGCTCAGACGCTTAGGCTTAGGTATTTGTTCGTGCTGTCTACTCCTGCGCCTTGTATCTTAGGGTCATGCACTAACTCGTTCAGCAGTCGATTCTTCTGAATTTTCATGTGTCACGCATTTAATTGAACTCGTTCATGATACAGCTAGTTGTTTACATAAAGGAGTTTCTGTTAAATGCGTGTTTCTCGACTTCATGAAATCATTTGACGTTGGTCCACATACCTTATTACAAGAAAAATGATCATTGGACAACACTAACAGTAAAGTAATAGCATGGGAGGCATGGGAGAGGCCTTTGCCCTGCAGGGGGTGCAGTCAACCTGATGATGATGATGATGAATAGCATGAATAAGTGCATACCTTAATTTAGGAAAACTAAGCGTGGTGGCTAGTGGTTAAATATCGGACGAAGCCGCTGTAACCTCAGGTGTAAAAGGTCAGTGCTAGGACCCCTCTTATTTTTAATTTTTATAAATAATGACATTTCCGCTGCTGTATCGTCTACATGAGACTGCTCGCAGATAACTGTTTTGTGATGAACTGTTGCTATTCCTGCTGAACGTGACGCTTTGCAATTTGACCCTGACAGAATTTCTAAATGGTGCCATAATTGGGGCTTGAATATTAATCTCCGGAAAAGTGTGCATATATGTTTTAATAAAATAAGGTCACCTTGTAAAATTATTTACAGCATTTACTTTTTCAATTTCTTGTCCGTCAATCAATACAAATCTCTTGTTGCGTAATTAACTAGTGCTGTGTGCTGTCATAGGCACTTTAATTATATAACTGCAAAATCAGGTCGACTTTTGAGTTTCTTACGCAGAAATGGCAAGTGTTTTTTTTTTTACAAACTAAAGAATTGCTACACTCAACTAACGTAAGGTATATGCTGGAGTATGCGTGCACAGTACGGGATTCTAAAACTAAAAATGACATTGATAAATTAGAAAATTTCCAAAACCTAGCTGCCTGCTTTGTTCAAATACTTACAGCAGAAATTTCAGGGTGTCACCAGCGCAGAAGTCGTTTGGATGGGTTTCACTGCAGAAACACAGTTACGTACTTAGGCTGAAATTCTTCTATAACATATGCAATTCTAAAAAAGGTATGGCTGTGATCATTTTTTCCCGCGAGACTATATATCTGCAAGCGCGGAGCACACCTTCCAAGTAGAATATATGTATAGGATGGATGAGGATGGCTATTCTTTTAATTTCGTCGTCTTCCAAGGAAGCACATTGCAGCAAACAGTGAAAAACAAGTTTGCTAGATTATGCAAACAAGTCAACGGTTTTTATCACAAGAACGCTACCAAAAAAAAAAAAAAACACCAGACTTGTTGTGTGCGATGTCATGGGGGCATAGCAGGGCATAGTGTGCAACATTCGGATTTCATGCGATGCAGTTCATGCATGTCGCCGCTTTATTTTCTAAAAAACAAATCTGCAGCGCGAGCGGAAATGTGTACGACAGAACACACAAAAAAAAGGCGTCGGAAAAAATATACTTCTTGTGCTTCTGTTTGAACTACAACATAGCGATAAGGCACATAACTAATAGAATTAACGGTCTGCCGCGTTTCTTATGATTCAGAAGGTAAACTCTGGCTCAGAAAGGTCGCTTACACTAAAAGCCATGCAACTAACTATATGTATGACCACTAGAAGTGCCTTTAGAAGGCAGGTAGACGCCTTTTGCAGGGCTACCAAAGGAATTATCGGCCCTGTTTCCCTGGCAGCATTAATTTATTTATTAAATACGAACAGCGTTTTCGTCATTGCTACTACGTCGTCTTGGCAGACATGCACACTGGGAGGGACGTTCGCAACGCAAGCACAACAAAGATCAATGAGCGGCACCCGCAAGACAGGTCGTAAACAAACCTTTGACTGCCTAAGATTAGTATAACTCGGATTAGAAACGAACAAAAAGCCAGCAAATGTCACGACCAACATCGTCCACGTGTTCCTTACAGAGGAAAGCGAAAATTAACTGAAAAGTTTCGCACATTCCTACGCAACACACGGCACAAATATCCAGAAGAGCGCACACAGTAGAACACAGTGGATGCTGTAGCATCTCGTTTCGCGATTGAAAAAATATCCCAGGGTGATCTCGAAGCCGCAAGCACTAGACACAACCCAGATACACTAACCGCTATAGGGAAACATGCACTATACACACAATCAGCTACACTAAGAGGGAATGCAATTCACAACCCGGGGCCCGCCGTGGCGGCTCAGTGGTTATGGCGCTCGGCTGCTCACCCGAAACACGCGGGTTCAATCCCGGCAGCGGCGGTACAATTTCCATGCAGGCGGAATTCGAGAGGCCCATGTGCTTTTCGATGTCAGTGCACGTTAAAGAGTCCCAGATGGTCGAAATTTCCGGAGCGCTTCACTACGGAGTCTCTGATATCCCGAGTCGCTTTAGGACTTTAGACCCCCATAAAGAGAACTAATCCAAACCAGTTCACACCCCGGTAAGTCGGCGATAAAATTTTGTTTAGAGCATTCCCGGTGAGTTACGCGGCCGACGCCAACCGAGGCCGGTGGGCAGACTCCGGCGCGGGAAGGCTGTCTCAATAACCTTACTATCAAGTTCTTATACCCCACAGGTATTGGTTGCCTGGAAGGTGAAGTGCTTATGTCCTCACCAGAGAGGCGGGTAATGCACCGGAGCAGGTATTCCACTTCATTTCTTCTCTTTCATAGCCACTCACTCGCACACAGCACCCCGCTCGTTCCCTCGGCGTGAAATAGGCCTAATCCCTCATGGCTACATCGCTTACTGATAGGAAGGTCACGATGAAATTTTCAAACAGGCGTCCCCTAAAGATACCCTGGCCACTTAAAAGCCGATGACAATAAGCACTGTTTCGGCGGACAACACCTTCCGGCACAAATAGCAAATTATGATAGAGAGGTTGAGTACATGAAACAACTGTCAGACTTCGAGCCGGACTTTTCGGGAAGACACATGGCCGACGAAAGCAGCTCCCATACGGGAAGTGGGTGCTGTCCTATAGAATGCGTCGGCGGCGCCGCAGATGTTATCGGTATTTAGCAAAGCTTATCTAGGGCTTCAGGATCACCTGACACCGCAGTGTAGTGGCGCATCGCTTAACCGCTGCACCACTGCGTCAGGAGGGGTACGAGGGCTCCTAGGGATCTGTGAACACAAAATAGAGAATGTCCTTCTGCATATATGAGAATTAACTAATTACGCTATCGCGTCTTACCTTTAAGGCTGAGCTTAACTGCCCCAACAAATTTTTGTTTCCTGCCACACTTGCGTGTTGGGCTAAGTGCGGCACTTAAATTTCTGCAGTCAAACAGTCAAGGTGCGCTCTCTGCAATGCCTCTTGGTGGTCTTTTTTAGTAACGCCGTTTATTTTTCTACTGTCGTGAACCAACCAGCCCGCAATGATGTTCTGCTTCAGTAAATTTCTGACGCTGGCATAGAAGTCATGCGAGTGAGCAAACGTGCTTTCAGCACTCTGTGGCCCCGTGGGCGTGAGACAAAGGTGATTCTGGAAGGACGTGTTTCGTTTGATGTTTCCACTGAACTACCACCAAATGATGTCTCTATAGTGTTCCATGCAGCAGCGTTGGGCAAGGGTTCATTGATACGCATACAGTAGAAGTTGTCGCGGAAAAACAAGGACAAGCGCAGACAAAGACGAGTGGTGCTCACAACTAAAGGTTTATTCCAGACATATTCTCAAATATTAAGAAAACCACCAAGAACAAAACAATAACGCCAGGAACATCACATGTTACCCCGTAAATCATAATGACTTGGTCGATAACAGATACTCCCTATCAGAAATGTTCTTCCCTGATCTTCATGACGTTTTGTCGTTTTATTTTGTTCTTGTTGGTTTTCTTATTTATTCGAGCATAATTCTGGAACAAACCCTTAGTTGCGAGAAGCACTCGTCTTTGCTTCTCTCGCTTGTCCTCGTTTTTTCCGCGCCTGTTTCTTGAGTATGAACATCAACCAACTGGCCCAACTTCCTGCTCTCATTGATACACTTTTAACTTGAATGAGGGCAGCTGATTCAGCGCACCTCGTTTCCAGGACGCGGTTAATAGGTCTAAAGACTCAATACAGGATCAAATAAATTTTATCTGCTCTTCTTGTGCGAGCAGCCACATGGATTCTGCTTTGTGCGCAGTTAATGTTAGCAGCAACCCACAATTCATAGGTAATGAATCACAGGACCTGGGCCGACATTGATTACCAGGGTAATAATGCGAAATAATGGGCGAATAAGGCACCATTAAATGTGGCCTTCGCCATCCTATATAAGCAGAATAAAAGAAAATTTAAACTTTTCCTGGCCGGCGTCTATGCCGTGGTGAAAAGTAGCTTTATCTAAAACACGTCTCAGGCTCGCTATGTTACAGATAACAGGAATTTTGAAACGCAGATGTAGTTTCCCTTCCGGTTCTCTATGTAAAGGAGCATTTTTTGACACTACATGCGTGTAAATGGGACTTTTTCACCCCCAATGAATTCTGTTTTGTGCTTTTTCTTCAAGACTGTGCAATGAGAAAGGCATGAGAGGCATTTTCTACCAGTATAGTGTTTTTTTCAAATACATAGTGGAAGGATGCTACTTTTGTCTTGTGTCTTCCAAGACTGAACAGAAAAGACTGAACAGACATGCAAAAGGCACAGTTAGAAAGCGCCATGATATGCAGCACTACACGTCTTTTATTGTCAGGAATATGGTGCTATGTTAGACGCCGCCATTGACGAAAGCTGTGGGAAGAAAGCTGAAAGAAGGTTTAGGCTACATGCGATGTGCAGGACTACATTTGCCCTCCGGTCCCTGCGATTTGCGCTTCACTGATCCTGATGTCTTCCACCATCAGGTACCGTCGAATGTGCCCCCAGCAATCCTCGTCCAACTGGTCCAGTTGCATGAGTCCATCATCGCGCGGGTGGCAGACGACTCGTTTTCTCACCACGCCGGTGATTCGCATGAAGGCGTCCATGGACTCGATACTTCGGAGGCGCTTTCGAATCGAGGCAGCCGTTGCCTCTTTGGTGGTGTGGCACAAATCGGCGAGGTCTTCCACGAGCGCAGTGTGCAGGGATACGCGCTCCAGAGCTCCGGCGACGTACCTGCGTGTAGTGCAAAGACGGCTTTGTGAATGTCAGTTAATATACACGCTACGAAACTCTAATCAGCCCTTTCCTTAGAGTCTCGCGAAGAAAAGGGGCTTTCCAATTTCACCAATGTCCGTTCAGGACTTCAATTCACAGGAACAACAGCCTCCTGTTGCAAATGGGTTGCAAGCCCCAAGGGTAGCGTTGGCCTGGCGGCCTGGGGCACAGCTGGAAACATCCGAAAGTCCTGGCAAAGGATGAGTCGACTGCCAACAGAACATCTTGTTTATTCTGGCATCGCAAAAGAGCAGCCGGTCAGGGCGACCACGTTACTCGACGGAAGAAATCGAAGCCTCTCCTTGGCGTCCGCGGCAGCTACCTTTATACCCTCGGAGTCGAGGGCAAGAAGGAACGGCTCGGGAGGAGGCGCACGAGACGGCGACGCACGGACATGCTGAAACCGTGACGTGCCGCGTCCGCCGGGCCGGCGCCGGTCAGACCTCCTCGCCTCCCAGTTGGGGAGCTCCTCTCCCCGGCTGCTGCGCTTTTACAAGCGTGGACACCAACATGCACACACACACACACGCACACAGGAAGACACGTGGCATTGAAACCTGCCTGGACGCGCTTGGCGGGAGGCGTTGCGGCAGCGATGAACGGGTCAAAATGACCGCCACTTTTAACGAAGCCCCGGCGTCCGTTGCATCCGCGCCGGCTATACCGCGCGTCGTAGGCGAAACGTAACAGACCGCCCCGCCGGGAGAAGGAGATCCCGATGGTCAGGGGACTGCATCCGCTGTCCGGAGGGATGTCGCTCGATGATGCTCGTAATCGAAATCGGTCGTCCCTCGGCGTTGCTTGAGCGCAGCGCACAGAGAAGGCCTCGTTCTCAGGTTCAGGTTCACACAGGTCACTGCAAAGTGACTTCGGGAGAGTTGCCATTTTTGTTCTCGTTCCCAGCAAGTGTTAGAACTACGCCGAAACGCAACCGCTCAGTCAGCAAGCACGAGACAACCCTCACTAAGCTCTGCCAGGCTCTTTTCCCGTTTATACTACTGCCTAGTTCCTTGCAGTAGTCAAGGAGCACTCAAAACGCGTCCACAAATGGGAAAATTGCACTAGAAAGCACGTCATCACTTTGAAACACTAAACAAAAGCAATATGTTAAAAATCCTGCCTCAGGAAGAAAACATCAGTAACAAACAACTTTGAGGCGGATTCCCACGTTAGGGGCCTCGACTTAAGCCATCGGCGTTACCGTTGAGACTCCCCTTTTTGTAACGCACCTCAAAGGAATATTGTTCCAAAGCGAGGCTCCAGCGCAGGAGGCGGCCATTTTTGGGAGAGATGGTCTGCAGCCATTGGAGAGGGCAGTGATCCGTCTCAATGATAAACCTCGAGCCGGCTAGGTAGCATGACAATTTCTGAACGGCCCACACGAGACACGCACACTCTTTCTCGGTGGCGCTGTACGCCTGCTCACGACAGGTCAGCTTACGACTAGCATACAGGACGGGGTGTTCCACTTCTCCATTTTCCCGTTGGCACAGTACAACGCCCATGCCTCGCTCACTAGCATCGCACTGAACAACGAACCCTTTTGTGTAGTCTGGCGATCGTAGCACAGGCTGGCTTGTTAGGGCGCTCTTTAGGGCGCTAAAAGCTCTTTCCTTTGTCTCGCCCCAGACGACTGTTTGGGGCTCTGTTTTTCTTAGAGCATCCGTCAGGGGAGCCGCGATATCGGAGTACCTGGGGATGTACCTCTGATAGTAGCCGGCGACACCTAAGAACTACCGAATATCGGTCTTCGTGCGCGGTTGCGGGAAGTCTCGCACAGCGGCCACCTTTATTTCAGAGGGGCGGCGACGATCCTGTCCAATCACGTGACCGAGGTAGACAACCTCGGCCTGTGCTAATTGGCACTTGGGAGCCTTGACTGTCAAGCCCGCTTCGAGCAGGCGGGTTAGCACTGCCCGCAAGTGTGCCATATGATCAGACCAGGATGCGGAAAATATGGCTACGTCGTCTAAATACGGTAAAGCGAATTCTTCCTGTCCCCGCAACACTTTGTCCATGAGGCTTGAAAAGCAGTATGGCGCGTTCTTCAAACCAAAACTCAAAACTTTAGGACGGAATGTTCCCATTGGTGAAATGAACGCCGCATACCTACTAGCCTCTTCTGTAAGTGGAACCTGCCAATAACCCCTGACAAGATCTAGGGTGGAAATAAACTGAGCGCTACTAACTTTCTCAAGGCGCTCCTCGATGTTAGGGATCGGATAAATTTGATCCTTAGTGATGGAATTAAGCCTGCGGTAGTCGACGCAAGGACGAGGTTCCTTGCCCGGTACCTCAACTAAAATCAAAGGGGAGGTATAATCACTCTCACCCGCCTCAATAACACCGAGCTGTAGCATTTTCTTTACCTCAGCCTCCATAATATCGCGCTGGCGGGGTGACACCCGGTACGCCTTGGATCGTACTGGCTCTGGGGAGGTAAGTTCTATATCATGAGTAAGGACAGAAGTCCTACCAGGCCTCTCAGAGAACTGACCTTGAAACACTTGTAAGAGTTGGTGTAGTTCGGGTTTCTGCTCAGCCGACAGCGGTGCTTTAATGATTAAGTCACTAATGACCTGATCAGTGTCTTCCCTGTTCGTCACTGAGCCTATTCCCGCAAGCTCGACCGGAAGCTCTTCTAACTTTCCCGTGTCGGGCATTTCCTCTCCAGTACCTGGTGCCTTCAACGCTACAGGCTCAGTTTTATTCAGTTCGGACGTGCTCTGAATACCAGCTTGCTGCGCCTCCGACCCTTTCTCATTGTTCGACAACGTCGGCCCCGCAACTACCGCCTTTGCAGCGAGCTCCCGAACTCTCGATCTGGTTAAGGCCTGAACGCTAGCCTCAGCAAACAAAAGCCCCTTCTCGCGCAGGAGGTGATCGGACCTGTTCGAAAATAGGTACGGGTACTGGGGGGGGGGGGGGGGGGGCAGCATAGATGACACTACGGCTTCCGTCTCAAGTGCTCCGAAAGGTCCTTCAGTAAGCACTTTTACTACGGGCAGACACACGCTATGAGCTTCCACGGCTTGCTTGATCCATGCGCACTCGCCCGTGAACATATCGGGTTCTACGTAAGAGGGGTGAACTACATCTATTGTAGCTGCGGAATCACGAAGCACTCGGCACTCTTTCCCGTTCACGAGGAAGTCTCGCATGTAAGGCTCGAGAAGCTTCATGTTCTCGTCAGTGCTACATAATGACAAACACACGACTTTTCTTTTTGTTTCTGGACACTGCGCCGAAAAGTGACCCGGCTTCTGGCACGTATAACACACGCGCGCTTGCCTCGTCTCGAACCGCTTTCTGCGTTCGGCTTCGGCTGCCGCCGTCTCCTTACGTTCGGTCGGACAGCTTTCACTCGCATCGGCACTACGTGTGTCCCCCCTTGCTCTCATGGGTGTGAACTTCGGCCTCTCAGACTTGGAGTCAAGTTCACCCTTTTGACCGTCCTTAGCTCCGCGAGCCCGACGCGTCACAAACTCCTCGGCTAGCTCGGCGGCTTTAGCCACTGCACTAGCGTCTGGCCTATCCAAGACCCAGTACCGCACGTTCTCAGGTAACCGACTATAAAACTGTTCCAGCCCGAAACACTGCAGAATTTTCTCGTGGTCACCAAACGCTTTCTTTTCTTTGAGCCACTCCTGCATGTTTGACATAAGCCTGTAGGCAAACTCTGTATATGACTCGCTTTTGCCTTTTTCATTTTCCGAAACTTCCGACGGAACGCCTCCGCTGACAGCCTGTACTTTTTTAGCAGACTCGATTTCACTTGGTCGAAATCCTCTGCCTCCTCTCTCTTCAAGCGAGCGACTACGTCGGCCGCCTCGCCGGGTAACAAAGTGAGCAAGCGCTGTGGCCACGTTTCCCGAGAGAACCCCTGCTTCTCGCACGTTCGCTCAAAGTTAACCAGGAACAAACCAATGTCCTCTCCAAGCTTAAACGGCCGCATCAGGTCAGTCATTTTGAACGATACCCGTTCTCCTGCACCGTGTGCCTGACTTCCATTACGAGCGCGTTCCATCTCTACCTCGAGACGCTTCATTTCCAAAGCGTGTTGACGGTCGCGCTCTTCTTTCTCTTTTTGTTCTTTACGTTCGCGCTCGTCTTTCTCTTTTTGTTCTTTACGTTCGCGCTCGTCTTTCTCTTTTTGCTCCCTCTCCTCAGTGGTCTCAAGGCATTCCGACAGCTCCTCATCCTCAGCCTCCAACTCAAGAATAGCCCTTAGCAGTTCTGGTTTTCTGAGTTTGTCTGAGACATCCAGACCCAACTCTCTTGCAAGCTCCAGCAATTTCGGTTTGCGCAACGACTTCAAATCCATGGCTGCTCCGAATGCTGCTTTCTCTACTGCCTACTATTGTCTTGCCGCAAACTAACCCGGCAGCAACGACAACACAATTACCAGCTCTGTTTCTGACACTAACAAAAGCCTGGCAAAACTCAGAAGAAGAAAGTCCCGCACTCACCAAACCTCGCAGCCAAGAATTCAGCGCAGTCGTTCCGCTGCAGGCAACCAGTCAACACACAGGGCTCGTTGCACTGCTCCCGGATGGTCGTTGTGCTGCTCAGCATACAGTTGACCGCATATCTTCGCTGCTGGCCTCCGTTGTCGCGATCCCACCGCTGCCACCAGTTGTTGCAAATGGGTTGCAAGCCCCAAGGGTAGCGTTGGCCTGGCGGCCTGGGGCACAGCTGGAAACATCCGAAGGTCCTGGCAAAGGATGAGTCGACTGGCAACAGAACAACTTGTTTATTCTGGCATCGCAAAAGAGCAGCCGGTCAGGGCGACCACGTTACTCGACGGAAGAAATCGAAACCTCTCCTTGGCGTCCGCGGCAGCTACCTTTATACCCTCGGAGTCGAGGGCAAGAAGGAACGGCTCGGGAGGAGGCGCACGAGACGGCGACGCACGGACATGTTGAAACGTGACGTGCCGCGTCCGCCGGGCCGGCGCCGGTCAGACCTCCTCGCCTCCCAGTTGGGGAGCTCCTCTCCCCGGCTGCCGCGCTTTGACAAGCGTGGGCACCAACATGCACACACACACACACACACGCACACACGAAGACACGTGGCATTGAAACCTGCCTGGACGCGCTTTTGCGGGAGGCGTTGCGGCAGCGATGAACGGGTCAAAATGATCGCCACTTTGAACGAAGCCCCGGCGTCCGTTGCATCCGCGCCGGCTATACCGCGCGTCGTAGGTGAAACGTAACACTCCGTATACCCGGGAATCTCTTCCGTGCGACAGGTGTGTACAGGAAGCAAAGTAAATGTCTGTACAAATACTGCAACAGGTTCTGACATCGGAAATTATCTTCTTTTAAAAATTGTGTGTGTATGGACCTGCACCCTTATCTATGGTTAGAAGACTTTTAGTTTCTTCTGCTATTAGAGGGCGTTTCAGCCAACTTGTGTCAAGGAATTCAAAAATGGTAGTGTGTTCTACGACGATTCATCTTTACGCAGCTATCTTTTATCAGCTCAGAGGAGGTCTCATTCAGGCGATAATTCATTCCAATCGCTCCTAGTTATCCTTTTGACAAAGGCGACTTCGGCAGTTTTGTAATCATTAATTTGAGAAAATATTGTACGTGAATGATGTAGAAGTTTAGAAAGAGCCTTTTTTTGTTGTGTAATGCAATACCGCTCCTGCTGCTGTACCCAAGCGAGGACAAGACCCAGTCAGGAGGTTTAGCACCTCCTTTTGTCTTGCCTCGTGGGCAATACCTGTATGTAGTCCAAAGGAGAAAATAAACAAAAAAAACTTACACCACTAGCGTGCGTAATTCTATTAAGCCAAAAGTAAACTACGCGATATTATAAATTTTCACGTGAATATATGCACACCCGCGGACAGAGGTGAAATACTGTGAATTTTCCGCGATAGAAAAAAAATGGCGGTGGTTTACCTCTGCTTTAACCTGGACTGACGCGATATCTAAAGCTGGAGGAGTGGCACTTGCTCAGTTGAATTGCAAAGCGAAACTTTCGCCGCTCCGTTTCGCTGGGCCTTCCTTCATCTTCGTCTCACTCGACATGGCGCATGCGTACTGCTGTGGCAGCTCAGATTCGCCGGCGTACCGCGACGCCGGCAGCAGCAGCTGCACCGAACCACGTGGTTGCTCACGGGACAAACTAGGTTACGAACCACGTGATCAGCCACGGCGCCGCGCAGCCGGCAGCTGCTCCGCACCACGTGACAGCCTGGCGGCGCAGCCACGCCGAAGTCTCGAAATGCTACCGTAATGTAGCTATCGCTACAAAAGAATTAGCTACGCAAATCTGGAAAGACTAAAGATACCATTTGACACGTAAATGGTTCAGCAACACACGAGGGCACGGCTCTTTCCTGTAATCCTCGTTTTTCACACAGATGCCCAGCGCATTCGCACCTCTTCCCCTCAAGCTTCAGTGGTTGCAAAGAACAGCGCCAACTGCTACAGCGCATGCGCAGTTCACGTCAGTGACAGGCGCATACGACAGATGGCGGCCGCTGTCAAGCACACACGGCGCATGCGTCTCCCACGTACCGTTGTTTTCAACCAGTGGCAGACGTATGTTCGCCACTCCCCAGAGGGCGCCACTTCTCTTCAAAAGCCGGATTATTATGCTGCGGCAAAGGCTTCGCCTGGTTGAACAGCATGCAACTTTCTCTGCTGCAAGACAATGGCTTTGCCGCGCTCCTACTCCTACGTCGTGATAGCAGGGTGTCCACGTTCAAGACACAATTTTATTGTGACCAAAGTATTCAAGTCATTGCTCCTTGTGCTCCCGAAGTACTTCAGTTGGGATGAGTTTGAGGCAAGTATGATCGCGAACCAAGAGCACATTTTCAAATGGAAATCCTGGAGTCTCGGGGGCTTTGCTGTAAAGTTTCCTGTGAACTTTCTTCAAAATAAAAAAAACGAAACAGCCTTTCGTATGTTGCAACCTCCTGTACAACTTAGAAATGTATGCGGTAAAATTAACGATTACATTTGCTGTCCAACTAAACTTTGTTAACAAGCAAATGAGGAGCGTTTCAAGGACTACCAAGACCAGTTCTAGAAAGAGGCCCATCACCTGAACTTGCCGAAGCATCCTAGAGCGCGTTCTCATATTCTTAAAGGCGGTGACAAGTGAACGCAGAACCTTGCATGGTGAACGTCTGCTCAAGCAGCTGCACGATTTCGATTATGCTCCTGCAAAGTTGCAGTTTAAAGTTGGTATGTCTGACGCCAGTCGTGGACGGCGAACGACTGCCGTATATTGAAAAGCACAGAGGATAATGCACGTTGTTCCACCTGAGATTTTACACAATCTTTAAATATAGGTTTTCTGAGTTAGAAGGGCGCTTTTCTGGCATAGAACTGCCAGCAGTACGTTTTATTAGAATACACCTAGGACGTGCTAACTAGCCGGTTGGTTAAATAGATAAAATATTTGCATTTTTAACCATTACTGTTGGCTCCTAAACTATTGAAAGGCGTGTAGCCCACCGTAAATAACATCCATATCAGTTCTTAGAATTTCGAAAAAGCGGTTACCCTTGTCTCTGTGGCACAACAAATTTTGGCTATTTCAACTAGTTATGTTTACTGGACAGGTTGCTTTGTCTGCAAGCTTCTCGAAAGCGCGTGTATTTTGCTGCTATGTAGCCAGAATTTGTTGGGCCACAGCTCCCAGGGTAACCGTGGTATCTAAATTCTAAATCTGATATGGATATTACTTATCGGTGGACTACACGCATCTCAACACTTAAGGAGCTTAAACGTAATAGTTAAGAGTTAGGTGTTCTATATTAGTTAACCAATGTTTGTCCAGGTCGGTGCGAGATGGAGTTATATTGCGGCAGTGCATGTTTTAGAGTGAAAGCACTACTACTAGAGGTACAACTCACAGTTTCGCCTGGCTTCGCGCTTTTGACCTTGAAGCCTGACCAAGGATAGACCAGGCACATAACAGAAGGCTAACAATGTATGATTATGTGTCTTGCTGTGCATAGCCATGATATCGTAATGTCACAGCTGATGGCCAGCAGCCATTTGACAGATGACCAGACGCCACTTGACCATGGCCTGTGGAGCTGAAATTCTCCTCGCCTAATGTGTATGCACGTAACCATGCACAACCAAGAGCAGTCATGCAAAACCATAAAAAACCAAGCTTTTGATAGTCTACTACGTTCAGCCGAGATGTACCTCAGCCAATTTTTCTTTCTTTCGTCCACATCGTTCCCTGCCGCGCCATTCCTCCCATACCGGGAACACAGTCGGTCCAAAAGGAAAAACAAATATCAGTATTGTGAACGCGTATACGCTGCTATCAAGCTGTGAAATTATTTCTGAGTGGCTGAAAGGATTCGAAGGCAGATGGCTTGCCCTCGGCATGAAATAAATCATTCTGCATCATAGGAATTGCTGTGGAGTGTGAAACTTTTTCGTGCTACTTCAGAACACTTACAACTTCCATTTACGGCAATAAAAATTATGATTAACACTAAGACTTATATAGAGATAAGAACAAACACGAGACAATTCTATCGTTAAGGCAAGTTTTCTTTGAAATGGTATAACGCCAAAATATAAATACCTGTTGAGTGGGCGACCTTCGGTAAATTGCACCGCTCGTATTAAAATGCCGAAGTTTCTCCTGGTGGTATCGGCGATCGCGAACCAGCTACTGGTCGCCTCCGCATCCAGTCGGTCGTGAAGTCTAACGCTACGCAGGGTGTAGTTACCAGCAATGCCAGTCGAGAGACGTGTCACAAACGCGCTGGTATTTGCAGCAGTCCAGTTGACCAAGAAGAACATTCTGATGCTCTGGCTATGTCTGACCGAGTCCGCCAATCTGTGGAAGTCTTCCCTGTCCATGGCGCCGGCCCAAATAGACAGGTTTTTTAGGCTTGCACTTGTACAAATGCTCTTTACGATAACTGTTCACCACTCGTTAGGCAAGTTTTCCGCCATATACGCAGCCCATGAAATGGTCAGCAGCAGCGTTCGGAGGTGCGGTGTTGACTTTACGTAATCCGCGAGGGCTGAAAACATCGTGATGTTTCCTCTGGATACGTTCATAACGAGGTGAGTTAGGTGAGGGAATTGCGGCAGCTGTCGTAAAGCCTCTAATCCCACATTCTCCGCAGCTTTTTCAAATAGATATATTCCTGAAAATGCCCTGCACTTCATCAGATCAACGTTGCTAATTACGGGGCAATCTCCGCAAGAAACCCTTTCATCGGTGCCGCTTTCTTCCAGTGCTCCACAGACCGATGATAGGAGAGAAGAATTGGCGTAGACATCCTTAATATAGACTTTTTTTATGTTGGAGCTTTCTGCTAGCATTGTGAAGAAGTTTGCCCAGCTGGAAGGGGGCCATATCATCAAAGGAAGAGTGAGTTCCTCTAACGTATTGTTTTCAGATAGGGCCGCTACCCAGTCATCATAGTCCCTGTGGCTGTGAGGTCTTGGGCTCTCTGACTTTGAGGTGATGTTGAATGACAGAAGGACTTCATTTTCTCGAAATATTCTCGCTACAAGTCGAGTACTTTGTTCGTTACAAATGGATTCCGTGAGGGTTAGAGACGAGAGGGTTCGATTTTGTAAAACTCCTCGAAGAAGCGAGTGTTGCGTTTCGTCATTTCCGGCTCCTATGCACAGAGTCGTCAACGCTGTGGTGAACCTGAAGTAGTTGGTGAATGCCTCTTCGGGTGATTCCAGCTCAAGGTATCCGCCCATACTAAATTCTCTCAACGTGGAGTTCCCCATGAGTGCTGCCAGCATTGCGTTACTCTGCTGCTCCAATAGGAATAAGCTGCAAATCTTCATTGAAGTCAAAGAGGTGGACGTCCGGAGAAGAGTACTCAGTGCCGAAAAAACGTTGGCATGGAACTCAGGGCACATAGCAATGCATTCAATCTCTTCGAGGTTGCTCAAGCACTGGATGGCCTCCGAGAGATCGTTCGATATTGCCCTTCCTGAGAGCTGCAGCTTTAAGGTCTTGAGTGACGTGTTGCGCCTAACGGCGTCGCAGAGAAGCGTCTCGGAACTACCAGAACGTGGAGGTGTGGCGTGTAAAGACACGATGCAGTGATGGGACGCGAGTAGCCGGTGCATAGCTCTCTGGCCCTCTGACGATTCGGACTCCGATGGATTGGGCAGAAAAAGGCCAGAATTGGAGAAGCTTACCAGGGAGAGGTGGCCCCGAGCACCCGCTAATTCTTGCAACTCAAAGCCCGCAGGGAAGAGCAAGGCGTTCCATTCGGTAAGGTGGTGGATGATGTGGCATGCCTGAACATCCGTCGCTGTACAAGAGGCACGGAAGCTGACAACGGGGCCTGTGCCATAACTTCTCGCGCCATCAGTGCGTGCCGGAGAGAAGCTGAAAGAGGACGCTTCGGGCGCTGCAGTAGATTTTCTTCGCCCTTCGTGAGGAGCTCCTGGGTCTTCCATCGCATCTGCGTGGAATTTATTGTGTAAATGACTCACATGTACTGACAATGTGAACCTATAGAAGGTAGCTATGTTTAATTTTGCGTGCTTGAGGGTCAGCGAGAACCTGAAGCAAGTAAATTCGGTGTTATAGCTATTTTACTTTTTAATTTACTTACCCTGAACGCCAATGTGGGCGTCAGTTTAGGGGGGTATATCACGCAACAAATATAAATATTAACCTACAATACTAATATTCCAGACTGCAGGAACACACCATAAAGGTTTAAGCAGCCGACGATAACAATATACAATATCCCTGAATTAAAACCCGCAAGCATGGAGTGCAACTGAAGGCATGGAGTACAACTCAAACACTGTTGAAGAAAAAAAAAAGCACCAAGAATGCAAAAGAAACCGGTCAAAAGATTAATCTCCTACACCTATATTCTGTCAGACGTTCTTTTAGTTCTGAAACAAGTTTATCGCGATCAATAGTGTTAACCGCAGAAAGGGGGGGGGGGGGGGGGGCATTCCATCGCCCCCCGAGGCGATAAAAAACGCGAGGCGATAAAAAACAATCTAACTGCTTCTGTTCCCACAGGTGGAGGTTCTATTTTTTTATTGTGGTCAAGTGGATCAAATGTGCGCCCGGGAGGCCTAATTAGCGGTGCGGAGTAAAGTGCGGTCGTTAGGATATATTTATGGAAAAAGGCGAGACGGGATACCCTACGCTTGTTCTTTAACGTAGACAGGTTAATGTTTTTGTTTATTACAGTGATGCTTGCGAGTTTTTAGAATTTTTTGAAGGTTTGTACTAATTTATTCCAGACCTGGGTTCGAAAAAGTATGGGCAAACCTTCAATAACCCTCTCTATACCGTCGGATTGTATGTATAGGCAGTGCATTGGGCATTCAGTGCTAGATACAGGTTCAACAATGAAAAAAAAAAGCTTTGGGTGTTCAAAAATGCTGCAACCAAATGAGTTAAAATGATCGCACATATGAACTGGGTCTACTGATGTACCATCTGCAGAACTAAGTGCGGGAGATTCTTTTTGGTGCAGGAGAAATCATTTTACAAATCTTTTTTGAATTGTTTTTGAAGAACCTCGGCATGTCAGAATTCAAGATTTTATCTTTCGCTTCTTCAATTTCTTACTTGCATGTCTTTGCAAAACACAGGTACGGAGTCAAGTCTACGTGCGCTGCACTGCTCACACCTTTCGCATTCAGGGGCTTTTTTTTAGAAACGAAAGCTTTCACTACTCCCCTTCGTAGCTTCTTCGGCATGTGCGCGAGTTAGAGGTGAACAGTGGGAAAACCACGTGAAAGCTATGACGTAACTCAACCGCAGAAAACCGGAGCCGCGCTCTGTCCAGATAGCTTCCGCTGCCTCACGGCCGGTGCCAAAGGACTGCAACAGCTCACGACAACTTAACGGCAGAAGTCGTCATGGATGACGCTGGCGAGACGCCTCGTGAACTGTCTGCGTCTCAGACAGAGGTTGCGAACACGACAGGCCGAATCTGACCATCTAGTGGACGCAGCTCGCCGAGAGGCTGCCGCACAGAGACGAAGGGAGTAACCGAAGCGAAAGCTTTAAAGTTAAGCCTGGTAAACCTCAGCTAAACGTTCGTCATTAACAGCAAGCAACAACCAAGTCCAGCCAAGCAATTCCAGGCTTAACTTCCAAGCTTTCGCTTTGGTTACTGAGGTTTAACCTCGTTAAACCTCTGCCTAATATTTTTTTAGACATCGTTTCATATCCCTCGTGACGCATTAATGATTGCCTACCGTTGAAAGGCTCCTTTTAGGAATGCATTTCGCTTTCGAATTTCTCAACCTATGACGAAAAGTACCCAGTTTTCCGACACTTCGATAAGAATATGTAGGTATCAATATCGTTATTAATCCTGTTGAATTATGATTTAGTAAAATCATAAATCAGTCTTTTTTTAGAAATAGTTACCTTCTGAGTGGCTGAATGGTACACAGTCAACAATTATGTGGTGACTGATGTATTCATGTTCAGAGGCATGCCCTAGAGAGAGGCACCCCGAGGCACGCCCATAGAGGCACGCCCGACAGAGTTGAAAAACTAAATCAAGTATTTGCAACAGCCCTTGTCGGAGAAGAAAAAAGCTACGTCAGTTGAAATAACTGCCACAAATTCAATTGCTGACTGACATCAGCAATTGAAACAGATGATCAACTGATGCATGGGAAGTTAGTCTCTGTCCAGGATAATAGGCGAGTTCACGTACTTGTTCTGAACACGAGTTAAAACATCATTTAGCTCTGCAATAAAGTCAATGAAATAATGCGGCGGCCTGTAACATACACCGATAGCTACTGTAAAGATAAGCAAAGAGCAAGAAACCCATTAATTTTTTTTGCACTTACGCAGTCATGTCATGTTTGAATGCCTTCTCGCACATCAACCATGACACCACCACCACCTCTTTTATCTGCTCTATTTTCGCTGAAGATAGAAAACAAATTTTGAAATCTGAAGTTCTGAACTGTCACTTTCTGGAGTCAACCACGTTTCGGGTTTGACGATGGCGTATTGATGAAGGAGGCAGCCTGCTCTTGCTTATTGATAATGATTCTGAACTTTGCTGATATGAAAGAAAATGGTTATTTAGTTGCGTTTTGCCGAGCTGTAGCTGGTCATGGTTGGCTCCTTTGGTCGGCGACTGCTTCTGTTGGATATGGCTGGCGACATTGCGGAGCGCATGAACAGGCCTTGTCACTCATCGCATCATATCGGTACTGCTTCTTTTCCCTGGCTTTTTTGTTTGGATCACGGTTTACATGGCTGAAATCCAGAAAATTTTTGCAGGAAAATTGAATCCAAAATTGAAAGTCTTCTTCGTATAAATCTTGGGGTCCGCAACGTTTTTGACCGTAGATGCATTCTTAAGAATGATGCCTTTGGTTTTGTAATTGAATAAGTTAACAATTATGGGGCGGTTCTTCCCTTCCTTTCCAGCATCGATTCGATGGGCGCGCTAAATATCATTAAACTGTCCATCAGATGAGTCGACGACAAGTGACTCTGATGCCTCGTAATCTTTCTTTTCCTTTGACGCCGCGGTGGGTCAGTGGTTATGAGGCTCGGCTGATGACCCGCAAGACACGGGTTCATTCCCAGCTGCGACAATCGAATTCCACTGCAGGTGAAATTCTGGAGGTCCGCGTAGTGTGCGATGCCTGTGCACGTTAAACTAACCCAGGTGGTCGAAATTTCCGGACCTCTTCACTACAGCGTCCCTCATCGCCTGAGTTGCTTTGGGACATTAAAACCCGCATTAAGCCATAAATCATAAATAAGTTATTTTTCAGGTATTTTCTTGAATATTAAGTTCTTTCGGCGCATGCAGTTGTTCATGTCATCCGCAAGGTTAATAACACTGCTTTGACCGTCACACTAACGGGCAAGGCCCAGTACGTCTTTTTCCATTTTGTCGACTGTGTCCTGAACAATTGAGCTATTTTCAATTTCTTCCAATGTCGTCTCAGTCTTCGAATGACTTTTCTTGCTGTCGGCTGTACCGGCTCGCGTATCCTTCAGTTAACCTAGTAGTTCTTTTTGAAATTTGCCTTGAGATGATGCCGAATATTTCACAGTACCAAGATCATGGATCTTATTTGTCGGGACCCGGGTTCGTCTCGACGTTTTTTCAGAAGAGTAGAAGGTAACACAGACTGAATTATACCATGTTTGTCTTCAGGGCAGTACTCACTTAAAAGAAAACCACTCGCACGATAGAGCGACGCCTGAACACGCCGAGACGGCATACCCTCAGGCTGAAGCAGCCGATTCGTACGCGGTATGTCGCAGTGTTAGCACCCATTTCAAAAAGCGCTCAGAGAAGCGTCACACATGCACTGGCACTTGCGGCAAGGACTTAGAAGGAAATATATTCAAATAAAGTGTTTTCATTCACCTAGAATAATGAAGACTCAGTTAAGTGAAGGAGACGGTAGCCGCAAATATCAAGGAACCACGAATTTCGAATGCTTTTCTGTAGCGGTACAACTGGTGCAGGTGCCACTAGTCCGTCAAAATTGGGCGCAGTGCGCAAGCACAGTGCGCTGTTGTAGTTTCCGCGTGTGAATGCGGTGACGAAGGCAGGAGATACGATGGGAACGATAACGCCGCTGCCGCTGTAGCACGTGGATCACGATGAGCAGGATGGTGCGTCGAGTTCAGTGAAGGACACTGTAGCCACAAATCCTCTATAGTGCAAGCATGCAATACATGTGTATGCTTTATCAGTCATATCAATTAATGAGCCGCGCTTGCTTATTGCTTAAAGCGCTTCTCTGGGGTATAATTATGTATCAGAAAAGGAGTTTAAATAGTGAGTGTTTCTTCTCGTGAATTATAATGGCAGATCCGGAGCACTTCAATGTGAACTTTTTCTACTTTTTTCGGAGCAAATCTATTCGAAAGGCAGATCTGGATCGCGCATCGCTGGTTCCTGTGGCCGATTGGGAACTGTCGACGAGGAAAGGCGGCTGTATGGAGCAGTCCAGGCTGCTCCACCGAAATCAGGGGATTGGACCGGAAGCCTGCTTAACTTAATTATGGCGCCAGTTCCATAGCAGGCGACGCGCTCGAGACAGTGCCAGGAACCCTGGGTATATTCGCACATGGATGAATGGATCGATGTAGGGTGCCTCGATGCGCATCCAGCCACGCTATATGGTGGAAGAGCGCAGTGTCCGCTTGTGGTGGGAGTTCCCACCATGCTTTCATTTTTTATTTGGTAAATAAAACGAGGTCATCATCATCATCATCATCAGCCTGTGTACACCCACCGCACGGCAATTTCATCTCCCATGTCAATCCAATGAGCCCTGCCTTTGCCAGCTGTGCCTTCCCTATGCCTGCAATCTTCCTAATCTCATCTGTCCACCTTTTCTTCTGCTGCCCCCTGCTACGCCTGCCTTCACTTCGAATCCACACCGTTACACTTAAGGACCAGCGGTTATTTTGCCTTCGCATTACATGACCGGCCCAAGCCTATTTCTACCTCTTGATTTCGACTAGGATGTCATTAACCCGCGTTTGTTCTCTAACCCACTTTGCCCGCTTCCGGTTTCTTCACATTACACCTATCCTGCTTTCCATTTGTCGCTGCGTTGTCCTTAACTAAAGCTGTACCCTTTTCGTTAGCCTCCAGGTTTCTTCCCCGTAGGTGAGTGCCGGTAAAATAAAGATGTTGTGCACTTTTCTCTTGGTGGATATTGGTAAACTGCCATTCATGATCTGAGAGAACCTGCAAAACGCGCTCCACCACATTCTTATCCTTCTAGTTATTTCCCTTTCACGATCCGGATCAGCTGTCATTACCTGCCCTAAGTAGACGGATTCTCTTACCAAATCAGCCGCCGCGGCTGCTGAGTGGTCACGGCGCTCGGCTGCTGGCCCGAAAGACGCGGGTTCGATCGCAGCCACAGCAGTCTAATTTCGATGGAGGTGAAATTCTACTGGCCCGTCTACTGTGCGATATCAGTGGACGTTAAAGAACCCCAGGTGGTCGAAATTTCCGGATCTCCTCACTACAGCGTCTCTCATAGCCTGAGTCGCTTTAGGACGTTAAACCTCCATAAACCATCTTTTGCCGCTTCCACCTCGCTTCCAATTGTGAACTGCTGTTTCCTTGCTAGACTGTTGAAAATTATTTTTGTTTTCTGCATGTTAATTTTTAGATTCACCAATCTGCTCTGCTTGTACAACTCAATGATAATGCTTTGCAATTCATCTCCTGAGTGACTCAGCAAGGCAAAGTCATCAGCGAATCGCAGATTATTAAGGTATCCTCCATTAACCCTTATCCTCAACTGTTACCAATTCAGGCCTTGGAATACCTTCTGTAAACATGCGGTGAATAGCATTGGCGAGATCGTGTCTCCTTGCCTGACGCCCTTTCTCATTGGAATTTTATTACTGACTTTATGGAAGACTATGGTAGCTGTGCAGTTCCTATATGCATTTTCCAGTATATTGACATAAGGCTCTTCTACACCCTGATTCCGCAATGCCTGTATGACAGCATAGGTTTCCGCTCGGCCCAATGCTTTCTCGTAATCAATGAAGGTTATATATAGGGGTTGGTTAGATTCGGCGCATTCCTCAATGACCTGATTGATTTTGTGAATATCATCTATTGTGGAATATTCTTTACGAAAGCATGCCTCATAATTTGGTTTATTAAAGTCTAAGGTTTCCCTGACTCTCTTACGATTGCCTTAGTAAATATCTTGTAAGAAACGGACAGTATTCTGATCACTCTGTAAATTTTAAGTTTTTTGCGTCTCCTTTCTTATTAGTTAAAGTTATGTTCGCATTCTTCCAAGCTTCTGGTACGGTCGAGTCATAAGGCATTGCGTTTACAGGGTGGCTAGTTTTTCCAGCACAATCCCCCCTCCTCCTTCAACAGATGGGCTGTTACCTGATCCTCCCAAGCTGCTTTTTCCCTTTCCATTCCTCCTAGGGTTTTCTTTACATACTCTTTCGCTACTGGCGGGATGACGCACCACTGTCTCATTATTAACATTCTGATTACATTGGCTACTGTATAGATTTGTGTAGAACTCTTCGGCTACTTTAACTCTCTTATCCATAGTGCTAATGTCATTGCCCTCATTGTCTCTTAACGCATACATCTGGTTTTTCCCTATGCCTGGTTTTCTCTTCACCGCTTTTAGTCTCCCTCCGTTCTTTAGAGCATGCTCTATTCTTTCCATATTAAACTTCCTTATGTCGGCTACCTTGCGCTTATTCATTAACTTCGATTGCTCTGCTTGTTCTATTCTGTCTGTAGGGTTGGACGTCCTCATGCTTTGGCGTTTCTTAATCAGACCTTTCGTCTCCTGAGATAGCTTGCCTGTATCCGTTCGAGCCATCACACCGCCTACTTCTACTGTGCACTCCGTAATGATACCTGTCCGATTATCGTTAATTGTAGGAACGTTAAGATCGTCTTCCTCAGTTAAAGCTCGAAATGTGTTGTGCGGCGATATCCTGAATTCCTCTATTTTCCCTCTTACAGCGAGCTCGTTAAACGACTTCCACGTCATTAGCTTCTTCCGTTCCCTCTTCAAGTCTAAGCTAATTCGAGACCTTACCATTCTGTTGTCGCTACAACGCACATTTCCCAGGACGTCCGCATCCTCAGCGATGCCAGGTTGAGCGCATAGTATCAAGTCGAGTTCATTTTTAGTCTCATCATTGGGGATCTTCCAGGTCCACTTCCTGTTTTCTCGTTTGCGTAAGAAGGCATTCATGATCCGTAAATAATTTTTATCGGCCAATTGTACTAATAGCTCTCGCCTGCTATTTCTAGAGCCCATCCCATAGTCGCCTACCGCGAGGTCGCCAGCATGCTTCATGCCCACCTTCGCATTGAAGTCGTCCATCAGTACAGTGTACTGTGATTTTACTTTGCTCATTGATGATTCCACGTCTTCATAGAAGCTTTCAGCGGTCTCCTCATCATGGCTGAATGTTGGTGCGTAGGGCTGCACCACCTTCAGCTTGTGCCTCTTATTAAGCCTAATTACTATAGTTGTCACCCTTCCTTTAATACTATACAAATCCTCTACTTTGCCAGCTATATCCTGATGAATGGACAATCCCCCACCAATAGTTCTTGTCTATCCGCTAATCCGCTATAACACACCATGTGCCCGTCCATTAGTACTGTATACGCCTAACCTGCCCTCCTTGCTTCACGAAGCCCTATGGCATCACATTTAATGCCCGCTAGTTCCTCTAACAGCACTGCTAGGCCAGCCTCACTGGATACGGTTCTAGCGTTGAACGTTGCCAGGTTCAGGGTTGAACCGGTTCGCATGTGCGAATGGAACTGGCAGTTAGTTTCGGTCTTTTCTGTAAGCAATCCCAAGCAGCCCCACTTCCCTTTTCTGACCCCTAACTGTGTGAGTGATATTCCCAATATTCAGTGGCAATGGCGGGAACGCATGCCCTCTTCCGGGATAACCGTACTGAACTTCGGTCCTCCCGGGATAACAGCTGCCGCACTATGAGGAGCGAAGTCCGGTAGAATGCCGAGTACATTCCACGTTATGTGAAGAAATCAACACAGCGAAAGTTGAACCCAATTTACTGGCGCTAGGAATTTTCAAGCGTTTAAGTTACCGCCCGGGGAACATCGTCAGCTGAGCATGCTATCATAATGAGTGCGCTTTTCATCAAGAAGAGAATTTCTTTCTGTATTTTTCAATTCTTAGCTACAGGCATTGCGACATCGGATTGCGGATGCGATATATATTTTCAGAGGCTGCTGCAAAATGAAAACATTGTACTGTACCGAACTCAGCTTAGAGGTTCTGTAAACGCTTGTGAAAGAAATAATTTTTAAGAAGCACCACCAAGATATCAAAAAGCTGATATCTGGAAACTTTATATTCCAGTTGATTTCAGGTTTACTATAACGCTTTCGGGGTATAGTTGCACCTTAAGTTGCACCTGTGAAGGCGCCTTTATGATCAGGCCACTAACTGGAAACGGAACCGATCGATAATCTCTGGAAGCAACTGTGTAGCGGCCGCATTACACGAACAAACCATAGCCTGAACTTTTGGAACGTATTAGTCTTTAGAGCGCACCTCTTATGCGCCCGTTCGTAGGATAAGCCGGGTTGCCTCGTCGGCGTAACCAACCGCGAGGGAAGGGAGGTGAGGGGAGCAGAGTGAGGGCAGCGCTAGTGCTTCTCCTCGAGACCGGTTGTGCCGAGTAGACGAAAGTACTGCCCTTCGCTCATAGATGGCGACAGAGTGGTGAGCGCCATGCGCGCTGTCTTCCATCACCACTGCATGAATGGAGGTAGGGTGGTTAGGGGAGAGGAGGTTTGTCTGCGGCGCTACGGAACCCACGCGCTGCCTCCTCGCAGTCGCGCCACGCTCCGTTAGTTGGCGGTGCTGTGAAACGTGCTGCACGCGATAGATTGTCCGCGTCGGCCACGCCACTCACAGCGTTTTCTTCCGAATATAAACCGCCTGCTTATGAACCACGCATTTATGCAGCAGGTTGAACATATATCAATACACTTCTCCGACCACAAAGCCACCTTCATAAAACTCAGAGAGCGAGGGAGGTCCGTTACTTGAAGGAAAGTGTCCGTAGAAGATAAAGATTGCTTTACAACTACACCTACATACATGTAAGTCTCAAATTCGTATATCGCAAAATCAAAACACGTTCATATCTGCGCTCAACTTTCCGATTAGGGACTATCGTAATCGTCCTTGGAGTTTTCTTTTTTCACCACGTTATCTTTCGCGTTTGAAATGCCGCACAGTAATGATTATTTGATTGTGATGACGCAACTGGGCCTCGTCCGACGTGCTCCAATGTTGACGTGTTTGCGAGAAGATTTAGGCGCCCCCAAAGATTGAATTTTCAGAAGCGCTGCGCCGCAGAGCATCGAACCATCAATACAGACCATGGCTTGTAGCCATGAGAAAAGCAGTGGGTATCCGTGCCAACAGGAAATCGTACCGCGCACTTCACAGATGCGAGACATGAGCTCAAACCGCTGTGGTAAGGCCGCGGACAAAAGGCCTGGTGCAGCAAAGATTGCGCAAGAATAGCTCAAAACATTCTGCGGTGAAGTCTAGTTTGCCACAGAAAAATCAAGTACCTCGTATTCGGGGCGCATAAATAGTCATAAGTAAGACCGATAAGGTTTCAGCTCAGGAAAACTAAGAAAGTGAAAGAAATCGTGCCCTCGTTTTTCATTTTGGGGATTGAGGGGTCTTAATGTCCAGAAGAGACTCAGGCTTTGAGGGACGGTGTATTGGAGGGCTTCGGGTTAATAAGACCTTCAGCGGCTCTTTAACGTGCTCTCTCAAAGCACCGCACACGAGAATTTTATAGCGACGGCATAAATGCTCCCATTCTGGAAAAAAGTCGGCGTCCGTCAGTGTCGTGAAAAAGCAGATGAACCACCTGTCATGGTGGACAGGTGGCAATGAAATAATTCAAATTAATTAAACAAACTGCCATCTGCTCGCCGTGGCACGGCATATCAGGTCATTGGACGACAGGCAGGTAGACAGCCTCCGGAAGAAAATTAGTCCTGCGCGAGCCCGCGGGAGGAGCAATTTGGGTCTCAGAAGCTCCACTGGTGGCCGTGTCTGAAGCAGCCACCTGCCGGGGCGGTGGCGCATTGCTTAACCAGTACACCACTATGCCAGCAGTCGAGTGAAGTCTCCGAGTTGAATGGCAGAGAAAGAGTACTTGCACTGAAGGGATCTCTAAAGCTATCGCTCTGCGGTCCTGATGGTATAGGTTGAGCGTCGTCCAAGATTTCGTTCCTTGTATTTCTCCTCCGTCGAAGTAGGGCCGCCACATTCCGGGATCGAACCCGCGACAGTCGGACCGACAGCAGAACGCCGAAGTCCCTGGGCCAGTGCGGTGGATGCCAGCTTCGAAAAATGGATTCTGTCGAATAATATACTGTTCGCGTTACCGCAGTGTACAGCGCTCGAGCATTGCGTACCTGGTGTAAAAAACTGAAATTAGAGACCAGCCACTGATTGCTGGGCAAAGTGCTCATGTCTAATTCCGCGCAAGTGTTACCTCTGGACCGTTGAGCCCGCGACAATATCTGGATTTGTTTACAGGGTGATGCTGACTGCACGCCAAATCCTGGAAAACGCCAAATGGAAAACCGCGTAAGTTCTTTGTTGATGTAAACAGGATTGTAAGTTGTCACCAAAAAAGGATTGTCACCAAAAAAGAAACAGTAGTTTCATTATAATGTCGTAAAACAGGAAAAAAACTGAAGAGGCGAAAGGACGGCGTTCTGGTCTAGAGCCTTCCCCGCGATGTATAAATTTTCACGTGAATATGTGCACCCCCGCGGACAGAGATTAAATACTGGGAATTTGCCGTGACAGAAAAAAAATTGCCCGTGGTTTACTTCCGGTTAAACCTGAATTGACGCGATAGCTACAGGGCCGATTGGAACTTGCTTAGTTGAATTGCAAAGTCAGTCTTTAGCCGCTCATTTTCACTGGGCGTTCCTTCTTCATCTTTGTCCCACTTGACACGGCGCATGCGCACAGCTGTGGCCTGCTCGTAATCGCCGGCGCACCGCGCCGCCGGCAGCAGCAGCTGCACCGCACCACCTGGTTGCTCACGTGACCAACCAGGTGACGAACCATGTGATCAGCCACGACACCGCGCCGCCGGCAGCTGCTCCGCACCACGTGACAGCCTGCCGGCGCAGCCACGCCGAAGTCTCGAAATGCTACCGTAATGTAGCTATCGCTACAAAAGAATTAGCTACGCAACTCACGAAAGACTAAAGAAACCATTGGACACGTAAATGGTTCAGCAACATGCGAGGGCACCGCAGTTTCCTGGAATCCATGTTTTTCACACAGGTGCTTAGCGCATTCGCGCATTTTCCTCTCAAGCTTCAGTGGTTGCAAAGAACACCGCCAAATCCTACTGCGCATGCGCAGTTCACATCAGTGACAGGCGCATACGACAGATGGCGGCCGCTGTCATGCACACTCTTGGCGCTTAGAGCGCCTGCGTCTCCCACGTTTCTTTTGTTTTGAACCAGTGGCAGACGAATATTCGGCACTCACCAGAGGGCGCCACTTACTGTGAAAACGGTGTATTGTGATGCTGCGGAAAGTCTTCACCACGTTGGGACAGCCTGCAGATTTCTCTGCATAAAGCCAACGGCCTTGCCGCGCTCCTACTACTACGTCATGATAAAAAGGTGTCTACGTTCAGCAAAGAACCTTAAGGTGGCCAAAGACCTGTTCAAGTCATTCCGCTTTGGCTCCCGAAGGCCTTCAGTTGGGGTTAGTTTGATACTAGTAACATCGCGATCCAAGAGTAAATTTTCAAATGGAAGCATCAAAATCTTGTGGACTTTACTCTGGGCACGAAAAGAAGCGTGTAAACGTTGTAAATGTTCTTTGAAAAAAAAAGAAACCATCATTGGTATATTGTCACTTGCTCTATAACTTTTATTTTGAAAAAATATGCGGCAAAATTAAGGATTGCATTTGCTGTCCAACTAAACTTTGTTAACTAGCAAATAACGAGCGTTTCAAGAACTACGAAGGCCAGTTCTAGAAAAAGGCCCATTACCCTGAACTTGCCGAAGCATCCTACAGCGCGTTCTCATATTCTTAAAACGGTAACAAGTAAACATATATCATTATATGGTGAACGTCTTCTGAAGCAGGTGCACGATTTCCATTATGCTCCCGCAAAATTGCAGTTTAAAACTGGTATGACTGACGCCAGACGTGGGCGGCGAACGACTGCCGTATATTGAAAAGCAAAGGGGATAATGCACGTTGTTCCACCTAAGATTTTACACAATCTTTAAAAATAGGCTTTCCGAGTTAGAAGAGCGCTTTCCTGGCATAGAATTGCCAGCACTACATTGCATTAGAATACACCTAAGACGTGCTAACTAGCAGGTTGGTTAAATAGATAAAATATTTGCATTTCTAACCATTACTGTTGGCCTCCTTAACTATTGAAAGGCGTGTAGCCCACCGTAAATAACATCCATATCAGTTCTTAGAATTTCGAAAAAGCGGTTGCCCTTGGCTCTGTGGCAGAACAAATTCTGGCTATTTCAACTAGTTGTGTTTAATGAATAGGTTGCTTTGCCTGCAAGCTTTTCGAAACCGCATGTATTTTGGCGCTATGTAGCCAGAGTTTGTTCGGCCACAGCGCCCAGGGTAACCGCGTTTTTGAAAGTTTAGAAACTTATATGGACATTATATAACGGTGGGCTACACGACACTCATTATTTAAGAAACCTAAAGGTAATAGTTAAAAGTTAGCTTTTTAGTATTAGTTAACCAGCCAGTTATCATGTCTTAGGAATGTTCTAATGCACTACACCCCTCCCAACGCTATGCCGAAGAAAGCGCTCTTGTAATTGAAAAAGTCTATTTTTAAAGCTTGTGTAGTCATAAGTTAAACACCCTGTACAGGCCCGAGCGTCATGATGACGCATCACGGAATCATGGTTCCTCCAGTACCGCGATAATAGCACAACACAGCAACTCAACCATTTCGATCCTCAATTCGACGGGCGGTGGGCACACTGTGGGGAGGTGTCTGACACCTACCACATGGTGTGGGCCTGACAGCAAAACTCTTCCCTATCCCCTATCCCAAACCCTACTCGTGAGGACTAGGAGGCGATACTGTCCGGCTGCTGCACCCTCGAGGCCCAAAGGGCTTTAACGCAGCGCGCCCGGGCTGCGGCAACTGCCATTGGGGTGGGTACCTGACTAGGCATCCCACCTAGTGGTTGTAAGGGCGTGACCCTTCATGTCATGACCCCCAACACTTCTCTCTATGATTAATAAATGTTTTCACCACCACCACAACACAGCATCCCGCTATCACAAAAACAGCAGTTTTAACATATCGCCAAACTTTCCCGTCCTCTCAGCCAACTCGTCGCCGGGACTACGCAATTAAGCAGCGTCAATGTTTGTCCAGGTAGATGCGACATGCTCTGGGAGGACTGGTGCGGCAGTGTGTGTTTTAGAGCGAGAGTTCTACGGCTCGAGGTGCAACTAAGAGTTTCGCCTGGCTTTGCGCGATTGACCTGGATGCCCGACCAAACTCAGGCCAAGAGCACACACCGCGAAGAACGAATGAATGGAAAACTTCATTGCTAAGGGATATTCTCGCGGCGTAGATGGGTCCCTCAGTCCAGGGCCCCAGTGGCCTTTGTTGTCTTGCCAGCACTGTCGATCAGCTTGAGTTGTTCTTGAGGCTTCGAGCAAGACAGCGCAGCCTCCCACTGCACAGGTGTGCGTGTGTGGTTTATTGGTACTGCCTGCGTTTTCAGACAGGCCCGTGTAACGTGATAAAGCGTTGAGTGTTCCCCACAGAGCGGGCAATTGCTGTCATATATTGAAGGATAGATTTTGCTTAGTTGGGTGTTGGATTTTATGGCACATAGGCAGCTAAGGCCATCATGCGCCAAACTCAAGGTGTAGAATTGGCTTTCTGTAGAATGTTTACGAATATCAAAAAATGCCGATGGCGTAGATGACCTAAAACATTGTGCTGCCTAGTAAAAGAAGAGAAGAAATTTGGAAATCGCTAATGGTAAAAGCCTTAAAGAAGGTCAGGCAGCCTTAGCGGCTATCCTTGGCTAGGCAAGGATCCTGAGGCTCCCAACCAATCAAATAAAAAGCCTCAGCCTACTTCTCAGGAATGAGAAAGTGGCTAAGGTGTATCATGTAATAAAGGGAACCAGTGGTTCAAAAATTACAGTTTTTCGAGGACGCCCGCTGCTTTTAAAAAGCTAAAAACGGAGGGTATGTTAACAATGGCATTATCAGCTAAGAGCAGTGTTGGGTGAAAAGGAATGTATTCATGATAAAATTGAGTGAAGTACTTTTTTCTTAGTTTTTCTAGTTTCACACATGAGAATAAAATGTGGTTAACAGTAAGTTCTTTTCCGCATTCCTCACAACCAGGTTTATCTTGTTTTGTTAGCACGAAGTTGTGCGTGAGGAGGTGCGTGTGGCCAATTCGCAGACGGCATAAAACCACTTCTTTAAAACGTTCCTGGTGCACACATGACTTAAATTCACCCAAAACTGGTTTTACAAAGTGCAGTTTATTATTCACTTCGCTGTTCCAACGCGACTGCCATTTTTGTCTTAATTTCTGTTGAACTAATTTCATACAGTCATTAAAGGGTATATCTACTTTTTTTATTTCCTTGCCCCGAGCTTGAGCGGCACACAAATCTGCTCTCTCATTTCCTTTTATTCCGACGTGGCTCGGGACCCAGCAGAGTTTAATGTTCTGTTCTCGAGCTGTTGCTGTTACAATGTTGTGTATGATGTCCCCAAGTATGGGAGTGGTTGCGTTTCTAGAGTGGAGGGCTGTAAGTACACTTAAAGAGTCTGTGTAAATAATAGCGTTTTTGAGGTTCTCGTTTAGTATTTTTTTTGTTGCCACACATACTGCGTAACATTCTGCGCTGAAGATGAATGCGCACTGTGGAAGTCGCATTGCTGTCTCCGAATATTAGTCTGAAGTTGTCACCAGGCAACCAACTGCTCTCTACTAAGGTTTTTGTGGGGAGACGGTAGGTCCTCCTGATGGCTTTCTGTTGTTCCAAGATGGTTCCATACCGTCTAGTGACTGCGTCTAGTTCCCCTTCGGTGTGCGCCTCCCGGTGGGCGTATGCTCGAGCGTTGGCGTCCACGCGTTGGTTCCCTTTGAGAGCCTCATGACCTGGTGTCAGCGTGTTCAAGCATCTCGTAAAGGTGTTTGTTCTCGCTTTGAGTTTGCGGATGGCCACAGTGGATATGCGTGCAATGCCGTGCCTTCTGCACGCCTCTTTCGTGTCAGTAATTATGTGTGCATGGGGCTCCTCGCCCTGATGAGTGATGGCGAGTGCAATTGCTGCTTCCCCAGCCTCAAGGATGTTGTTGGTTTTGATCAAAGCGCCGTCGATTTCCCTGAGCTGGCGATCCACCACGCTGGCTACGGAGCCGTATCGTTCTCTGTATGTGGTTGGGTAAACGTATAATACGCCTTTTTTTTCCCGGCGAAGCTTCTTTCGTGAGCTTCCAATCTTGCCTTTCTTCTCGCCATTGTATATATAGATGCATGTTTCTCGGAATCGGCTAAGAGTAACAATGCATGGCCACAAATATTGGTCAGCAGCCACGTGGCCGAGGAGCAGTGGTTACTTGACCATGACCTTGTAACCACGCATAACCATGTGCTCATGCAAAACGAAGCTCTCGCCGTGTGCTAGGTTCAGCCGGATTGAACCTCAACCATTTTTTCGTCCTTTCGTCCACATCTTTTTCTAATGCGTCATTTTTCAAAGACCAGGACTACAGTCGGCAGGAAAACAAAAACTATTATCTGAATAGGGCACGCGTATACGCTGTTATTAATCAGCGAAATTAATTCTGAGTGGCTGCAACAATTAGAAGCCCGATGGGTAATCCACGCCATGAAATGAGAGCTTCCCGCGTTACAGAAATTGCTGCGGAATATTTCACACAAACGGTTTCAACTTTGATTTAACATAATGAAATCATAACTAGCACTAAGAATTATACGCATATAAGCACAAATACGAGACAATTTTATCGTTAAGGCAAGTATTCTCTGAATTCGAACAACGCCAAAATATAAATACCTGTCGAGTCGACGGCTTTCGGTAAATTGCATCGCCCGTGCCATAATGCCGGAGTTTCTCCTTGTGGTATCGGCGATCGCCAACCAGCTCCTGGTCGCCTCCGCGTCCAGTCGGCCGTGAAGTCTAACGCTGCGCAGGGTGTAGTTACCAGCAATGCCAGTCGAGAGACGTGTCACAAACGCGCTGGTATTTACAGCAGTCCAGTTGACCATGAAGAACGTTCTGATGCTCTGGCTATGTCTGACCGAGTCCGCTAATCCCTGGAAGTCTTCCTCCTCTATGCTGTCTGCCCAGATTAACAGCTCTTTTAGGCTTGCATTTGTACAAATACTCTTTACGATAACTGTCCACCATTCGTTAGGCAAGTTTTCAGCCATATCCGCACCCCTACCAACACTCAGCTGTAGCTTTCGGAGGTACGGTGTTGACTTTACATAATCTGCGAGGGCTAAAGACATCGTGAGCTCTCCTCTGGAAACGTTCATAGCAAGGTGAGTTAGGTGAGGGCATTGTGGTAGCTTTCGTATAGCTTCTAATCTCACATTGTCCGTAGCTGCTCTAAATAGATATATTCCTGAAAATGCTTTGCACTTAATCAGGTCAGCGTTGCTAAATACTAAGTAGTTTCCGCAAGAAACCTTTTCTTCAGCGCCGCTCTCTTCTAGTGCACTACAGATCGACGATAACGGAGAATATTCGGCGCAGACATTCGTAATATACACTTTTTTCATGTTGGAGCTTTTTGATAACATTCTGAAGAAATTTGCCCAGATGGCAGGGGGCCATATCATCAAAGGAAGAGTGAGTTCTTCTAACGTTTTGTTTTGAGACAGCGCCGCTACCCAGTCAGAGTCCCTGTGGCAGTTAGGTCTAATGCTATCATTCGTTGAGATGATGCTGAAGACCAGAAGGACTTCATTTTCTCGAAGTATTCTGCCTACAGTTCGAGTACTTTGTTCGTTACAAATGAATTCCGTGAGGGTTAAAGACGAGAGGGTTCGATTTTGTAAAACTCCTCGAAGAAGCGCTTGTTGCCTTTCGTAATTTCCAGCTCCTATGCACAGAGTTTTCATTGCTGTGGTGAACATGATGCAGTTGGTGAATACCTCTACGGGTGATTCCAGCTCAAGTGATCCGCCCATACTAAATTCTCTTAACGTTGAGTTCCCCTTCAGTGCTGCCAGCATTGCGTTCTCCTGCTGCGTAAGTAACAAGCCGTACATTCTCAGTGAAGTCAAAGACGAAGACGCCCGGAGCAGTGTACACAGTGCCGCAAAAACGTTCGCATGGCAACCAGTGCTCACAGTGCATTCAATCTCTTCGAGGCTGGTCAAGCACTGGATGGCCTCCGCAAGATCGTTCGATATTGCCCATCCCGAGAGCTGCAGCTTTAAGGTCTTGAGTGACGTGTTGCGCCGAAGGGCGTCGCAGAGGAGCGTCTCGCAACTACCAGAACGTGGAGGTGTGGCGTGAAAAGACACGATGCAGTGATGGGTCGTGAGTAGCCGGTGCAGAGCTCTCTCGCCCTGCGACGATTCGGACTCCGATGGATCGGGAAGATCAAGGCCAGATTTGGAGAAGCTTGACACGGAGAGGCGGCTGCGAGTACCCGCTAATTCTTGCAGCTTAAAACGCGCTGGGAAGAGGAAGGCGTTCCATTGGGTAAGCTGGTGGATGATGTGGCATGCCTGAACAGCCGTTGCTGTACAAGAGGCATGGAAGCTGGCAAAGGGGCTTGTAACGTAACTCCTTGCGCCATCTGTGCGTGGCGATGGGAAGCCGGAAGAGGATGCTTCGGGCGCTGCAGTAGGCTTTCTTGGGTCTCCATGAGGTGCTCCAGGGTCTTCCATTGCATCTGCGTGGTGTTTTCTTTTAAGTGACTTATGAGCATTGAGGATGAGAATGTTTAGAAGATGGTTATGTTTAATTCTTTCTGCCTAAGGGCCAGCGAGAAACCGAAATGAGTTAATTTGTCGTTTACGCTATTTTTACTTTTTTTTATTTCTTACTCTGAACGCTAATGTGGGCGTTAGATTGGGAGCGGGGGAGAGAGAAAATCTCTCAAAATATAGTTAACTAATTACACTAGTAATATACCTGACTGCAGGAACACATCATAAAGCTTTAAGGAGCCAACGGTAAGAAATACAATAGAAATACAATACAATACAATAGAAATACAATGAAAGCATGTAAGCATGGAGTGCAACTTACTCAAAGACTTTTCAAGAAAAAAAAAACACCAACCCCCAAGAATGCAAAACAAACCGGCAAAAAGATAAATTTCGCGCACCTACTCTGTCAGATTATCGTTTAGTACTTAGAGAACTTCATCGCAATCACCAGTGCTAACCGCAAAATGGGGGACGGCCCTCGATTATCTTATCGCAAGGGGAAAGAAAAGAAAATCTGACTACTTCTGTTCCCTAAATGGATGTTGAATTTTTTTGTTGTGGTCAAGTCGATGAAATGTGCGCATTGCAGGCCTAAATAGCGGCAAAGCCAGGACGTGATATTTGTCGTTTGCATTCTAACGTAGAGACGTTAAGGTATTTCTTTATTACAGTTGTGCTTGAGAAACGCGGGCACTGACGTGCGATGAATCGGCTGGCCCTGTTTTGCACAGTCTCTAATTTGTTAATAAGGTACGGCTGATGAGTACACCAAATGGATGACGGATTTTCTAGCTTCGGTCTCACCAACGAGGTATAAGCGATTAATCGCGTGTGCTTTGCTAGCGTTGCAAAGTGACCGGCGAATGAATCCTGAATTTTCATATGTGTTAGAACATGATTTATATGAGTGCTCCGCGACAGATTAGAGGTTAAATGCATTCCTAAGTATTTGAAAGTTTCAACAGACTCTGTTTCAGTATAGTTGATGCTACAGGTGTTTGACAAAACGGCACAGCGGTTACTGAAACGCATTAACTTAGTTTGCTATTAAGAGAACCACCTATGTAATAATGTAAACATTTAGACTAATTGTTCTGTAACAACACCGTAAGCGAGGTAAGAGAATTGACCGTAAATTGCACAATCATCGGCGAATAATCTCATTGGTGATGTAATGCTGAATACAATATAATTAATGTGTGTGTATAATGTTTGACCGGGATCATATATATAAAAGAAGCCAACAATCACTAAAACCAAGGTGCATAGGGGAACGTTTCTATTTCTTTTTATTTGTAGTGCCAATCAATTATTTTAAAGAAAATTGCTCTTAAAGAAAATTACTTCCGCGTCCGGTAGAGCACCGGACGCGGTATTCGGAGGTCGAGGGTTCCGACCCCACCGGCGGCATGGTTGTTTTTTCTGCTGCTTTATAAGAATTTTTTTAAACTAATTGATTTGCACTAAAGGTAGAAAAATAGAAACATTCCCCTATGCACCACGGTTTCGGTGATTGTTGGCTTATTTAATATGTTTGTCAAACGAGCCCCTTATTTCATTTCCCATGTCCGCTATATATATATATATATATATATATATATATATATATATATATATATATATATATATATATATATATATATATATATATATATATATATATATATATATATATATATATGACCGATTGTAATCTCTGGTCGAGGTAATCTTGCACCGGTCTAATAACTATTATTTATGTTAATGCTGTTGATTTTATATACTAGGCGATTATGACCCCCACGATCAAACGCCTTTCAAAATTCGATGAAAATGGCGTCTTTTTGCATAGTTCAGCATGTCAACATTCAGGAATTTACTTTTCGCTTATTCCGTTTTCCGCTTGCATCTCTTTGCAAAGCATAGGTATGCAGTCCAGTCTGCGTGCGCTCCACTGCTCACGCCTTTCGCACACAGGCGTTTGTTTTTAAAAGCGAAAGCAATTGCTACTCTCCTCCGCAGCTTCTTCGCCGCGTGCGTGAGTTTGACCTTGAACAGAAGAGGAACCATGTGAGAGCTATGATGTCACTAAGCCGCCACAACCGAAACAGAGCGCTCGCCTCTGCCTAGTCACGTGACAGCCATGACGTCATTCAACCGCAGCTACGCCGGAGCCGTGCGCTCGCTCTGTCTAGCTAGACTTAGCCGGTGCACACGGATTGCAGCAGGTCTCGACAATTGAATGCCACCAGTGGTCATGGATGATGCAGGCCAGACGCCTCGTGAACTGTCTGCCTCTCAGAGGTGTAGAAGACGACAGGCCTTATCGGATCATCGAGTAGTATTATACTCGCAGAGAGTCTGCCGCCCAGAGACGAAGGGAGTGACCAAAGCGAAAGCATTAAAGTTTGTCTGGTAACCCTTGGCTAAACGTAAGTCATTACCACCAAGCAACAACCAAGTCTAGACAAGCTTTCAGCCTTAGCTTTCAAGCTTTCGCTTTGGTTACATAGGTTTAGCAGGGTTAAACTTGTGCCTTTTTTTTTTGTTTAGACACCGTTTGATATCCCTCGTGACCCATTCATCCTTCCCTGCCGTTGAAAACCGGCTTTTAGTAATGTATTTTTTTCATGCAAACTGTTCAATATATCACTGAAAAGTGAACAGTTTTCAGTGACAGTTCGATTAGAGTATGTAGGCTGATAAATAAATAACACTAGCTATCAAAGTCGTCATTAATACTGTTCAAGTCTTCTTAAGCAAAGCCATGAATCAATTACTTTAATACAGATAGACCTTCGGAGTGGCTGACTGGAACACACAGCGAACAACTAGGCGGTGACTGATACATTAAGCACATTCCCTGTGGCACGTTCCGGTGAGTTGTTAAAACTAAATCAAGTGTGGCATCAGCCCTTGTGGGAGACGAAAAAAGTTGATTCAGTTGAAATAAATGCATCAAATCCAGAAAAACAAGTTCCACGGGGCTGACCATTACCAGCAATTGAAATAGATGACCAACTGATGCATGGGAAGTTAGTCTCCGGCCAGGATGATGGGCGAGTTCGCGTACTTGCTCTGAACATGCGTTAAAACAGAGTTTAACTCTGCAACAAAGCCAGTAGAATAATCCGACGGCTTGTAACGTGCACCGATAACTACTGTAAACTCGAGCACGGAGCAACAAATCCATAAAATTTAATGTCCACTGCATACAGTAATATGCCTTGTAGTCATGTCTTTTCGCACACTAATTATAACACTACCACCTCTTTTATCTGCTCTATATTTACGGAAGATGAAAAACAAATTTTAAATGTGAACTTCTGAACCGGCCATTTGTGGAGTTGACCACGTTTCTGTTCAAGACAATGGCGTCAGCAGCGCAAGTATAGATGAAGGAGGCCGGCTGGTCTTGCATATTGATAATGCTTATAAAATTTGCTGAGTTGAAGGAAAATAGTGTTTTAGTCGTGCTTTGCCGAGCGGTACCTCGTCATGGTTGGCTGATTTGATTGTCGACTGCTTCGGTTGGCGACGGTTGGCGACATTCAGGAGCGCATGAACAGGCCTTGCCACGCATCGCATCATATCGGTACTGCTTCTTCGAGCGAACATGTTTGTCAAAAGAATACCTGGCTTTTTAGTTTCGATCACGGTTTAGATGGTTGAAATTTCGAAGTTCTTGCTGGGAAAATTAGGGCCGAGGTGAAAAATATTCGATATAAACGTTGGGGTTTGTAACGTCTTCGAGCTCATATGCATTGCCAAGAATCAGGCGTTTGGTTTTTTAGTTGAAAAAGTTAATTATGGGGCGGTTCTGCTCTGCCTTTCGAGCACCGATGCGATGGCGCGCTAAATATTTTTAAACTGTCCATCAATATGCTTACTGCAAAAGTCGACAAGTGACTCGGAGGCCTCGTAATCTTTCTTTCCTTAGCCGCCGCGGTGGGTCTGTAGTTATGAGGCTCGGCTGCTGACCCGAAAGAAGCGGGTTCGATCCCGGCCACGACTATCAAATTTCGATGGAGGTGATATTCTAGAGACAAATGTACTGTGCGATGCCAGTGCACGTTGAACTACCCCAGGTGGTCGACATTTCCGGAGACCTTCGCTACGGCGTCCCTCATAGCCTGAGTTGCTTTGTGACATTCAAACTCCCATAAAGCCACAAATCAGAAACCTTTTCTTCTTCAGGTAAGCCCTTCAATATTAAGTTCTTTTGGCGTATGCGGTTGTTCATGTCATCCGCAAAGTTAGTCACACTGCTTTGACCGCCACACGAACGGGCACGAGCCAGTAAGTTTGTTTTCATGTCGTGGACTGCGTCCTTAACAAATGAGCTATTTTCAATCTTCCAATGTGTTCTCTATCTTCGAAAGACATTTCTTGATGTCCGTTGGACCGGCTGACATATCCTTCATTTTACTCAGTACTTCTTTCTGAAATTTGCCTTGTGATGACGCAGCATTTTTCAAAGCACCAAGGATTGCATCCTATTTCTCGGGACCCGTGTTACTCTCGACGTCTCCGCAACAGAGTAGAAGGTAACACAAACAGAATTATACCGTGACAAGCTAGCCTTCAGGGCAGTACCTATAGTTAAAAGCAAACCGGTGGCTCGGTATTGCTACGCCTCAACATGGCGACACGGAATACCCTCTAACTGAAGTAGCCGAAACGTACGCGGTATGTGGCAGTGTCCGCACCCATTTCAAAACGCGCACAGAGAACCTTCACACATACACTGGTATTTTCGGCAAAGACTTAGAAGAAAGTACATTGGAATAGAGTGTTTCCACTCACCGAGAACACTGAAGGCGCCGTTGAGTGAAGGACACGGTAGCCGCAAATCCCAAGGAACCACGGATTTCGAATGCTTCTCTGTAGCGGCACCGCCGATGCAGGTGCCACTAGTCGGTCAAAATTGGGCGCAGTGCGCCGTTGTAGTTTCCACGGATGAATTCGGTGACGAAGGCAGGAGATACGATGGCAACGATAACGCCGCCTTCGCTGTAGCACGTGGATCACGATGTGCAGGATTGTCCGTCGAGGCGTCCACTAGAACAGTGAAGACCCAGTTTAGTTAAGTACATTCTAGGCGAAAATCCCTTGCAATGCAAGAGTACAATGCTGTACGCTTTATCAGCCATATCAATTAATGAGCCCGACTTGCTTAGTGCTTACATGTTCTCTGAGGTATAATTATGTTTAATAAAAGTAGTTGAAAATGTGAGTCTTTATTATGGTGAATTCTAATCTCAGATCCGCAGCACTTCGATACGAATTTGTCTAAGTTTTTTCGGAGCAGATCTATTCGAAAGACAGATGTGGATTGCGCATCGCTTGTTCCACTGACAGATTGGGAGCAGTCGACGAGCAACAGCGGCTCCGTGGAGCAGTCCGGTCTGTTCCACCGAAAACAGGGTATTCGACCGGAAGTCTGCTTGGCTTAATTGCAGCGTAAGTTCCATAGCAGACGACACGCTCCAGAGAGTGCAAGGAACGATGGGTACTTTAGCAGATGGATGAATTGGTTGATTGAAGATAGCAGCGGCCACTGGTGGTCAGAGTTGCCACCATGTTTGATTTGTTCTTTTTTTTTTAACTGTCTCATAAATTAGTCTAACGTCGTCATTTTCTTTACCGTCAGCGACTCACGAGCCTCACCGAGTTGCTCCAACCAGACCACATGTGTTTCAAATGCAAATTTGGGACGGGTGCTATCCGGCGGACTCAGGTAAACTGAAGCAGAACACCTTTCCCTGCTCGAGCACCTGGTACTGCGCCTGGAGTAGAATCTTCTTGGTGCTCATAGTAAAGATCTCACTATGATTATGGTGTTAGTCTGGACACAGTATCGCCAAAATTTCGTGGAACGCGCCAAATCTGTGACCGCTATGCAGAGGGAAACTTTCACTTTGGGTCTCATCGCATCATTGCGGTTCCGGCGTCCACGAAGAATGAGCCACTTAGCAAAGATTTGGTATGTTCATGACCTCGCTCGCAGACGGGCTTGTTAGTACAATTCAGGAGCCCTGTTGTCCATGCTATCCATGCTTAATCGCGACATTAGTACAGAGGCTTGCTGTCTGTGTCCATCCGGGTTTTCGCCTGTGTGGACTACGAGCCTTTCTAAAGTGTGCAAACATAAGCAACGTCTTATCTGTCCGCTCTTATCGAAATGTAGTGATTTATCCCAAGATCACCTGACTAATGTCTGAAATGTGTGGTACCTGAATGCAAGCACCCGATAATCGTGCGGTGGTCTTACTTTTTTTTAACACACGAAAAATTTTTGCACTCTTATAGGAGTAATGCTCCTTTCCCCTTAACAACAGCTTTTGAAGATGTTCACCAACACCATAGAGGTGTGCGGGACTTCGCTATAATGTTAAGGTGTTGATGAAGATGCTGATGATCATGAGAATACAAAATTTAAGGGACATGCGACGGGTTAAGGTGTTGATGGGCGTGTTAATGGTGTTCGTGTATGCCGTAAGCGTATATGAACACCCTAAAGCAAGATAGCCCTGGGAGTCGTTGGACTACTTTTTTTACACCTCCTGGTGCAAAGCTTTTAGAGAGTACATCATGGGAATACGAAATGTAAGGGACATGTGGCGGGTCTCTGTTGCTGATTCTATGTATCCCGGATGATTATGAGAATGCGATGCTTTGTTCAAAAATTCCTACTCGGCCTCTATTCAATCCAGTCGCCCAAGTTTGCTCGGAGAAATTTATTAGCATTAAACCTGCCCTAAGTAAGCGATGATAACGAGAAACAGACAAAAACGGGAAGAAAGTGTAGTATTCGGAGCGCTTTACTTACCGTAATCGGACGGACATACGCAGCGCAGCGCACAACCACGCAACGAAAAAACACTCACCAAATTATCGGGATAGGAAATTCATCAGACAGGATGCCATAGGCACACGTGCCCTGCGATCTAGCAACTCTTTAAGGATCTGGTTATCGAAAAACCCAGTATCCTTAAAAGAATGGAAAGGAAATTGTTGTGAGGCCCCTGCAAACTCTAGGAAATAAAGCGGACTTCACTAATTCTGTTTAAGATTTTATAATATTTTCTATATTCCTGAGACTGGCCGCGTTGGTTCAGTGCCTTTGGCGTTCGGCTCCTGATGGCAAGTTTCATTTTGATGGAAGGACAAAATACAAGGGACGAGAGATTTGAAGGCATGTTTGACGAGTGCTTCTTATCAATAAAGGCGTTTCTTCCCACGCTACATGTTTATATCGAGCGTGTGAATAAACGCCTTTGTTGATAGTAAGCACTAGTCTTGTGTGCCTTCAAGACTGACGTGTCTTCTATTTCGCGGACTTCATTCATCAAAATAAACCAATACCAACATGCCCAACTTTTCACAGTGATACCGGCCGCGATTGCCGTATTTCGATGAAGACGAAATAGAAAAATGCCCCTCCGCTGTGTCGTGTGAGCGCACGTTAAAAGCCCCGCAGCTTTAAATTCATCACGAGCCTTTCGGTACAGCATCCCTGATAGGCTGAGTCGCATCGGGGCTTTAAAAACGCAACTCCTCAGTTTAAAATATTCCTACTGAAGACAGGTAGAAAAATGTATTATCGCTCAAGTGTTAAAGGCTTCGTTCCTCAGTAGAAGTAAGCCCTGGTGCAGCAGAAAGGTGCGTGTTGCAGCCGATAAATGAAAACAAGTTTATGCAGTTTTCAAAAAAATCCATCACAGATGCGTAGAGATAAGCTGCTGTACTTGACAAAAGAAATGAGTACGGTAGTGAATGAAGCAAAATGTATTTTCCAGTTTTTTCCACTCGCGCATTCAATATTGCTGGAAAAAGTTTTGGCAGTTTTTTAAACGAAATGGAAACGGTGACCTGTCTATGCCAGTACTTCAACATGGTGGTGCTGAAGTAAGCGATAATCTCAACAAAGCAAACGGTCTGAGTGTTTTCTTTAGTTCTGCGTTTTCTACACATGTAGCTTCCAATGACATTGCTCGGCTTGGTGCATTCTCGACTGAGCCAATGGAGGACATTCTGTTTGACCTGCGTGAGATTATGACTCTGCTAAAAGGATTGAAAGCCACGAAAGTTACTGGACCTGACGCGTGATCTAATGTGCTGCTTTCATCACGTCAAAGTACTCTGACAACGTATGTTTATGTTTTCAAAATAATTTCAAGTCATTGATTGGCCCAATGATTGATAAATCGCGTATGCTGTGCCGACTCGTAAATAGATTCCACGTAATCTAGTTTCAAATTATCCCCCAATGTCCCTCACAGGCGCAGTTCGCCACGCTTTTTGAGCATGTATTTTTTACGAATATTGTACACCGTATTAATAAGCTTTCCCTTATAAACAATGATCAAGGTGGGTCTCGTAGTGAGTTCTCGTGTCTCGAAGTTAAGAGGCACAGGAGTAGACAGGTCGAACAAAGAAGGAACACAGAGAAGGCGCTTTTTACAGGAATCAATACTACGGAACAGGGCATTCAGCTCAGACGCTTAGGCTTAGGTATTTGTTCGTGCTGTCTACTCCTGCGCCTTGTATCTTAGGGTCATGCACTAACTCGTTCAGCAGTCGATTCTTCTGAATTTTCATGTGTCACGCATTTAATTGAACTCGTTCATGATACAGCTAGTTGTTTACATAAAGGAGTTTCTGTTAAATGCGTGTTTCTCGACTTCATGAAATCATTTGACGTTGGTCCACATACCTTATTACAAGAAAAATGATCATTGGACAACACTAACAGTAAAGTAATAGCATGGGAGGCATGGGAGAGGCCTTTGCCCTGCAGGTGGTGCAGTCAACCTGATGATGATGATGATGAATAGCATGAATAAGTGCATACCTTAATTTAAGAAAACTAAGCGTGGTGGCTAGTGGTTAAATATCGGACGAAGCCGCTGTAACCTCAGGTGTAAAAGGTCAGTGCTAGGACCCCTCTTATTTTTAATTTTTATAAATAATGACATTTCCGCTGCTGTATCGTCTACATGAGACTGCTCGCAGATAACTGTTTTGTGATGAACTGTTGCTATTCCTGCTGAACGTGACGCTTTGCAATTTGACCCTGACAGAATTTCTAAATGGTGCCATAATTGGGGCTTGAATATTAATCTCCGGAAAAGTGTGCATATATGTTTTAATAAAATAAGGTCACCTTGTAAAATTATTTACAGCATTTACTTTTTCAATTTCTTGTCCGTCAATCAATACAAATCTCTTGTTGCGTAATTAACCAGTGCTGTGTGCTGTCATAGGCACTTTAATTATATAACTGCAAAATCAGGTCGACTTTTGAGTTTCTTACGCAGAAATGGCAAGTGTTTTTTTTTTACAAACTAAAGAATTGCTACACTCAACTAACGTAAGGTATATGCTGGAGTATGCGTGCACAGTACGGGATTCTAAAACTAAAAATGACATTGATAAATTAGAAAATTTCCAAAACCTAGCTGCCTGCTTTGTTCAAATACTTACAGCAGAAATTTCAGGGTGTCACCAGCGCAGAAGTCGTTTGGATGGGTTTCACTGCAGAAACACAGTTACGTACTTAGGCTGAAATTCTTCTATAACATATGCAATTCTAAAAAAGGTATGGCTGTGATCATTTTTTCCCGCGAGACTATACATCTGCAAGCGCGGAGCACACCTTCCAAGTAGAATATATGTATAGGATGGATGAGGATGGCTATTCTTTTAATTTCGTCGTCTTCCAAGGAAGCACATTGCAGCAAACAGTGAAAAACAAGTTTGCTAGATTATGCAAACAAGTCAACGGTTTTTATCACAAGAACGCTACCAAAAAAAAAAAAACACCAGACTTGTTGTGTGCGATGTCATGGGGGCATAGCAGGGCATAGTGTGCAACATTCGGATTTCATGCGATGCAGTTCATGCATGTCGCCGCTTTATTTTCTAAAAAACAAATCTGCAGCGCGAGCGGAAATGTGTACGACAGAACACACAAAAAAAAGGCGTCGGAAAAAATATACTTCTTGTGCTTCTGTTTGAACTACAACATAGCGATAAGGCACATAACTAATAGAATTAACGGTCTGCCGCGTTTCTTATGATTCAGAAGGTAAACTCTGGCTCAGAAAGGTCGCTTACACTAAAAGCCATGCAACTAACTATATGTATGACCACTAGAAGTGCCTTTAGAAGGCAGGTAGACGCCTTTTGCAGGGCTACCAAAGGAATTATCGGCCCTGTTTCCCTGGCAGCATTAATTTATTTATTAAATACGAACAGCGTTTTCGTCATTGCTACTACGTCGTCTTGGCAGACATGCACACCGGGAGGGACGTTCACAACGCAAGTACAACAAAGATCAATGAGCGGCACCCGCAAGACAGGTCGTAAACAAACCTTTGACTGCCTAAAATTAGTATAACTCGGGTTAGAAACGAACAAAAAGCCAGCAAATGTCACGACCAACATCGTCCACGTGTTACTTACAGAGGAAATCGAAAATTAACTGAAAAGAGTTTCGCACATTCCTACGCAACACACGGCACGAATATCCAGAAGAGCGCACACAGTAGAACACAGTGGATGCTGTAGCATCTCGTTTCGCGATTGAAAAAATATCCCAGGGTGATCTCGAAGCCGCAAGCACTAGACACAACCCAGATACACTAACCGCTATAGGGAAACATGCACTATACACACAATCAGCTACACTAAGAGGGAATGCAATTCACACCCCGGGGCCCGCCGTGGCGGCTCAGTGGTTATGGCGCTCGGCTGCTCACCCGAAACACGCGGGTTCAATCCCGGCAGCGGCGGTACAATTTCCATGCAGGCGGAATTCGAGAGGCCCGTGTGCTTTTCGATGTCAGTGCACGTTAAAGAGTCCCAGATGGTCGAAATTTCCGGAGCGCTTCACTACGGAGTCTCTGATATCCCGAGTCGCTTTAGGATTTTAGACCCCCATAAAGAGAACTAATCCAAACCAGTTCACACCCCGGTAAATCGTCGATAAAATTTTGTTTAGAGCATTCCCGGTGAGTTACGCGGCCGACGCCTACCGAGGCCGGTGGGCAGACTCCGGCGCGGGAAGGCTGTCTCAATAACCTTACTATGAAGTTCTTATACGCCACAGGTATAGGTTACCTTGAAGGTGAAGTGCTTATGTCCTCACCAGAGAGGCGGGTAATGCACCAGAGCAGGTATTCCACTTCATTTCTTCTCTTTCATAGCCACTCACTCGCACACAGCACCCCGCTCCTTCCCTCGGCGTGAAATAGGCCTCATCCCTCATGGCAACGTCGCTTACTGATAGGAAGGTCGCGTCGAAATTTTCAAACAGGCGTCCCCTAAAGATACCCTGGCGACTTATAAGCCGATGACAGTAAGCACTGTTTCGGCGGGCAACACCTTCTGGCACAAAGAGCAAAATATGATAGAGAGGTTGAGTACATGATACAACTGTCAGACTTCGAGCCGGACTGTTTCGGGAAGAACACATGGCGGACGAAAGCAGCTCCTATACCGGAAATGGGTGCTGTCCAATACTATGCGTCGTCGGCACCGCAGACGTTCTCGGAATTTAGCAAAGCTTATCTAGGGCTTCAGGATCACCTTTCACAGCAGTGTAGTGGCGCATCGCCTAACCCCTGCACCTATGCGTCAGGTGGGGTATGAGGACTCCTAGGGATGTGTGAATGTAAAGGAGAGAATGACCTTCTGCATATATGGGAATTAACTCATTACGCTATCGTGTCATACCCTTAACGCGGAGCTTAACTGCCGCACCAAATTTTTGTTTCCAGCCGTACTTGCGTGTTCGGCTAAATACGGCACTTCATTTTCTGCAGTCAAACAGACAAGGTGCACTCTCTGCAATGCCTCTTGGTGCTCTTTTTTAGTAACGCCGTTCATTTTTCAACTGTCATCAACTGACCATTCCGCAATGATGCTCTGCTTCAGTAAATTTCTGACCCTGGCATAGAAGTCACGCGAGTGAGCCAGGGAGCTTTCAGCGCTCTGTGGCACCGTGGTCTTGAGACGAAGGCGATTCTGGAAGGACGTGTTTCGTTTGATGTTTCCACTGCATTAGCACCAAAAGTTGTCTCTATAGTGTTCCATGGAGCAGCGTTGAGCAAGGGTTCATTGATACTCATACTGAAGAAGTTGTCGCGGAAAGACGAGGACAAGCGTAGACAGACAAAGACGAGCGGTGCTCATAACTGAAGGTTTATTCTAGACATATGCTCAAATAAAAGAAAAACCTACAAGAAGAAAACAATAATGCCAGGAACATCGCATGTTACCCCGTGAATCCCAATGACTTGGTCGAGAACAGATACTCCCTAACAAAGATCTTCTTCCCTGATGTTGATGACGATTTGTCGTTTTGTTTTGTTCTTGTTAGTTTTCCTATTTATTCCAACATATGTCTGGAAGAAACCCTCAGTTGCGAGTAGCCCTCGTCTTTGCTTCACTCGCTTCTCCTCGTTTTTTCCGCGCCAACTTCTTCAGTATGCAGATCAAACCACTAGCCCAACTTTGTGCTCTCAGTGATACGCTTTTAACTTGAATGAGGGCCGCTGATAACGCGCACCTCGCTTCCAGGGCACCGGTATGTAGGTTTATAAACTCACTATAGGATCAAATAAATTTTCTCTGCTCTTCTTGATCGAGCAGCCACATCGATTCTGCTTTGTGCGCAGTTTATGTTAGCAGCAACCCATAAATTACAGGTAATGAATCACAGGGCCTGGGCCGACATTGATTACCAGGGTAGTATTGCGAAATAATGGGCGAATAAGGCACCATTCAATGTAGCCTTCGCCATCCTATATAAGCAGAATAAAAGAAAATTTAAACTTTTGCTTTCCGGCCTTTATGCCGTGGTGAAAAGTAACTTTATCTAAAGCACGTCTCAGGGCTTGCTATGTTACAGATAACAGGAATTTTGAAACGCAGATGTAGTTTCCCTTCAGCTTCTCCATATAAAGGAGCATTTGTTGACACTACCGGCGAGTAAATAAGAATTTTTTATCCCCAATGAATTCTGTTTAGTGCTTTTTCTTAAAGACTATGCATTCAGAAAGACATGAGAGGCATTTTATACCAGTATAGCTTTTTTTTTTCAAATATATAGTGGAAGGATGCTACTTTTGTCTTGTGTCTTCCAAGACAACAGAAAAAGCAGACATGCAAAAGGCACAGTTAGAAAGCGCCATGATATGCAGCACTACACGTTTTTTTTATTGTCAGGAACATGGCGCTATGTTGGACGCCGCCATTGACGAACGTTGTGGCAAGAAAGCTGAAAGTGTAGGCTACATGCGATGTGCACGACTAGATTTGTGCTCCGGTCCCTGCGATTTGCGCTGCACTGATCTTGATGTCTTCCACCATCAGGTACCGTCGAACGTATCCCCAGCAATCCTCGCCCAGCTGGTCCAGTTGCCTGAGTCCATCGTCGCGCGGGTGGCAGACGACTCGTTCTCTCACCACGCCGGTGATTCGCATGAAGGCGTCCATGGACTCGATACTTCTGAGCTGCTTTCGAATCGAGGCAGCCGTTACCTCTTTGGTGGTGTGACACAAATCGGCCAGGTCTTCCACGAGCGCCACGTGCAGGGATACGCGCTCCAGAGCCCCGGCTACATACCTGTGTGCAGTGAAAAGGCAGCTTTGTGAACATCAGTCAATATATATGCTAGGAAATTCTAATAAGCACGTTCCTTAGAGTCTCGCGAAGAACAGGGGCTTTCGAATTGCACCAATGTCCGTTCCGGACTTCAATTCACAGGAACAACAGCCTCCGTATACCCGGGAATCTCTTCCGTGCAACAGGTATGCAGAGGAAGCAAAGTAAATGTCTGTACAAACACTGCAGCAGGTTCTGACATCGGTTATTATCTCCTTTTAAAAATTGAGTGTATGGACCTGCACCCTTATCTATGGTTAGATGACTTTTAGTTTCTTCTGCTATTAGAGGGCGCTTCAGCTAACTTGTGTCAGGGAATCGAAAAATGGCAGTGTGATCTACGATGATTCATCTTTACGCAGCTATCTTTTATCAGCTCAGAAGAGGTCTCGCTCAGGCGATATTTCGTTTGAACCGCTCCTAGTTCTCTTGACAAAGGCGACTTCGGCAGTTTCGTAATCATCAATTTTAGCAAAATATTGTACGTGAATGATGTAGAAGAAGTTTAGAAAGAGCCGCAACAGTTTTATTCTACGTACTTACACCACTAGCTTGCGTAATTCCATTAAGCCAAAAGTAAACTACGCGATATCATAAATTTTCAGTTGAATACATGCCCACCCGCGGACAGAGGTTAAATTATGTGAATTTAGCGCGATAGAAAAAAATGGAGGTGGTTTACCTCTATCTGCTTAAACCTGGTTTGACGCGATAGCTAAAGCCGGACGTGTGGAATTTGCTCAGTTGAATTAATAATAATAATAATAATTGGTTTTTGGGGAAAGGAAATGGCGCAGTATCTGTCTCATATATCGTTGGACACCCGAACCGCGCCGTAAGTGAAGGGATAAGGGAGGGATCGAAAGAATAAAGGAAGAATGAGGTGCCGTAGTGGAGGGCTCCGGAATAATTTCGACCACCTGGGGATCTTTAACGTGCACTGACATCGCACAGCACACGGGCGCCTTAGCGTTTTTCCTCCATAAAAACTCAGCCGCCGCGGTCGGGTTCGAACCCGGGAACTCCGGATCAGTAGTCGAGCGCCCTAACCACTGCAAAATCAAACTTTCGCCGCTCCGTTTCGCTGGGCCTTCCTTCATCTTCGTCGCACTTGACATGGCGCATGCGTACTGCTGTGGCAGCTCAGATTCGCCGGGGTACCGCGACGCCGGCAGCAGCAGCTGCACCGAACCACGTGGTTGCTCACGGGACCAACCAGGTTACGAACCACGTGATCAGCCACGGCGCCGCGCCGCCGGCAGCTGCTCCGCACCACGTGACAGCCTGGTGGCGCAGCCACTGGGTGGCAGCGCAGCCGCAGGGTGGCGACGCCGCCACGCTGAAGGCTCGAAATGCTACCGTAATGTAGCTATCGCTACAAAAGTATTAGCTACGCAAATCCAGAAAGACTAAAAATACCATTGGACACGTAAATGGTTTACTGATCCGGAGTTCCCGGGTTCGAACCCGACCGCGGCGGCTGCGTTTTTATGAAGGAAAAACGCTAAGGCGCCCGTGTGCTGTGCGATGTCAATGCACGTTAAAGATCCCCAGGTGGTTGAAATTATTCCGGAGCCCTCCACTACGGCACCTCTTCTTCCTTTCTTCTTTCACTCCCTCATTTATCCCTTCCCTTACGGCGCGGTTCAGGTGTCCAACGATATATGAGACAGATACTGCGCCATTTCCTTTTCCCAAAAACCAATTATTATTATTATTATTATTATTATTATTATTATTATTATTATTATTATTATTATTATTATTATTATTATTATTATTATTATTATTATTAAATGGTTCCACAACATGCGAGGGCACCGCTGTTTCCTGGAATCCACGTTTTTCACACAGATGCTGAGCGCATTCCCGCCTCTTCCCCTCAAGCTTCACTGGTTGCAAAGAACACCGCCAACTGCTACAGCGCATGCGCAGTTCACACAGTAACAGGTGCATACAACAGATGGCGGCAGCTCTCAAACACACACCTGGCGCTAAGAGCGCCTGCGTCTCCCACTGCGTTTGTTTTCAACCAGTGGCAGACGTATATTCGCCACTCGCCAGAGGGCGCCACTTCTTGTGAAAAAGCCGGATTGTTATGCTGCGGCAAAGTCTTCGCCTGGTTGAATAGCCTGAAACTTTCTCTGCTAAAAGACAACGGTTTTGCCGCGCTCCTACTCCTACGTCGTGATAGCAAGGTGTCCACGTTCAAGACAAAATTTTATTGTGACAAAAGGCCTATTCAAGTCATTGCTCCTTTTTGCTCCGGAAATATTTCAGTTGGGATGAGTTTGAGGCAAGTATGATCGCGACCCAAGAGCACATTTTCAAATGGAAATCCTGAAGTCTCGTGGGCTTTGCTGTAAACTTTCCTGTGAACTTTCTTCAAAAAAAAAAAAAAGAAACCGCCTTTCGTATGTTGCAACCTCCTATCCAACTTAGAAAGGTATGCGGTAAAATTAACGATTACATTTGCTGTCAATTAAACTTTGTTAACTAGCAAATAGCGAGCGTTTCAAGAACTGCCAAGACCAGTTCTAGAAAAAGGCCCTTCACCTGAACTTGCCGAAGCATCGTACAGCGTGTTCTCATACTCTTAAAGGCGGTAACAAGTAAACGCAGAACCTTGCATGGTGAAAGTCTGCTTATGCAGCTGCACGATTTCGATTATGCTCCTGCAAAGTTGCAGTTTAAAGCTGGTATGACTGACGCACGACGGGGTCGGCGAACGAAGGCCGTTTTGAAAAGCACAAAGGATAATGCACGTTGTTCCAGCTCAGATTTTACACAATCTTTAAATCTAGGTTTTCTGAGTTAGATTAGCGCTTTTCTAGCATAAAACTTTAAGCAGTACGTTGCATTAGAATACACCTAGGACGTGCTAACCAACAGGTTGGTTAAATAGATAAAATATCTGCATTTTTAACCATTACTCTTGGCTCCTTAACTGTTGAAAGGCGTGTAGCCCACCGTAAATAACATCCATATAAGTTCTTAGAATCTCGAAAAAGCAGTTACCCTTGTCTCTGTGGCACAACAAATTTTGGCTATTTCAATTAGTTATGTTTACTGGACAGGTTGCTTTGCCTGCAAGCTTTTCGAAAGCGCGTGTATTTTGCTGCTATGTAGCCAGAATTTGTTGGGCCACAGCTCCGAGGGTAACCGTGGTATCGAAATGCTAAATCTGATATGGATATTACTTAACGGTGGACTACACGCATCTCAACACTTAAGGAGCTTAAACGTAATAGTTAAGAGTTAGGTGTTCTATATTAGTTAACCAATGTTTGTCCAGGTCGGTGCGACATAGAGTTATATTGCGGCAGTGCGTGCTTTAGAGCGAAAGCACTACTACTAGAGGTACAACTCACAGTTTCGCCTGGCTTCGCGCTTTTGACCTTGAAGCTAGACCAAGGATAGATCAGACACATAACAGAAGGCTAACAATGTATGATTATGTGTCTTGCTGTGCATAGCCATGATATCGTATTGTCACAGCTGATGGCCAGCAGCAATTTGACCGATGACCAGACGCCACTTGACCATGGCCTGTGGAGCTGAAATTCTCCTCGCCTAATGTGTATGCACGTAACCATGCACAACCATGTGCAGTCATGCAAAACCATAAAAAACCGAAGCTTTTGCTAGTCTACTACGTTCAGCCGAGTTGAACCTCAGCCAATTTTTCTTTCTTTCGTCCACATCGTTCATAGCCGCGCCATTCCTCCCATGCCGGGACCACAATCGGCCCAAAAGGAAGAACAAATACCAGTATTGTGAACGCGTATACGCTGCTATCAAGCTGTGAAATTATTTCTGAGTGGCTGAAAGGATTCGAAGGCAGATGGCTTGTCCTCGTCATGAAATAAATCATTCTGCATCATAGGAATTGCTGTGGAGTGTGAAAATTTTTCGTGCTACTTCAGGACACTTAGAACTTCCATTTACGGCAATGAAAGTATAATTAACACTAAGACTTATATAGAGATAGCAGAAATGGTCTCTTCTTGCAGATATAGTGTGGCGGAATTAAATTATGGTCACGGTCAATACGTGTTTTAGAATGGTAAATATTATAGAAGAATTTCAGCCTAAGTACGTATCTGTGTTTCTGCAGTGAAACCTATCCTAACGACTTCTGCGCTGCTGACACACTGATATTTCTGCTTTGAATATTTAAAACAGAAAGGACGGCTAGGTTTTGGACCTTTTCTAATTCATCAATATCATTATTATTTTTAGGGTCGCATAATGTGCACTAATACTCTACAATAGCCATTGCGTTTGTTGTCTATAGCAGTTATTTATTTTGTAAAGGAAAACACTTTAAATTACTGCATAAGAAACTCAAAAGTCGGCCTGCTTTTACAGTTATGTAATTAATGTTCCTATGCCAACACAAACCACTAGATAAATACACACCAAGATCTTTGTATTCTGGGACGGACAACAAATTGACACAATTAATGCTGTAAAGAATATTACAAGGTCATCTTTTTTTAGTACCACATATATGTACACTTTTCTGGAGGTTAATAGTCATGCCTATTTATCACACCGCTTAGAAATTCTGTCAGATCACAGTGGAGAGCACCGTTTTCGGCAGGATTAGCAACAGTTCGGTACAACACAGTCGTCTGCAAACAGTCTCGATGTAGACGATACGCCAGCGAAAATCTCAGTTATAAAAATTACAAACAGAAACGGTCCTAGAACTGGCCCTTCTGGGGCACCTGAGGTTACAGCAAGACTTCTTAAATGAGGGTATGCTTCTATCCATCCTATTACTTTACTTTTAATGTTTTACAATCATACTTTTTCTAGTAATAAAGTATATGGTACAACGTCAAAAGCTTTCATGAAGTCAAGAAACACGCATTCAACAGAAACTTCTTTATCTGAAGAACTAGCTGTATCATGAACGAGTTCAGTTAACTGCGTGACACACGAAAATTCACTGCGAAATTCATGCTTATTATTTTTTATTAGGCAAAAATTAATAAGATTACGTACATTATTGGTAAACAATATATGCTCCAAAATCTTTGAAACTGCACTTGTGAGGGACACTGGGCGATAAACTGAAACTGGATTACATGGCCCTGATTTGGGAATCGGCCAAACATGCACCATTTTTCAATCATTGGAAGAAGATAAACATATATTGTCAGGGTACTTTCAGAAGATGAAAGGAGCGTGTTTGATAACCCATCACGTACAGTAGCAGTCGAATCTTTCAATCCTTTTAGCAGCATCATAATTCCACGTGGGTCAAAAAGAATATCATCCATATGCTCAGTGCAAAATGCGCAAAGCCTTGCAGTGTTATTGAAACCAAGATGTGTAGAAAACACAGAACTATAGAAGGCGCTCAAACAGTGGGCTTTGTCGAGATTATCGCTTACTGCAGCACCACCGTGAAGAATTGGCATAGACAGATCACCGTTTCCATTTCGTTAACAAACTCTCAAAACATTGTCCAGCAATACCGAATGCGCGAGTGGAAAAAACTAGAAAATACACTTTTTGATTCAAGCACTATCGTACTACTTTCTTTTGTGAAGTGCAGAAGCTAATCTCTATGCATCTGTGATGGATTATTTTGAAAACTGCATAAGCTTGTTTTCTTTTATTGGCTACAACACGCACCTTTCTGCTGCAACAGGGCTTACTTCTACTAAGGAACGAAGCCTTTAACACTGGAGCGTCAATTCTCTCTTCTCCTGCTTTCAGTAATAATATTTTAGACTGATGATTTGCGGTTTTCAAGTCCCGATGCGACTCAGCCTATAAGGGATGCCGTACTGAAGAGCTCCAGATTAATTTAAAGTTGCGGGAAATTTTTAACGTGCGCTGGCATGGCACATCGCAGGGGCCTTTTTGTATTTCGTCTTCATCGAAATACGGCAATCGCTGCCGCTATCACAGTAAAAAGTTGGGAATGTTGGTATTGGTATATTTTGATGAAAGGAGAGCGCGAAAGAGAATGGACGAGAGACTTGAAGGCACAAAAGACCAGTGCTTACTATAAAAAAGGCGTTTATTCACGCCCTCGATATAAACACGCAGCGTGGCAAGAAACGTCTTTATTGATAGGAAGCACTCGTCCAGAATGCCTTAAAGTCTCTCCTCCCTTGTATTTTGCCCTTCCATCAAAATGAATCTTGCCATCAGCAGCCGAACGCCAAAGGCACTGAGCCAACACGGCCGGTCTCAGAAGGGAATATAGAAAATATTAAAACTTAAACAGAACTGAGTGAAGTCCGCTTTATTTCCTAAAGAGTTTGCAGGGCCCCACAAAGCTTTTCTTTTCATTTTTTTTAAATATAGGGTTTTTCGCTAACCAGATCCTTAAAAAGTTGCGAGATCGCTTGGCAGGTGTGCCTATGCCAGTCTGAACATTGTAGCGCTGGCAGACGACAGACGAAGAAAAGACGAGACACACAGTGCGCTGGCAGTCGTCTGCCAGCGCTACAATGTTCAGACTGTCAAACCAACAAGCCCAGCAACACATCCTGCCTATGCCATCCTGTCTGATGAATTTCCTTTCCCGATAGTTTGGTGACAGTGTTCTTTCGTTGACTTGTGCGCAGCGCTGGGTATGTCAATCCGATTCCGGTAAATCAGGGGCCCCGAATACTGCAGTTTATTTCCGTTTTTGTCTGTTTCTCGTTCTCATCGTTTAACATCATTCTCATAATTCTAACAATTTTCTGCGAGCACACTTGGGCGCCTGGATTGAATAGAGGCCGAGTAGGCATTTTTCAACCAAGCGTCGCCTTCTCATTATCAGCCGGGATGCACTCAGCCAGTAACAGAGACCCGTCGCATGTCCCTTACATTTCATAATCCTATGATCATCAGCACATTCACCAACACCTTAACGTTATAGAGAAGTCACGAACACCCTTCACGTGTTGGCGAACACCTACAAAAGCTGTTAGTGCAGGGAAAGGAGCATTACTCCTATAAGGATGTAAAAATGTTTCGTGTATTAAAAAAAAAGTAAGACCACCGCAGGATTATCCGGTGCTTTCATTCAGGCGCCACTCATCATTTCAGACTCTAGTCAGGTGATCTTGGGGGAAATCATTACATTTCGATAAGAGCGGACAATTAAGACGTGGTTTATGTTCGCACACTTTATAAAAGCTCGCTGTGCACATAGCCGAAAAACGGGAAGGTCACAGACAGCAAGCCTCGGTACTTGTGTCGCGGTCTAGCATAGACAGCATGGTCAACGGGGCTCCTGAATTGCACTAACATGCCCGTCTGGGAAGGAGGTCATGAAGGTACCAAAACTATACTAAGTGGCTCGTTCTGGGTGGACGCCGGAACCGCAATGTTGCGCTGAGACCCAAGGTAAAGTTTCCCTCTGCATAGAGGTCACAGATTTGGCGCGTTCCACGCAATTTTGGCGATGCTGTGTTCAGGCAGACACCATAATCATAGTGAGATCTTTACTATGAGCACCAAGAAGATTCCGCTCCAGGCGCAGGACCAGGTGTTCGAGCAGGGAAAGGTGTTCTGCTTCAGAATACCTGAGTCTACCGCAGAGCACCCGTCCCAAATCTGCGTTTGAAACACATGTGGTCTGGTTGGAGCAACTCGGTGAGGCTCGCGCGTTGCTGATAGTAAGTAAAATGACGAATTTATAAAACAGTTTATGAAACCAATTTATAAAAGAGTCAAAGAATAGTAAGGAACAAATCAAAGCATGGTGACAACTCTGACCACCATAGGACGCTGCTGTTTTGAATCAATCAATTCATCCATCGGCGAAAATACCCAGCGTTCCTTGCACTCTCTGGAGCGCGTCGTCTGGTATGGAACTGGCGCCGTAATTAAACCACGCAGGCTTCCGGTCAAATACCCTGATTTCGGTGGAACAGACCGGACTTCTCCACGGTGCCTCATTCTCTCGTCGACTGCTCCTAAACTGTCATCGGAACAAGCGACGCGCAACCCAGATCTGCCTTTCGAATAGATTTGCTCCGACAAAAATGAGAAAACTTCGTATCGAAGTTCTGCGGATCGGCGATTATAATTCACCATAAGGAAGACTCACAATTTAGACTCCTTTTCTGAAACATAATTTTAGCTCTGAGAACATTTAAGCCCTTAGCAAGTCGGGCACATTAATTGATATGGCTGATAAACCGTTCAGTATTGTACGCATACACTGCAGATTTTCGCCTGGAGTGTGCATCACTAAACTGCGCCTTCGTTGTTCCATCGGACGCCTCGACGCACAATCCTGCCGATCGTGATGCACGTGCTACAGCGATGGCGGCGTTATCGTTGCCATCGTATCTCCTGTCTACGTCACCGCATTCACATGCGGAAACCACAACGGCGCACCGTGATAGCGCACTGCGCCCAATTTTGACCCACTTGTGCCACTTGCATCGGCGGTGCCGCTACAGAGAGGCATTCGAAAGTCGCGCTTCCTCGGGTCTTGCGGCTACGGTGTCCTTCACTCAACTGCGCCTTCATTGTTCTAGGTGAGTGGAAACATTTTATTCCAATGTACTTCCTTCTAAATACTTTCCGCAAATACCATTGTATGTAGGAAGCTTCTTTGTGCGCTTTTTGAAATGAGTGCGGAAACTGCCACATACCGCTTACGAATCGGCTGCTTCAGTCAGAGGGTATTCTGTCTCGCCATGTTGAGGCGTAGCAATACAGTGCCAGCGGTTTGCTTTTAACTATAGGTACTGTCCTGAAGGCTAGCTTGTCACGGTATAATTCTTTTTGTCTTAGCTTCTACTCTGTTGTGGAGACGTAGAGATGAACCCGGGTCGCGATAACTACGATCCAAGTCCTTGGTGCTTTGAAAAATGCTGCGTCATCTCAAGATAAATTTCAAAAAGAACTATTAGGTAAAATGAAGATGTCAGCCGGTGTAAAGGACACCAAGAAGAGTCTTTTGAAGATTTAGACTACAGTGAAAGAAACTGAAAATAGCGCATTTGTAAAGGACAGTCGACGACATGAAAACAGAGGTACTGGCTCGTGCCCGTTCGTGTGGCGGTCAAAGCAGTCTGATTAACCTTGCGGATGACATGAACAACCGCATGAGCCGAAAGAACTTAATATTCAAGGGCTTACCTGAAAAAGAAAAGGGTTATGATTTATAGCTTTATGTGAGTTTCAATGCCCCAAAGCAACTCAGGACATGAGGGACGCCGTAGTGAAGGGCTCCGGAAAATTTGATTATCTGGGGTAGTTTAACGTGGAATGGCATCGCACAGTACACGGGCCTGTCGAATTTCGATGAAGGCGAAATTCTACAGTCACGGCCGGGATCGAACCCGCGTCTTTCGGGTCAGCAGCCGAGTGCCAAAACCACTGAGCCGCCGCGGAGGCAAAAGAAAACAAAGATTACGAGGCCTCAGAGACTCATCGTCGACTTTTGCACTAAGCATCTTGACGGACAGTTTAATGATATTGAGCGAGCCCATCGATCGGTGCTCGAAATGTAGAGCAGAACCGCACCATAATTGTTCCCTTATTCAACTACAAAACCAAACGCATGATTCTTGACAATGCATATAAGCACGAAGACGTTACGAACCTCAAGGTTTATAATGAGGAAAGCTTTTCACGTCGGATCCAAATTGCCCGAAAAAACTTCGCCATTTCACCAGTGTAAATCGTGATCCAAAAGAAAAAGCCGGTATTATTTTGACAAAAAAATTGGCTGGAAGAAGCAGCACCGATATGTTGCGATCAGTGACAAGGTCTGTCTATGCGCTGCGCAAAGTCGCCAACAATCGCCAACCTACGCAATCAGCAACCAAAGCAGCCAACAATGACAACCTACAGCTCGGCAACAGATTCACAACATAGTTTTCATGCATCGCAGCAAATTTTAGAAGCATTATCAATAAGCACGACAAGCCTGCGTCCGTCATTTATACTTTTGCTGCTGACGCCGTCATCGGAACAGAAACGTGGTTAAGTCCGCAAGTTGTCATATCAGAACTTCAGATTTGAAATTTTTGTTCTGTTTCGTAAAGATAGAGCAGATAAAAGAAGTTGTGGTGTTACAGTTGCTGTGCAACAAAACATACAAATAAGACTTATCACTGTATGCCGTGTAAATGAAATGATTTGAAATGAATGAAATGAAATTTCATGGATTTCTTGCTCTTTGCTTATCTTTACAGTAGCTATCGGTGCAGGTTACCGGCTACCGGATTAATCCAATGACTTTGTCGCAGAGATAAACGATGTTTTAACGCATAATCAGAACAAATACAACTCTCCTATTATCCTGGCCGGAGACTAACTTCCCATGCATCAATTGGTAACCTGTTTCAATTGGTGATTTTAGTCAGCCCCGTGGGTCTGCTGATTTCCTAGATTTGTTGCATTCATTTAAACTAACGGAGCTTGTTTCTTCTCCGTCAAGGGCTGATGCCTTATTCGACTTAGTTTTCACAACTCAGCCGAACGAGCCTCTGTGACTGTGCTTGAATGTATTAGTGACCACCTAGTTGTTCACTGTTTGTTCCAGTCAGCCACTCCGAAGGTGTACCTGTATCAAAAAAATATTAATTTATAATTTTGCTAAAGGAGACTGGAGCAGTATTAATAACGACCTCGATAGCTACTGTTATTTATTTGAGTCAACATATTCCAATCGAAGTGTCCCTGAAAACTGGGCCCTTTTCAGAGATAAGTTGAAAAATTTGCAGTAGTTCACGACGGATATCAAAGGTTGTCTAAGCAAAAATAAGGCACAGCTTTAATCCAGCTAAATCTAAGTAACCAAGGAAAAAGCTTGAAAGTAAAGCCGGGTAAGGCTTCGCTAGACTTGGTTGTTTCTTGCCGGTAGTGACTGACTTTTAAAATACAGACAGGATCACAGGAAGTTTTCAAAAAACAGTTACCAACTAGCCCAAACCACCCTACTGCTGCATCAAATTTCTCCTAAACTGGGCTCCTTTCTATCCTCACCTGGCACGGTTCATCCTCTGATTGCCTGTGTCAACCTCATCGCTTCCACTACAGCTCTGTCAAGGGTTAGCGCCCATCCCGGCCGCATCTTTGTCATCCGTGTCTTTTTTACGCTATGTTTTCAAATGACTGTGTTATGTTGGAAAACGAGTTGCCTAAATCGGACAGGTGGAGCTCTGAATAGCAAACTAAGTTAATGCGTTTCAGTAGCCGCCATCACGTTTTTTCAAACACCTGCACCGTCAACAATACTGAGATAGTCTGTTGAATCTCTAAAAATGTATTTAACTCTTAATCTGTCGTGGAGCACTTATATCAATCACGTTCTGACTAACGCATCTAAAACTTCAGAATTTATTGGTCGGTCACTTTATAAGGCTAACAATGCACACGACCAATAGCTTGTGAAACGTTGGTCACACCCAAGCTAGAATATGCGTCTTTCTTTGGGTGTCCTCATCAGCCGTACCTTATTAACAAATTAGAGACAGTGCAAAACAAGGCCAGTAGATTCATCGCACGTCAGTACTCGCGTATCCCAAGCATCACAGCAATAAACAAAAACCTTAGCCTCTCTATGTTGGAAAGCAGAAGATAGATATCGCGTCTTGCCTTTGCCGTTATTTAGGTCTGCCATGCGCACATTTCATGGACTTGACCACAATAAAAAAATCGAACCTCTATTTGTGCGAACAGGAGGAGACAGACTTATTTTTTCGCCTGGCGATTATTGAATGGAATGCCCTCCCCCATTCTGAGGTTAACACTATGAATTGGAATAAACTTCTCTCAGTGATAAAAGATAGTCTGACTGAGTAGGTGTGCGAGATTTATCTTTTGACCGGTTTGTGTTGCATTCTTGATGCTTTAGTGCTTTTTGTTTCTTCGAACGTCTTTGAGTTTGTTGTATTCCATGCTTGCATGTATTAATTCGGAGCACGGTTGAAGAACCAGCTGGGTGGCCGGAAGAAGTTTGCGCAGGGGGCAAAAATTTGTCCATACATCGCGCTGTACTCGACAGATGGAGCTACACGCAACGGAGCGTCTATGTTCATAAAGAAGCTAGGACCAAAATCTAAGCAAACATTAATACAGGTAGTGAATAAAATGATAGTGCATGGGAAAGTCCCTGATGAATGGCGATTAAGTAGAATGAACATGGTATATAAGGGAAAGGGGGACAAACCTGACGTAACTACCGTCCCATAACAGTGACATCTGTGGTGTACAGGGTGGGGATGCAGATTATAAAAAACAGAGTGAAGGCTTGGAAGAAGAAGGGGGGGGGTGCTAGGGGAGTTACAAAATTGTTTCCGGAAACAAGGGAGGTTGGAGGACAATCTGTTTTCATTGACGTAGTCTTTAGAGATTGCTGAAAAGGAAGAACACCGGCCCGTATGGCTAGCATTTCTTGATATTAAGGGAGCCTACGACAACGTAATTCAAGAGTATCTGTGGGACATACTGGGCACATTGTATGTGGAGGATGGAGTAATTAATCTTTTAAAAGATATAAATAAATGTACCAGACTACTTACAAAATGGCAAAAAAATGTATCAGAGCCTGTAGAGATAAAGCGGGGGCTTAGGCAAGGATGTCCTCTGTCTCCCTTGTTGTTGTGTTGTACCGGCAAGGGTTGGAGTCCAAGCTAGAGAGGAGCGGACTAGGCTTCAACCTTTCTTTTTTTCAAGAAACGAGAATTGGTTAAACAGTCAATACCGGGACTAATGTACGCGAATGATATAGTGCTTATGGCTGACTACAAAGAAGATTTGCCGAAGTTGATAGACATTTGTGGTAGAGAGGGAGATAGATAGGGTTTGAAGTTTAGTAAGGAACAATCTGCAGTCAAGATGTTTAATGATGAGGGCGGCGAGCTTGGAAAACAGGAGTTCACGCTAGAAGTAGCGCATGAGTGCAAGTATCTTGGGGTGTGTGTAAATAACGGTGCTGAGTATCTGACAGAGCATGAAAAATATGTAATGAATAAAGCTAGTAGGAATGAAGGTGTCATGAAAAATAGGGCACTGTGGATTTACAATAGGTATGAAGTGGTATGAGGGATCTGGAAAGGGGTGATGGTTCCTAGCCTGACTTTCTGTAATGCGGTCCTGTGCATGTGACCAGATGTTCAAGCAAGGTTAGAAATTAAACAACGTGGCGTAGGGAGGCTAGCTTTGGGAGCACATGGCAATACACCAAATCATGGGGGTACAGGGTGATATAGGATGAGTGTCGTTCGAGAGCAGAGAAGCTAGCAGTAAGATAGCATTTGAGGAGCGATTCAGAAAAATGGGGAAATTACTAGATTAGGAATGTTTTCAGATACCTGTATATAAGGAATGTTGTTACGAAATGGAGAAAGCGAACAAGAAAATTGGCAAGCAAATATCTGGACAGCAGCAAGGGGCAAATCAGCAATTATCAGTTAAGAAAAAGGTTAAAGAAACAGAGAGAGCTCTGTGTAAAACAGGAATGCTGACGAAATCAGCACTGGGAACCTACAGGATTGCAGGAAATTGCCAAAGAAAATATCGATGATAATTGTAGGGGAAGCTCTTTGTTGTTTGAGGCCCGGACGGGAGTTTTGCGGACTAAGACATAGAGTCAGGTACCACGAGACAGACACGTTGTGCGTTGCGTGCGGAGCGGAGGAGGAAAGTAGATTTTAAGCTGGTAGAAATAACAAAGCGAAGGTTATCTCTTTGGTGGCTAAAATCAGGAGAAGAGTAATATTTCATAAGTCATGGCTAGGTGGCTTGAGCCACCGCCCTATTTAAAGGGTTCAGCTGTATCCATCCGTCCGTCCGTCCGTCCGTCCGTCCGTCCGTCCATCCATCGTCAGTTTTCAAATGTAGACGCTGAATCAAAGCAGATAGGGACGTGAAAAATTGATATCGCGCGTATTAAGTACCCAGTTTGCAATAGACACGAATATTGGGTAAGGCTGAGGCTGAAAATTGTTTCCAATGAATAATGCTTATGCTCCGCAGTTTCGGCATGCCCTGCACCTTACGACGTTCGCGCTCGTCGCTGCTAATAGTATCATACGACACGAGTCGAGCGCAATGTCTCTTGACATTATTTACCGCAGCCTGTGCCGTCGCTTCAATATGCATTAAGTAACTGTGAACGTGGTACTACAGCCACGTGCATTAGCCAGATGGAAAGGCAAAACCGTGCACCACGCAAGAACAAGCATTGCGTCTACAGGTAAACTGTAGAGGCTTGCATGTACACGATAAGGCGAAGTATAACAATTTCATTCGCCTGGTTCTTAAGAGGCCACGCATTTAACCATATAAATTTATCTCACCGAAAAAATATAAGCAGTAAAACCACCAAGGTGATGTATGGCTTCCCATTTATTTGACATGTACAAAGATCTTACGGTGAATAGAAATTTTACAAGAATATTTGACTTATGAACAAAAAGGGACACCCGCGCACATTTTACTCCACCTCATTCATTCATTCATTCTACATTCATTCATTCATTCATTTTACGCCTCTTCATTCATGACTCCCGCCATTTAAACAGCAAAACAGGAGCCAGATTTTCACCTACTGAAAATTGGGAAGCTTACGCAGCTCCTGTGTTTTATTTGTCGCATCAGCTTTCTGGGGTTAGCAGGATTGCTTCATTATCATGGCTACATAATAGTGTAGCACCGCTGCCATAAGTTAAAATGTGGGTTGAGAAGAAGAAGACGAAGTGTCCTGGCTAAGGTGGCTGCACATCACTCCAGCGAAAATCTCGCCATCCGCATAAATAAGTTCCTTATATCTAGAGAACTGACTTCGCACCATCTGAGGAAGCTCCCGAGGCTCATACGCCGTCTGACTGGGTGGCAGTAAGCAAGTGTCTTTCAACCGTCCCGGCAGCTGGACTGGGCTCCGAGGGTAGGCCTAGAGCCACCGGTGACGCGCTGGCAGAGGTGGCTTCGCCGGCGTCGGTCCCTGCTCCCGGTCCATGAGCGGCAGCGCACATCCCGCCTTCTCTAAATGCACCTCAGCTCGTGGGCGATCTGCCCTCTTTGCGGAACTCGGCAATGGCTGCGCAGCCTCCACTGCTGGATGGGGCTTCAACCGTGCAGCGTGAGGAGGAGAGCTCTCCAATGGACCTGTCTTCAGCACCTCCATCCTTGCCATCGGCTTCCCGCAGTTCTCAAAAGCGCCCATCAGGGGGGAAACTGTACATGATTAGTCTTCTGCCAACTGCAGTTCACAAGGCAATCGTTCCTGCCCAACGTATGCCAACCAGGTGGCTGCGTCGACATTGGGATCGCTATCGTATAAAATGACCATTAAAGCCCTGCCAGCCAAAAGCCTGACAGACATTCCGAACAAGATTCTTCAGGCGAACCTAAACGAGTGTCTTGGGACCAAAGGTTTTCGTGGCTTCACGTCTAGAACGAAATCGAATACCATCGCTGCGTGGCTCCCGACTATGGCTGCTGTCGAGCGTCTGCAAACGCTCAAGTGCATATCACTTACAAGCGAGATATCGGTGCCGGTCCAGGTGTACCTAGTAGAAGGTTCGGGCCTACTACGCTGTGTTGTTTTCAACGTTGATGTTGCCGAAGACCATACGACCCTCTAACGTGAGCTGTACTGTCCAACCCACCGTGTCATCCAAGCGCGGTATATGGGAAAGGGGCGCTCGTGCATCGTCACACTACAGGGCCCACCAACTCTCCCAGAAAGACTTTATTACTAAGGCTGTATTCTGCGGCCTCGCCCTTATAAACCGAGTGCTGTCTATTGCTATAGCTGTTTCCGACCGGACCACATTCGCCGATCATACCCTTTTGCAACGCAAGATGAGGCTCGGCCACAAGGCACACCGCCTTACAAGTGCGGACTTTGCAAGCCTGAGGACCACGAGATCACCTCTCCAATTAGCTCAACAAAAAAGAAAGCAACTGAGAAGGTTCGGCTTGGGATCCGCCACCAAGTGCCTTCGAATGAAAACAGATCCCCGATACACACATCCAACAGGTCTGCGCCCCTTCAGTGGGATGAAGACGACCGGCCGGAGCTTTCTGAGCCCAATCCATCTGCAGCCCCTGCCCTACAGTCGTACTGTGATAAAGTGCGCAAGGATCGCCGTCGCCTTGAAGCTACACAAAAGCACAGCATACTGGAACCTCTGCGTGAGGACATGGCAGCAGTGGACGACCAAATTGCACGCCTTTTAGCCGAGGTCTCTAAGCTACGGCAACGCCGTGAACTGCTTGCTCGGCGCAGACAACCAGTGGAATCACACTCCACGCCAATCAATGCTGCAGCACCTTCGACTACGTCCAGCCCTCATGCGTTTTTCGCAGACTCTACCAGGTCTTCTGCAGCACTGCAGAATAGCTCAACAGCACCCCTCCTTCGTTTTATGGTAAGCCAGTTATCTAACATGACATCAGTTCTATTACAACGCTTGGAAACCTAATCAGAAAGGGCGAGTACACGTTGCTGTGGTGTGCTCCAATGGAACTGCAGACGCCTCTCCACAAAGCTGGAAGAGCTCAAATCTCGACTTCGCATAAACAAGCTCCAGGTGTGGGCAATGCTACTGCAGGAGACCAATGCATTGCCATCCATTCCGGTCTTTAATGGAAACATGTCTTCTTCAATGAACGACCGTCTTGTGCACACTGCTGCCCCTCCGGGAAAGGCGGCGGTGTGCGTTCATGCGTGTTTTCTTCAAGTTTGCCTCTCTCTAGAAAACTGGTGCACCTCATATCAAGAGGTAGTCGCAGTGGCTGTAAAGCTTCCCAAGGCAACTGTTGTGGTCGTGTCATACTATGTAAGACCAGCCGGTGGAACTCCCTCCCGCGTTATTCTGGGGTGGTTATTTACTCTACGACGACAGCACCCAGGGTGGCCTGTTTTAGTCGGTGGTGACTTTAACGCCCCTCATCCGGACGGGGGGTACCCCACTTCAAGCCACCGTGGTAGGCGTGTGCGGGACGCATTCGCGGATGCGCTGTTTGTTTTACTCAACCCTCCAGATTGAGCAACGCAGACTGTGCGCCATGCTCGCAGTCCAACATATGCTCCGGACCTTACGTGGTGGTCAGGACCCGGGACTCCATCATAGCACCTGGAGCCAGACGGCTGGGGTAGTGACCACCATCCTATCATCATCGGTCTCCATCCATCAAGGGCGCGCCGATTACGCCGTAGGTGTTCTGTGGTCAATTGGGACATGTTTCGCACCACCGTCGAAGATCTCTGCCTGCAATCATCTACACCACTTATGGACTGCATACAAACGGCGCTGAATAAGTTTACTGGTGTCACCTGGACGGACGTGAATCGCCCGCCGCCGGATGTGGCTCTGGTTAACCTGTGGGCTGCTCGCCGACAAGCGGAGATGGCAGCTTCCCGAGAGCCGACTTCTGCGCAAGCACGGACAAGGCTGAATTACCTTACTGCCAAGGCTCGCAAATATGAACGCGATCTCTCGCGACGGCAGTGGCATGAGTGGTGTGAGCAGTTCTCGACAAAGTCATCGAATGCTGCCATCTGGCGAACGTTTCGAGCAATGGAACATGGTTCCCGTCGTCCTGACGCAGCGGCCACAGCATGCTTCGCAGTTAACTTAGCTCCCCATGATTTCGCCAGAGATGCAGAGTGGAACTTTTTCCCCAAGTATGATGTGTTGCCTCCAAGGGTCATAGGAGCCCCCTTGGCTGCCATTCCAGCATATCTCGATAAGCTTCCATCTACAGCTGACGCCGAGGGAATTGCAAGCCCGTTTTCAATGTCCGAGATGCTTGCAGCAATAGACGAGGCCCGCCGGAAGACCACGCCCGGTCCGCACTCCATTCCGTACGATGTTTACAAGAACTTAAGTTCCGCTGTACTGCCTCAACTCCTCGCCACCATTAACAAGGTACAGATAGAAGGCGTCACACAAGAAACCTGGAAATCGGCTATTGTGATCCCCATACCAAAGCCGGGGAAGCCGCCGACAGACCTCGGAAATTTCCGGCTTATATCGCTTACGCCAACATTATGCAAGCTTACCGAAAAAATGCTTGCCGCACGACTGAGGTGGTGGCTTGAGCAGCACGGTTTCTACCATCCCGCCCAAATTGGCTTTCGTACGTCCATAGGTACAGATGATGGACTGGCTGTCTTGGCGTCAGCAGTTCTGGCTTCAACTCGCTGCAACAATGTACGTACTGTACTGGCCATGGACGTTGAAATGGCGCACGATAATATCAGTCATGCTGCCATCCTGGAATCGCTTGATATGCTGCATTTCCCTGTTAGTGCCCAATTTTCTTAAATCCTTCCTTGAAGGCCGACACTTTGCCATACGCCTCAGTGGTGAGGCCGTCGGATCATTTGTGCCTCTCCGTGGTGTTCCCCGTGGATCGGTGTTATCGCCAACATTATCTAATATTGCTTTCATCTTCCTTGCTTGGCGCTTACATGATGTCTCTGAGATTAAGTTCTTATTGTATGCTGATGACATAACGGTGTGGAGCACTCACAACGACCTGATGACTCAAGCAGCAGTCCTACAAACAGCCTTATATATTACGTCGACTTTTGCTTCTTCAATTGGTCTGCAGCTTTCAGTGAGAAAAATCACGGTTGTGTCAGTCGCCAACCGCTGGGGGCGCCGTAAACTGGCTACAACACCAATTCGTCTCCATCTGTCCGGAACTCCAAGAAAGTTCGACCGTAAAAATCTTGGGCTTGACAATACACAAGTCAGGAACAGGTACTGCTTGGGTTTTTCGGGCTAAAAAGCAAGCAATTCAGGCGTTGGGTCTGATTAGACGCATTGCTCCCAAAACAGGCGGAGCCCGCTCTCATGTTGCACGACAGTTGGTGCGGGCGGTTGTGCAACCGCGCCTCGTTTACCAAGTCAAATTCCAGCATTTGACTAGGGCTCAATGGGATCGTCTATAATCTGTTAATCGAGAGGCAATGAGGGTCATCACTTGCCTTCCCCGCATTACCCCGATCGTGGCGCTCCAAGAACATGCGCAGCTGAATACACTAGATGAGCTGGTGCAGCAAAGACGCGATGCTCGCCGTCTAAAGTCAAGCCTTACACACACAACGTGTGCACTCAGGGCATATGCTTCATCGCACTCCATTCTACAGCCGCCCCCACCAGTTCTTCCTCCATGGCGTTTTGTGCAGCTAAGTGATACAAGCCAACTGATCTACGTCGGCCATCATCGTCGTTTAATAATAATAATAATAATTGGTTTTTAGGGAAAGGAAATGGCGCAGTATCTGTCTCATATATCGTTGGACACCTGAACCGCGCCGTTAGGGAAGGGATAAGGGAGGGAGTGAAAGAAGAAAGGAAGACAGGGGTGCCGTAGTGGAGGGCTCCGGAATAATTTCGACCACCTGGGGATCTTTAACGTGCACTGACATCGCACAGCACACGGGCGCCTTAGCGTTTTTCCTCCATAAAAACGCAGCCGCCGCGGTCGGGTTCGAACCCGGGAACTCCGGATCAGTAGTCGAGCGCCCTAACCACTGAGCCACCGCGGCGGGTCATCGTCGTTTCGCGACCGAATTACAGAGCAAGACGCTAATCTGCCGCATGGCTCCATCGCTATGTACGTTGACGCAAGCATTCATGCCTGCGAAACAACAACGGGAGTTTGCTGTCCTTGCAAGCCTGCTCTGAACAAAACGTCAAGGTTTCGCCTTTCAGAACCTCCTTCCTCCTCCTGTGCGGAGATGCTTGAGGCACTTTGCTCTGTGACCGCCGTTCCCATGCTGCCAACGGCCCGCTTTGTCATTTGCACCGACGCCCTTCACGTCACACGCCTGCTGCGACGAGTCAGTCGCACCCCAGAAATCTGCCAAGACATCCATCGTCTAGCGGCACGCATACCGCAGCAAATCCGCATTTAGTGGGTCCCGGGTGACCTCCTGAGCGCACAAAGCCGCGCAGATTCTGCGACCCGCCTTACGATCCCAACATAGTATTTGCCTCGAGTCCTCACTCTAGATGACATCACCCTACTTTTAAGAGGAAAGGAACACCTCCGGCGCCGAACACGTGCTCTAATCCCTCCGCGTGCGGTAACCCTCCCCCGTGGACTCAGTGCAGAGGAGGTTGCGCTTCGGAGGATACGGGTCGGGGTATCCCTAACTCCAGCTGTGACACGCAAGTGGCCGCATTTCAAAGATTTATATCCCCGCCACGGGTGTCCAGTCTGCAAGAACAGAGACTGAAGCGGATATCCACCACCTGCTGTGGGACTGCCCGGCGCTGAAGCCGACGAAAATTCTCACCTGGCGGCAATGAGACTCTCACCGGACAATCCGGATTCCTATATTTCCTGGCCACAGGGCCCATATTATTGTTCACATCTTGAATTCATCAAATCAGCCCGCCACTTTTCATATATTTAAGCATCTTACCCATCTCTCACTTCATAGTTCTTATGCCCTGAGGCAATAAACATCGCTTCAAAAAAAAGCTGCCATAACTTCCTCTTTATGGATGGAACAGGAGAACTGAAATTTGAATTGTGTGGAGGCGGAGGAAGAAGAGGAAAGGCAGGGAGGTTCACAAGAAGAATGATTGGTTTGCTACCGTACACGGATGGAAAGGGGTGAGGGGACAAAAAAAGGAAAGAGAAAGGAGTGTAGCAGAAAATTGAAGTCACTATTGAAAGTCAGCGTTCATTAACGTCACAGCCTAACGCCCAGGCCAGAAGTTCGCAAGAAGCGGAGCAGTGCCTTCCTTGGAGGCCTCCACCGCCGGCGATAGCCGCGGCCAGTGGCACAGAATCTTCATTTCCTTCAGTGGGCGCGAATCTAGACGCTCCAGCGCACGGCAGAGAGACTGCCTTTCGGCGCCGTAGGCAGGGCAGTGGCAAAGAATGTGGGATATAGCCTCTTCATACCCGCAGATGGCACATGCAGGGCTATCAGCCATACCGGTTAAGAAAGAGTAATGGTTGGTAAAAGCTACACCAAACCGCAAGCGACACAGCAAAGTTTCTTCACGTCGTAGTAGGCTGCATGGGAGCCGGAGCTTCAGATCTGGATCCAACGATTTTAAACGCGAATTGGAAAATTGGCCGGAATTCCACGCGGCAAGCGCGATGTCCCGCGCAAGTGCGCGAAGTCTGCCCGCTGCCCTACACGGGGCAAAGTGGTGAGGGGATAAAAACAGAAAAAGAAAGGAGAAGAGCAGAAAAGTGAAGTTACTATGAAGAGTCGCCGTTCGTTAAAGTAACAGCAGTCGATAGGCATTTCTCAGAGCCACATGCTTCTGTAATTCCATCTCAGTGGTGTGGACCAAGTGAAACAGGTTTCGCTTTGGGTGCATGAGGCCTCCTCCAGTTTTGCACAGAAAAGGGCTGTTTTCCGGCTGCTGATGAAGGGCGCTTTCTTCCAATAATCCTTCACGGCACTTCGTACACGTTGTACTCTTCAAGTACTTGTGGCATATAAAGCCAACTAAATAATAAATTATACACTTGACAGCTGCCGGCAATTCATGCAACTTGTAGAACACATGGTCGACCTCAGCCTCAATAGAAGCCTGGCCGTCTAGCTTGTGTTTCAGCAGCAGATAGATGGATGGACGGACGGACGGACGGACGGACGGACGGATGGGTGGATGGATGTATGGATGTATGGATGGATGCTCAACCCCTTAAATCGGGTGGTGGTTCAAGCCACCAAGCGATGACTTGTGAAATTTTACTGTTGTCTTAATTCCAGCCACCAATCAGATATCCTTCACTTGGTTACTTCTACCTGCATAAAATCTACTTTTCCTTCGCTGTCCTTAAACCCCAATGCTTTGAATAAATCAGCCACGCTGCTTTTCATTGTATGGTAAAGCCCTTTACAGAAAAGTGTGAAGTTTTCAGCCATTTCCTCCTCTCCGCACGCAACGCACTACGTGTCTATCTCGTGATACCTAATTTTATATGTCTTAGTCCGCAAAACTCCCGTCCTGGCCTCAAACAACAGAGAGCTCCCCCTATAATTATCATAGATATTTTCTTTGGCAATTTCCTGCTTAAAAATACTGTATGTTCCCAGTGCTGATTTTGTCAGCAACGGAGCTCTCTCTGTTTCTTCAACCTTTTTCTTAACCGATAATTGGTGATTTGCCCTCTACTGCTGTCCAGATATTTCGTTGTCAGTTTTCTAGCTCGCTTTCTCCATTTCTTGTCAACGTTCCTTATATACAGGTATCTGAAAACTTTCCTGGCCCATTGTTTTTCCGCCATTTTTCTCAATCGCTCCTCAAATGCTATCTTACTGCCAGCTGCTCTGCTCTCGAGCGACGCCCATCCCATATCACCCTGTGCCCCTGATTTGGTGTATTGCCAACTGCTCCCAAATAAAGCCACCCTACGCCACGTTGTTTAATTTATAAGCTTGCTTGAACATCTGATCTCATGCACACAACTGCATTACCGAAGGTCAGGCTAGGAACCATCACCTCTTTCCAGATCCCTCTTACCACTTCATACCTATTGTAATTTCACAGTGCCCTTTTTTCATGACAGCTGCATTCCTACTGGCTTTATTCATTACATATTTTTCATGCTCTGTCAGATTATCAGCACCGTTATTCATCCACTCCCCAAGATATTTGTACTCATCCACAACTTCCAGCGTGAACTCCTCTATTCTATGCTCGCCGCCCTCATCATTAAACATCTTTACTGAAGATTTTTCCTTACTAAACTGCCAACCCTATCTATCTCCCTCTCTACCACAAATGTCTATCAACTTCTGCAAATCTTCTTTGTTCTCAGCCGTAAGCACTATGTCATTCGCGTACATTAGCCCCGGTATTGACTGTTTAATCCATTCTCCTTCTTTGAAAAAAGAAAGGTTGAAGCCTAGTCCGATCCTCTCTAGCTTGGTCTCCAACCCTTGCAGGTACAACGTGAACAACAAAGGAGACAGAGGACATCCTTGCCTAAGCCCCCGCTGTATCTCCACAGGCTCGATACATTTTTTGCCATTTTATAAGCACTCTATAAGCACTTATAAGGGCCCCTGTATCGCCACGCCATATGTCGGCGAAGTGTCAAAGCATGCACGCAATGTGGGACAGGGCCGCTCCGCGCGATCCTACCACCGTCGTTTCGACACCGATATTATTCTTCCACCGTGATTCTGAGCTTTTGTATTTCGTATTCTTGACTGCTTAAACATTTGTTATGATGTGTTCCTGCAGACTATTTAAGTGTTGTTATATTACTATTGTATTCCGTTCATTATATTTCTTACGTGATGTTCCCCGCACCCCCCCCCCCCCCCCCGGTCTAACGCCCACATAGGCCTTGAGGGTATGTAAATGAAAAAAAAAGTAAAACTAAGGTGACCGCCAAATTAAAATTTTAGGTTGTTGTCCCTTAGGCAGGCAAAATTAAATAACTAAAATTTAAACGGCCTCATTCTCAATCCACATGAGTCACTTACAACTAAACGCCACGCAGATGCAATGGAAGACACCGGAGCACCTAATGAAGACCCAACAAACCCTACTGCAGCGCCCGAAGCATCCTCTTCCGGCTTCCCTCCGGCACGCACAGATGGCGCAAGGAGTTATGTGAGAGACCCAGTTGACAGCTATTATGCCTCTTGCACAGCGGCGGATGTTCAAGCATGCCATATCGTACACGAGCTTACCAAATGGAACGCCGTGCTCTTCCCTGCGCGCTTTGAGCTGCAAGAATTAGTGGGTGCTCGCGGCCGCCTCTCCCTGTCAAGCTTCTCCAATTCTGGCCTTGATCTGCCCGATCCATCGGAGTTCGAATCGTCGCAGGGCGAGAGAGCTCTGCACCGGCTACTCACGACCCATCACTGCATCGTGTCTTTTCACGCCACACCTCCGAATTCTGGTAGTTCCGAGACGCTCCTCTGCGACGCCCTTCGGCGCAACACGTCACTCAAGACCTTAAAGCTGCAGCTCTCGGGAGGGGCAATATCGAACGATCTGGCGGAGGCCATCCAGTGCTTGACCAGCCTGGAAGAGATTGAATGCATCGCTATGGACACTGAGTTCCATGCCAACGTTTTTGCGGCACTGTGTGCACTTCTCCGGACGTCCTCGTGTTTCGTTTCACTGAGGATGTACGGCTTGTCTCTTGCGGAGCAGCAGAGCAAGGCAATGCTGGCAGCCCTCATGGTGAACTCCACGTTGAAAGAATTTAGTATGGGCGGATCCCTTGCACTGGAATCACACGAAGAGGCATTCACCAACTACCTCAGGTTCACCACAGCGTTGACGACTCTGCGTATAGCAGCAAGAAATAAGGAAACGCAACACTCGCTTCTGCGAGGGGTTTTGCAAAATCGAACCCTCTCGTCTCTAACACTCACTGAGTTCATTTGTAACGAAGAAAGTACACGACTTGTAGGCAGAATATTCCAAGAAAATGAAGTCCTTCTGGCCTTCGGAATAATCTCAACGCATGATAGAATGAGACCTGATTACCACAGGAACTATGACTGGGTAGCGGCGCTGTCCGCAAACAACACGTTGGAGGAACTCGCTCTTCCTTTCTCGATATGGACCCCTGCTATCTGGGCGAGCTTCTTCAGAGTGCTGTCAAGAAACTCCAGCATGAAAAAAGTGTATATTAATGACTGCGGCACTTGTTTTATCTTATCGTCGCTCTGTGGGGCCCTGAAAGAGAGCGGCGTCGAAGAAAGGGTTTCTTGCGGAAACTGCCTCATATTTAGCAACGTTGATGTGATGAAGTGCAAGGCATTGTCAGGAATAGATCTATTTATATCAGCTACAGAGAATGTGAGATTAGAAGCTTTACGACACCTACCACAATGCCCTCACTTAACTAACCTTGTTATTGACGTATCCAGAGGAAACCTCACGATCTCTTCAGCCCTCGCAGATTACGTAAAGTCAACACCGCACCTCCGAAAGCTGCAACTCTGCGTTGGACGGGCTGCGGATATTCCGGAAAACTTGCCTAACGAGTGGTGGACAGTAATCATGAAAAGCATTTGTACAAATGCAAGCCTAAAGGAGCTGATAGTTTGGACAAACAGCATGGACAAGGAAGACTTCCAGGAATTAGCGGACTCGGTTAGACACAGCCAGAGCATCAGAACGTTCTTCTTGGTCAACCGCACTGCTGCAAATAGCAGCGCGTTTGTGACACGTCTCTCGACTGGCGTTGCTGGTAACTACACCCTGCGTAGCGTTAGACTTCACGGCCGACTGGACGCGGAGGCGACCAGAAGCTGGTTGGCGATCGCCGATACTACGAGAAGAAACTCCCGCATTTTGGCACAGGCGGCGCAATTTACCGAAGGTCTCCGACTCGACAGGTATTTATATTTTGGCGTTATACCATTTCAGAGAAAACTTTCCTTAACGGTAAAATTGTCTAGTATTATTGTTTATCTCTACATAATTCTTAGCGTAAGTTATAACCACATTACCGTAAATCAAAGTTCGAACTGTATAAGTCTGAAGTAGCACGAAAAAAATATCACATTCCACAGAAATTCCTAAAACGCAGAATTATTTAATTTCTTACTGAGGACAAGCCATCCGGCTTCTAATTCTTGCAGCCACTCACAAATAATTTCGCACACTGATAGCAGCGTATACGCGTGCCCAATTCAGATAATTGTTTTAATTTTTCGCCCGACTGTAGTGCCGGTCTGGGAGGAATGCCGCGGCATGGAAAGATGTGGTCGAAAGAAAAATTGGCCGACGTTCAACCCGGCTGAACCTAGCTCATGGGCGAAAGCTTGGTTTTTCATAGTTTTGCATGACTGTAAATGGTCATGCATGGCTACATGGATACACATCAGGCGTTGCTAATTTCAACTCCAAAGGTCATGGTCAAGTGACCACTGGTCATTGGACACATGCCTGCTGGGCATTAGATGTGACCATGTCAAAATCATGGCCATGCGTAGCAAGGCACATAATCATGCATTGTTTGTCTTGGGGATGTGCGCTTGGTCTGACCTTGGTCGGGCTTCAAGGTCAAATGCGCAGAGTCAGGCGAAACTCTGAGTTCTACCTCGAGTATATCAAAGCTTTCGATCTACAACACGCACTGCCACGCCATTCCTTCCAGAGCATATCACACCAACCTCGCAAAACATTGACGCTGCTTGATTGCGTAGACCCGGCGACGATGCTGTGTTGTGAAATCATCGCGGTCTTTAATGAACCATTGATTCCGTGATGCATTATCATGCCACTTGGGCCTATACAGGTTGCTTCACCTATGACTACACAATTTTAAAAAATAAGCTTTTTGATTTAGAAGAGCGCTTTCTTAGGCATGGCATTGTCAGAGGTAGAGTACATCAAAACACAGCTAAGGTGTGCTAACTAGCAGGCTGGTTAACTAATATCGAAAAGTGAACTTTTAACTAATATCGTTAGGCTCCTTTATTACTGAGAGGCTTGTAGTCGCCGTAAGTAATGTTCAAATCAGTTTTTATTATTTCGAAGACGAGCTTACCTTCTGCGCTCTGGCCCAACAAGTTGTGGTTATTTCGCGCCAAAATACATGCGCTTTCGAGAAGCTTGCAGGCAGAGGAACCAGTCCAGTCAGCATAACTAGGTGAAATAACTAAAATTTGTTGTGCCACAGAGGCAAAGGTAACCGCGTTTTCGAAATTCTAAGAACCGATATGTGTAATACTAACGGTGTACTACACGCCTTCCAATAGTTATGCGACCTCAAAACAATGGTTAAAACTGAAATATTTTTTTATTTAACCAACCTGATAGTTAGCACGTCCTAGGTGTATTCTAATGCAACGTACGGCTGAAAGTTCTAAGCCAGAAAAGCGCTCTTCTAACTCAGAAAGCCTATATTTAAAGATTGTGTAAAATCTCAGGTGGAACAACGTGCATAATCCTTTGTGCTTTTCAAAACATCCTTCGTTCGCCGTCCCCGTCGTGCGTCAGTCATACCAGCTTTAAACTGCAACTTTGCGGCAGCATAATCGAAATCGTGCAGCTGCTTGAGTAGACGTTCACCACAAAAGGTTTTGCGTTTACTTATGCTGTACGATGCTTCGGCAAGTTAAGGGGGAACTGCCTTTTTCTAGAACTGGTCCTCGTAGTTCTTGAAACGCTCGTTATTTGCTAGTTAACGAAGTTTAGTTGGACAGCAAATGTGGTCGTTAATTTTACCGCATACTTTTCATAATAAAAGTTGTAGAGGAAGTTGCAACATATCAAAGAGGGTTTCTTTTTTTAAAAAAGAAAGTTTACAGGAAAGTTTACAGCAAATCCCACAATACTTCGAAATTTTCATTTGAAAATGCGCTCTGGGGTCACGATGTTACTAGCCTCAAATGCACACCAGCTGAAGGACTTAAGGAGCACAAAGCGCAATAACTTGAACACATCTTTGGTAACATTAAGGTTCATTTTTTTTTCTTTATTACCTGGCTTTGACACAGAAAACTGCACATAACAAACAATCAACAAAAGACAAACGCTATGTACACTAGGTTCTGTGTTACACGCGGACACCTTGTTATCGTGAGGCTGAAGTAGGAGCGCGGAAAAGCCGTTGTCTTTTAGCAGAGACAGTTGCAGGCTGTCCAACCTGGTTGTGCTTTTTCCGCAGCATAACAATCCGCCTTTTTCACAGGTTGTGGCTCCTTCTGGGGAGCGGCCAAAACTCTTCTGCTACAGGTTGAAAACAAACGCACCTGTGCGAAGCAGGTGCACGATCTAAGCGTCGTGTGTGCATGTGCGTGCGTGTGTGGGCTTGTGCATGTGTGTGTATGTGCTTGACAGCTGCCGCCATCTGTCGCATGCGTCTGTCACAAACATGAACTGCGCATGCGCGGTAGGAGTTGGTGGTTGTTTCAACCAGTGAAGCTGTTGGAGACGGGGCGCGAATGCGCAGAGTGCCTGTGTGAAAAAGGCGAATTCCAGGAACGTGTAGTGCTCTCGCAAATCGTTGAACCTTTTCCTAGTCCAATGATTTGTTTAGTCTTTTCGGATTTGCGTAGCTAACTTATTTTTCTCTCTAGCGGAAAATTGGGAGTAGTGAACCTATGCCCGCGGGTGTACATATTCACAGGGAACTTTATAAATATCGCGTGCTTTATTTTTAGCCGAATGCAATTATGCACGTTCGTGGTGCAGCTATGCAGAAGAAAAACTGATTTGGTTATTTCTAAACTTAATTCGTCCTTATAATTCACATGAAATACTTGCTAAATTGAACGATTACGAAACTGCCGAGGTAGTGTTTATCAATCGGAGATCTAAGAGCGTTTGAAATGACATTACGCTTGAACAGGACCTCTACTGAGCTGATAAAAGATAGCTGTGCAGAAGATCAATCCTCTTAGATAACACTGCCACTTTTGAAATTATTTGCACAAGTTAGCTGAAACGCCCTCTAAGAGCAGCGGTCACTAAAAGTCATCTGAATATTGCAAGGATGCAGGTCCACACACACACACAAATTTTAAACGTACATAATTTCCGATGTCAGAACCTGTTGCAGTATTTTTACAGACATTTGCTTTTCTTCCGGTACACACCTGTCGCACGGAACAGCTTCCGGGGTATACGGAGGCGGTTGTTGCTGTGAATCAAAGTCCGGAAGGAACATTGGTGAAATTGGATAGCCCCCTTCTTCGCTACACTCTTTGGGAAGTGCTAATTAGAGTTTCGTAGCGTGTACATTAACTGACATTCACAAAGCTGCCTTTACACTACATGCAGGTACGTTGCCGGAGCTCTGGAGCGCGTATCCCTGCACGTGGCGCTCGTGGAAGACCTCGCCGATTTGTGCCATGCCACCAAAGAGGCAACGGCTGCCTCAGTTCGAAATCACCTCAGAAGTATCGAGTCCATGGACGCCTTCATGCGATTCACCGGCGTGGTGAGAGAACGAGTCGTCTGCCACCCGCGCGACGATGGACTCATGCAACTGGACCAGCTGGACGAGGATTGCTGGAAACACGTTCGACGGTACCTGATGGTGGAAGACATCAGGATCAGCGCCGTGCAAATAGCAGAGACCTGAGTACAAATGTAGTCCTGCACATCGCATGTAGCCTACACCTTCTTTCAGCTTTCTTCCGACAGCTTTCGTCAGTGGCGGCGTCCAAAATAACTCTATGTTCCTGACAATGAAAGACGTGTAGTCCTGCATTTCATGGCGCTTTGTATCTGTACCTTTCGCATGCCTCTTTTTAACACACGTGGACGCTACATTCTCGGTCAAGTGCAAATTCTTCGGGAATTTTGCTGATCTTCGGCACATTGTGTGGGCCTGCCAGTACAATGCACATATAGCCGCTATAAGACAGCCAACTAGGGAGGGCTGGGAGGCGGTCCTGTCCAGCTCGGAGCTGGAGTCCCAGCGGGCACTGGTCCAGAGCGCACGTGCAGCAGCGGCGGCCAATGGTGTCCCGCAATAAGGACTCCAACCCAGCGCAGCAACCATCCCCACTTCCCATTCGTAATTTCATCATCATCTTCAGCCTTACTACACCCACTGCAGGGCCAACGCCTCTCCCATGTCTCTCCAATTAACCCTGTGCTTTGACAGCTGCGCCCACCCAATGCCTGCAAACTTCGTGATCTCATCCGCCCATCTAACCTTCTGCCGCCCCCTGCTATGCTTACCTTCTCTTGGAATCCACTCCATTACCCTTAAGGACCAGTGGTTATCCTAGTTGCCTTCTTAGTACATGCCCTGCGCGAGCCCATTATTTTTTCTTCTTGTTGATTTCGACTAGGATGTCATTAACGCGCGTTTGTTCCCTCACCCGCTCTGCCCGCTTCCGGTCTCTGATTAGTCTCAGAAGAATCACGACGAAAGTACGATCCTTCCCGTTCATTTCTGAAAAAAAAAAAACTATACAGGCAGAAAATACTTCACTTTTTTCTGAGTTAAGGGTCTGAAAAAAACACTGAACTGAATTTATTGGTAGTGAAAAATTCTAAGTTACAGCGCTGTAGCGTCAAGAAATGCTCCGTCACACAGAGAAGCCTAAGGGAAACTAGACCTGTGCTTAAGATTTGTTACCTGCAACATAGTGAGCCCTAATACGTCATTTAGATAACGCTACTTTACACTATGCGATACAGGTAGGAGAGTAAAAGATTAAATTTTCTTTTAACTGGCTTATATGGGATGGCATAGTCCGCACTGTATGATGCGTTACTCCCCCGTTATGTCATTACTCCCCCGTCACTCATGCGCTTCTGGCCCCTGTAGGGTATTAGCAATATATAACTGCTAAAAAATAGGTTACTACTGCAAGCCATATAGCTCCGCTCTCATCGGCATCCATGTGCCTGCTCGCCCAAGAAAAGCGGAACGAATTTATTTGAACAGGTCGAGTTTTGTTTCAAAAATTTTAACCCTATTGTGGCGACACGCTCTGCGCACATTTCCGCGCAGCCTCCACCTTGTTACCATCCGGCCCAGCGTAACACTGCCATACGCTGGACCGCGTTAACGATAAAGCACTGCGCCACCGCTGCGTCGCCCAAAGCAAGCGTCACCAACGGCGGCTACAAAAACAGGCTGCCTTCCCGGCTGGGCAGAGCGGCTGTTTTCCTTCCGCCAACCGGACGACCGTAGTGTGGTTATGCTCGTCCGCTGCCGTTGCTAATAAACAGTTGTTGCGTTTTATGTTGGAGTTCGTCCTTCTGCCGAATGGCATCCCACGCTATTTACCGCCATCTGCAAACGAGATGGGCTGAACCGGCGGCCGTGTTTCAAGCTTTTTTTTTTCAATCAATCTGGTTATTTCCCATCTAACAATACAGATAGAAGGGTGGTAGAAAAAAGCTTCCAATGAGCAGGTTGACGAGTCTGCAAACGTAATTTTCAACAGGAGGGAGAACTAAAAGTTGCAAAGTTTTAAAACGAAGACAAAGACATCAAGGAATCGCCAAACAAAATACAAAACAGCAATGTGTACACAGAAGTGAACTGAAGCAATATTATTTAGATACAATGTGTGAAGTTCTCGCCGCGAACAGAAAAACGGACCGAAATTAATAACAGCAAAACTGTTAAGAAGAGATGGAAGAGTGTAACGAACGGATTGTTTTCCTCTGTCAGTCGAAGTGTCGGCACTCTCCATTCCTCGCCATGTCTTGTTGGATAGCCTAATGCTTTTTACTAACTTCAGCTTTTTCCTATGGTGGGTTATAATTTTCCTAGTTTGGGGTTTAAGGATCACACTAAGGTGATATTTATACAGATCATGTACTTTTATCACTCTGGAACGGCTAAAGAAGGCGGCGCTTGGATGTCGGCACGTTGAATTATATGCATGTCGGAGATACATTTTTGGATTAAATAAATACTTTCAACGTTAGTGAATGTTGTAGAGCCCCACACTAACTTGCAATGATTTAAATGTGAATTGAAGATTGAGTTGTCAATTATAATTTTAGTTTGTGTAGGGAGGATATATTTTAAGCGACATATTCCACCAGTCATATGAGCAATATTTTGTAACACGTGATTAACATGATAGTCCCATGACATACTCGAGGAGAATATTACCCCGAGATATTTGAACTGCGCCACTATTTCTACAGGACGCAAGTTTAAAATTGTATCTTCATGCTGTGGTATGAGTCTATTTTTCGGCCTGAATATGACCGCTTTAGTCTTGCACTTGGTTACCTGCATTAAATTATCTGTGGACCTATCCTCGAGGGCTTTCATTGTGGCCTTACACAGATAGATAAGGTCATGAATCTCATTAGCAGCAGAACAATATTTTCGTATCATCAGCATAGACGACCAACTTTCCATTATGGCTAATACTGACAATATCATTTATGCAAATATTCAACAGTAAAGGCCCCAGTGCACTCCCTTGAGGGACACCACATATAAAAGGTTTTGGTTCAGACTGCATGCCATCAATCAATATCACTTGCTGTCTAAATGATAAATAAGAGTTCATTATTGATAGTTTTTTTACTCTCATACCATAGCACTGCAATTTTTTTCGCATCATTTTGTGACTTACCAGGTCAAAAGCCTTCCAAATATCCACAAAAACTGCAACGACAATGCCTTTGTTTTCTAGCTGTGTTATTATGTATTCTTTTTGTTGGAGTAAAACAAACTCAGTTGATTTGCCTTTGCAGGAACCAAACTGAAATGTACTTAGCGGGTTAAGTTTATTAAGGAAATTTGACATTCTTCCTTGAAGCATTTTTTCAAAGGCTTTGGAGAACACTGGCAGAATCGAAATTGGTCGGTAGTTTACAAAGAAAATTCTGTCATCTTTTTTGTAAAGGACAGCAACTTTCGCTGATTGCATTCTTACGGGAAAGACTGCAGTTACTAAACAGAGGTTCAAGATATGAACAAGTATGCGGGCGAATATATCAGCTGTTTGCTTAACTGGCCGTACTTGAATGTCATCAGTTACTACTGTTGTTAACATTTCTTATGACTGACACTACTTCACACTCTGTAACTGGATGCAGAAAAAAGTTTCATTATTTCGAATGCATATATATTAGGAAGCATCAGTATGAGGATCACGAGCGCCCACGTTCGTTAAAAGACTATTCAATGCATTAGCCAATTCAACACCTGAAACTTCCTTTCCATTGATATTTAGCTTGGTTAATGCGGAGCGGGCACAATCCTTCTGTAGATGTGTATTTAATCTTGCCCATATAACACTATGTCGAGTATTCTCAACATCCAGAAGTAATAAGTGAAAAGAAGTTTGCGCAGATATCGCAGGTCTTTAGTCAATTTATTTCTATATTTCTTTAAGATCGCAAGGTCATCAACCTGCCGAGTGCACAAAAAGTTTCTATATAACTTGTACTTATCTACAGTTAAAAACCTATCAGTGGACTCGTGTCCAACGCTGCTGCATGGAACACTATAGAGACAACTTTTCGTGGAACTGTACTGGAAACTAAAAACGAAACAGGTTATGCCAGAATCACCTTCGTCTCACGCTCACGAGGCCACACAGGGCTGAAAGCTCACCTGCTCACTCGCGTAGCTTCTATGCCAGGGTCAGAAATTTATTAATGCAGAACATCATTGCGGGCTGGTTGGTTCACGACAGTAGAAAAATACACTGCATTTCTAAAAAGAGTGCCAAGAGGCATTGAAGAGAGCGCACCTACACGCAAGTGCGGCAAGAAACAAAAATTTGGTGGGCGCACTTAAGCTCCGCCTTAAGGGCATGACGCAAGAGCGTAATGAGTTAATTCCCATATATGCAGAAGGATATTCTCTACTTTGTATTCACACATCCCTAGCAGTCCTGATACCCGTCCTGACACATTGGTGCAGCGGTTAAGCGATGCGCCACTGCCGAGCGCCATATAACCACTGAACCACCGCCGAGGCCCCAGGGGTGTAATTTATATTCCCTCTTAGTGTAACTATGTTGTGCGTAGTACTTGCAGCTTCGAGATCACCCCGGGATATTTTTGAACCGCGAAACAAGGTGTTACAGCATCCAATGCCTTCAACTGTGCGCTCTGCTAGATATTAGTTCCATAATTGCGTTTGGATGTGCGGAACAGGAGAGTTTACTCTCGTTTCCTTCTGTAAGGAACATGCGAATGAAGTTAATCGCTACGATAATTGAGAATGACGAATATTTGCTAGCTTATTTTTCATTCCTGAAACGAGTCACGGTAATATAATGGTGTCAAAGGTTTGTTTACCATCTGGCTTGCGGATGCTGCTCTTTGTTCTTTTTTGTGCTTGCATTCTGAACGTCCTTCGCAGTGTGCATGTCCGAAAATTTGGCGCAGTGGCAATAACGAAAACGCTGTTCGTAGTGAATAAATATATTATTGTTTCAGGTGAAACAGGGCTGACTATTCCAGTGGTAGTAAACGCGTCTACCTGCCTTCTAAAGGCATTTCTACTGGCCATGCATCTAGTTAGTTCCATATTCTTTAGTGTAAGCGACCATTCTCAGCCGACGTTTACTCTCCGAATGTTTGGAAACGCGGCAGGCCGTGGTTAATTCCATGAATTATGTGCCTTGTCGCTGTGTTGTAGTTATAACCGAAGCAGAAGAGTTCTTTTTTTTTTCGCACGCCTTTTTTGTTGTGTGCTCTTTCGTACGCATTTCTGTTCGCGCTGCAGGTAAGTCTATTACAAAATAAAGGGGTGATTTGCATTAACTGCGCCGCACGAGATCCGAATGTTGCGCACTACGGCCTCCTGCCATCGCACTCAGCTACTCTACTTTTTTTTCCTAGGTAGCCTTGTTTTGATAAAAATCGTTGACTTGTCTGCAATATCTAGCAAGCTTGTTTTTCACGGTTTTCGCGGAAATGTTCCTCCTTGGAAGACGACGACCTTAAGCGATGAAAAAACTGGTAAGGACTGTTCACGGCTCAGAGGAGTTTTGCCAAACCCCGATATTCGCACAACTTGATAGCATTCTTTTCGATGTTCGCTCTTCCTACACCCCTTATGATCCGAAATTTGTTGTAAATAATTTGTTGCGACTTCCGGTGGGTCTTCTGCCGAGATGATTGCAACTTCAAGTCAAACTGCATTTGGTTCTCATGTCTGATATCATCAATTTTGTTTTTGTATTTTATTGGCGACAAAATTTCCCCCGGCCTGGTGCTCGGCTTTTCTGGGTGAGATGCTTGGGAAAAGGGTGTTGACCACAGTTGCTCTGACGGACCAGCGATAAGTTCAGCGTCAACAACCTTAAATCTGCCTCGTGCGGTAGAAGCTCATTTGTGCCGCCCCCCCCCCCTTTTTTTTCTCACAAATTCGGACATCCGAAAGCCGGACAAGCCCATGGCCGTAGTGATACGCTGAATCGATTCTGACGAAGAACATTAGTGTTTGAACTTGACGCTGGTTAGAGCGTACGAGCCTTGAGTCTAACTCTTCACTTGGGAGTGAAACATGAACCACCTTTCAAAGCTGAGTTGTTCAAAACTGGGTTTTCCGCCGATGGGGCGCAGCGGGGTTTTAGGAACCTCCTCCAAGCACACACCCCTGAAGGAGCCGGGCGCCGGGACGGGGGTGGCTTGTACCCATTTTTACCGGTGTGTGTCCGGCGGTGAGTTTCGAACGAACCACCATCCTCAGCCGAGGCGGACGCCCAGACCGCTACACCACGACTCTTTTGCGCGGCTGCAGCACTACAGCGCCGAGTGCATGGACCCGCAACTTTTTTTCAGAGTTTCATCACTCGTTCTCAACAGTGGAACAGCCTTCCGGGACTCATCTTTGCTACCGAGGGTCATCACCATTTCCGTCAGGCTTACAACATTGTTCAGTAAATGAGCCCTGTAGATGTGCTCTTTTGCTTCATCCAGTTGCTTGGTTGTTCTATTTTTTAATCTGCCGTGTGTTCTGTAATTCTGCATTTTGTTCTGCTTCAGCTGACCGCGAAGCTGCCGCCACATCTACGCACTTTTCGCGCCCTTTTTGAAACCTTCTCCACTTCTCCGTGCGAAGAAAGACACCAGTCGTCACCGCCACGCCGAGTCTCCACGGCTCTCTCGGGCGGGCCAACTTGGCTAGCATTTGCCACTCGCAGCTGGGACATTGAACCCGACCCCTTCCCTATTCTGTTTTCGTATTGCGTGTTTGTACCCTTGTTCTCATATTCCCGATCCTTTATATGAGGCCATTTAGCCCTGAGAATTTCTATAAATCAGTGATGCGAGGAACAGCAAACACACTGATCCATGGCGTTTCCGTTTTATGAGGATATCCCACTACCAGGAGATTTACCTACTTGGCCGAAGTGTACGACTTATAAGAACCAAAGAACGAAAGGATAGACACCGGGAACACTCCGCAAACCCGGCGCCGTTTCCATCACCCAAATCAGAGCAAAGCAGTCGAACGGCATATGTCACCTGCAAATGGGACTGGTGCAATCGAGTGGTGAAGAAGGCTTCCAAGGACTGAGCTCATTCCAGACCAGGCGCGCATGGTTTCTTCGATATGCCAGCCTGTCTAGCCAGACATTGTCCGCCTAGCGGTGTTCTGGTCGCTTTTAACGCGAAAGAAAAAAGAAACATATACGTCATGGCCTAAGAAGATCTGATCCGCGAGAGAAAGGATGCACAGACTACAATTGCTAGCGTACTGTACTTTACTACGGAAGTCCGCGCGCGTACGTCATTTCCTGAAGAAGATGATTGCAATGATGTGAAGGCTCGGGCACCCCTTTAAATCTTTAGCCTCCATCCCTGTTCCCGAATTCAAGAGTCGCAGCCCGTCCTCTTTCTGAAATTCATACATTCATTATCTAAACGAAGCACGTACGCTTACCCCTCTCAAGCTTCATTCGAAACCTAGCTGATAGAAACAAAATGTAAGATATTTCAAGGCACAGTTATAACACTGTAATTTCACAATAAGCACCGCGCGCTCGGTTATTATTAGAACCCAGGGCCTTAGTTTGTAACAAATCTTTTCCTGATTCATGATTTGCTGTTCTGCTGTTGGCGAACCTCTCCCGTTTCTCTCACCCTCAGGCAACAGATATATATAAATAACTAAGGGACAGAATAATGTATCGGGTAAATAATCTTTACAATAAAAAAAACTGAAGGGCGCTAAAGTTTCACCTTTAAGAGTGGAACGCGACAGCCTGATGCAGCGTTGCAAGAAGCCCCCGGAACGCCACCGCCCGTTCGGCGCGACGCCTTGCCCGTTGGGCAATTTAAGAAAAAGAAATGACGCCTGTCTTACATATATCGGTGGACACCCGAATCGCGTCGTAAGGGAAGGAAAATGAACGAATGAGCTGTTTATTAAGAAATGGAGGTTCAATGCCATTTGTTGGGTAATTGGGTTGTTAAGGAAGGGAAAAGTAGGGGTCTGTTGATACATGAAGGGACGGCATGGGTGGTCTAGCCCCGCTTTACACTGCATTGTAGAGGCCACTTAGCATATTTGCTAACACCTTCCTAGATACCGTTCTCTCCGGCTCTGCTAAATGCACGAAATTCCTCGCCATCGGTGGCAAAAACAATGCTGGGCGACGAGGTCGTGGCGTCCCTTGCGGAACTCTGAACAATGCCAAAACTGGTCAGCATGACACATAAGACCACAGTACGGGCACTTCATAACGTCTACATTGCCCCCCATGATTCCAGCGAGGGCCGGTAAGCCATTTACGGATGATGTTTGGTGTGCAGGTGGCATCGGCGATGATCTTATTAATGAATATCTGCTCATGCCGTGTGAGAGCAGCTGAGGTAGCAAGGTAACCCGGTGGTGTAACGGCCGCAAGTCGAGCACGGCTTCTCTGTTTGGCAGGCTCCAGTCTGCACGTTAGGACAGCCAAGCTGTCGGACATATCAGCAGGGTCGTCGGTAACGGCGGGGTATGCCGGCGGTGAGAGGAACGAGACACCCTCCCGAGCCGCGTTGTGAGCGGACTGGTTCCCGTCGTCATCGCCCGTGTGTCCAGGGGTTCACGCGAGGCGGATGCGCACGTTGCGTGTTGAGAGGGTTCTGATTATAGAAGTAATCTGCTGTGCAATTGGGTGGGTCGAGAATGGTTTGTGAAGCTCGCGTACAGCTTCATGTGAATCGGAGAGTGTTCGGATTTCGCGCGACATGTCAGTTTATAGCAATTGATTGCCGACCAGAACGTTTTCCACCTGCAGTAGAGCGCCGTACATAGCGAGCAGTTCCCCTTCCTTTATGCACTCATCGGGTGCACGAATGGTAAGGCAGCCAATGAAATTGCGATTCTCACGGCTGCGCCATGCCATTGATATGGCGCCGACTTTAAGGGATGCATCCACGTATATGTCCTCCTCATCTTGTTCTCTGTCAGGGCCAGGTGTCCAGCTAGGTGGAGCCGTGCCGACGTATGTGCGCTGGGTGGAGCCGCACGTCTGTAGCGGCCGAGGAGTGGACGAAGCCAGAGCGGTTGCTGCCGGCCTTCATAATCAACCGGTGCCGAGAGTTGGCGGTCCCGGCGTTCCAAAGCGCGTCCCTGTTTCGTGACGAGTTACAGCTTCCTCAATGATTTTGTGTATAGGAGGAAGGGCCACCGCTTCCTTTAAAGCCGTGATGCGCGTATGTCGTGGTAGACCCGTTATGGGGCGTAACGTCGTCATGTGCTGACGATCTAGGTCTTTATGAATTTCCGTGGTCAGTTCGTATCAGGGGGAGCCATAGAGAATCTTTCCAACTGCTACCGCGCGAGCCAGCTTCTAGTAAGCTTCCTGCCTTGCACCACCGTACTTGTTTGACATACGAGCGATGAGATGTAGGGTACTGTGCAGGTGCTCTTGAGGCGTTTAGTTCAAGTACGAAGGCTCTTACAGCTCCTGACGGGCACACCGAGAAGCTTGAGTGATCCGTTAAGAGATGTGAGCACCTGACCTGCCATGAGAAGATGCAACTGTTGGGACAGATTAGTACGAGTCCTACCATCCGTGCTGGGAAATTCAGTCTTGTCAAGTGCTATAGTTCCAGGCCCAGCTCTGTTAGTGAGGTCTCCAGGCTATGCACCGCTGCCTGCAGATCGACTTGCATGTGATCCGATATTACCTGGAATACGCCACAACTTGGTAGCATCCTGCGCAAACCGGCTGTCGCCCCAATCCGAGCCCACAAGATTGCTTATGGCTGCTTCGGAAAGAAAATGAAATGAAAATTGGTTTTAAAGAAAAGAAATACCCCGCCGCGGTGGTTCAGTGGTTAGGGCACTCGGCTACTCTACCGGAGTTCCTGGGTTCGAACCCGACCGCGGCGGCTGCGTTTTTATGGACGCAAAACACTAAGGCGCCCGTGTGCTGTGCGATGTCAGTGCACGTTAAAGATCCCGATGTGGTCGAAATTATCGTCGTTAGCCGATCAAAAAATGGCACATACCCACACTGGGGGATCGGCCAAGAATCGGGTGGCTATTCACCTGAACGCAGTTAATAAAAAGGAAAAGCACATGGGAGCGCAACACCGGTGAATTCTTCATGAACAGAGATGAGAGTTTTGATTTCAAAATTATTAGAATAATAATAAAGAGAGGGATTAAATAATAAGGATGAAGTCAAAATTTAATAATTGATAGAAAAGAAAAGTTTGGAACACTTAGCAAGGCAGTCGGTGAGATTCTATCAGGAAATTTAGAACAGCGGTACAAACAGATCTGTGGCTGAACCCAAATGTGGTGGCGCCAAATGATAGCTAGAGCGGGCTGCTCAAACTAAGGCCAAGATGCTGCAAGGGCTCCTCCAGCAACCTTTTTCTCAGAGAGTTGAATCGGCGACAACACGAAATTATTCCGGAGCCCTCCACTACGGCACCTCTTCTTCCTTTCTTCTTTCACTCCCTCCTTTATCCCTTCCCTTACGGCGCGGTTCAGGTGTCCAACGATGTATGAGACAGATGCTGCGTCATTTCCTTTCCACAAAAACCAATTATTATTATTAAGGAAAAAAAATCACACACATCTCGGTGGAGACCCGAACCGCGCTGTAAGAGAACCAATATTTCCAACGCGCGGTGCCGACAACTACAACTATACCACTTCTACGATGCCGACGGCTTTTCGACCGAACGAGCTGTACACGCTGTCGCGCAATACCGTTGCCAGTTTGCTTCTCTCGACTTGTTGCATACTCGGCAGTATGGTTTTCATTTCGGCTTTTGGGAACGAGGCCTTTAGCTTGCCGTTCGTCTTGATTCTGTTGGTTTTATTGCTTTCTAAATTTTCTGATGTTTTTAATCAACGTGTTTTAGTGGCCCATGGCAACATTTTGTTCATAATATTTGGAGATCTTTTATATTGGTTAATTACATCAGGTATGGTAATGTTAAAGTATCAGAATGCTTATCCAAGTGCACAAAAATTTCTGGGTAATAGAACAGTAAAGTGTCGACTTTGTTCTGTGGACTTGAAAGAGTTAAAAGGGGGCTCAACGCGGCACTAAATTAACTGGACGATACTGGCAGAAAACTAGCTGCCGCCCAGTGCGGTCAAGAGGGTGAAAGAAATTATGACCCTGTCGAGGCAACATTATGAATCGCGTTAATATAAATCTTTTAGCCCTATTTTACAAGTAAGAGAACAAAAGAGAATACGCCTAATGCTAGCGAGTTTCTGTCGTGTCGATACATTGATAGCCCTCCTCATTCTTGCTATTTTTTGCACTTATTGTACAGAAAGCAAAAACTCTGTGGTTTCAGCATCCTTATCTTTGTGAAACATTACCACCCGGCGCATCCTCCACCGCGGGGCGTCTAGCACCTTACCACTTGGGAGGCTTGGGAGACCCTACTGCGCTCCGAGGACCAGGCCAAGCAAGCCATCGCCGCAGGCCAGGCTTCCAGCGTCATGAGCCTCCGAAATGAACTTTTGAGTGCAGTGGAGCCGTACGGGGGTCCAAGGACCTCCGTGTCCTAAACTCCCTTGTTTAAAATTAAGTTTTCACCACCACCTACGCCCGGTGTGAATGCCACTTTAGTGACCGTCGCGCCACAAAAAGTGCAGCGGATATCAGCAGCATTTTTGCCACTTTCTTTGTAATCATGGTGCTTCCAACTATAGAATCGTTTTTCACAGAGTACGCACGGCTCTCGTCTGCAAGTCGAGTAGCTGAAGAGACGCTGCATATGTTCTTTTTCGATAAAGTCTGAAGACTTTTTCTACGTTACGCTTTGTAGTTCTTGTCAGGCAGTTTCATGTAGTTGGCTTCCGAAGGACAAACGGAGCGGTCGGTTTTCGCCCTGCAGCACTTTCGAAAGAACGCTTGCTGGGCGAGTCTGAGGCATGGTCTAAGGTGAGTAACAGTTCAGCGTTCCGACTACCGCTGCTTTGCACAGCTGGCAGTATTCACACGTTATGCGCAACTTGTTTCGTCGTTTTTATAAACGTAGCACTGCACAGCCGTCGAGTTCTACGATACAGGCACTGCGCATGCTTTGCCCGAGACTGTGTTGCTAAATGCCCGCGTTTGCATAGGTTACCTCGTTCCGTTTCTCGGTGTGCAGGTACCATACGTTGCACTGTAGTCAAGTGATAGTGCGTTTGCGTTATATATCAGTGACAACTAGCGAAAATTGCTGTAAACTGTGTAGCGGTGAAACACCTTGATTGTACTGGGCGTTACCGTCAGGTCGGCGTCGACAGTTCACGGTTAGTGATTTTGCTCAACCTCGAAACAGGAGCGACTGCTATGTGGTGCACCAGGTGGCGCATGGTCCTTCAGCGTCGTTTTGTGTCTATTGGGCCAACGTTTTGTCTCGTCGCAGTTCTAGTTCGGGCCCTCCGGTTTTGTAGATGCGTTGCTTTAGGCACGTTCAACGTTTCCTCAGACATCTATAATTATTTGCGTTCACACTTGTTCTTAAAATATGAGGATGTGGTTTTAATGTACTACCTCAGTGAACGCCCTCTAACCGTGCGACGTCACGCGTATAGAAATAACATGGGCGCATAATCTGCAAGAAAACCGTCGTTATTTATTTTGTTAATGGTGTTTGAATCTGCAAATAGTCATTTTCGGCCTTTATATTTTTCTGATTTCGGAAATTCGGAGAGAAAAAAAATGATGCAGTGTTCCATTTAGAAAAGCAGATACAAATTAGGTTCTTCGCGAGACTGCCCCTGTTATTGTGTTTTCAGGGTATTTACCTAACTAGGATAATCAGTAACCGTTCTTTATTTAAAAGGAAAGGAAAGGGGGTGTAAAATACAGTAATATGACCTACGAGCTTTACAAACCAAGTTGCATCACGATAAGGCTTCATTTTTTCTTGTTTCCAATATCTTGTATCAACATTTATAAGCGTCTACAAGCCCTCTACAGTAAAGGTATCTGTAATCATGTCTTGTTTTCGATATTCGCAGGCTGCTGGGAGGATCCAAGGACGTCTCCTTAGATTAAAAGCCGTCGTGAGCCTAACTAATCTACCCGTCGCATATCGGCAGCTAGCTCGCTCTTCGCTACGGCTTCGGAGCTGGACGCGCCTTATCGCGTTGTCATTTCCACGGGTTAGATTGGCAGTGTACAGTCATATACTTCTGCAAAGCCAGTGTGCATAGCTGCTACCACGAGCCGCAGGAAATCCCAGCGTTAGCCGTACGCCGTCGCGAAAATGTCCGAGAACCCCGGTCACGATATGCCCGCCGAAGATGTCGAGGTGAGCGACTTGCTCAAGAAAGGGCTCAGAGCGAGTGACGAAAGCGATGCATGTGCAGGTACTGTTGGAGACGTTGCAGCGGGAGCCATAAAATTAGAGTACAAAGATAACCTCTCAGAGAAAGAAGCCCACGTTCTTCGGCGCGTCCTGAGCACGGAGGGATCCGTGAAGAAGCTTAAACTCTTCGGAATTCCGCTGTGTCTGTGCCAGATCGCCTTAGAGGGCCACGATGATGGCGCTTCGTCGCTGGAGGAACTGGAATTATTCGCCGTCGAGGGCGAGGGCAAACACTTCAGCGTAAATCTGTCGGGCATCTTCGCCAACCTCCGAGTGTTGAATCTCTCGTGCAACGACATCGGTGACTCCTTCGCCAAGAACATCGCAGACTTCTTGAAGAAGAACGACACTCTTCGAGAGCTCGGCTTATGGTCCAACGATATCGGCGACGAAGGCGCAACGGCGCTTGCCGAAGCGCTGAAGGAGAACGGCACGCTCAAGAAGCTCGCATTGACCCAGAACAACCTGACATCGCAGGCTATCCTTGCCTTTGCCGACGCCCTGACCGTAAACTCGACCCTGGAGCTTGTTGAGCTCTTTGAAGTGGACATCGAGGAGGAGGACCTCGCGGCCTTGTTCGGGAATGAACGCTATGCGGACAGCTTCAAAAGGATCTACATCTTGTGGATGCAGGAGTACCTGGCGGAGCTCACGAGACTACTGCGAGAGGACAGGCACTGCTCAGAGGTGTCCATCGATGTCACAGACACCGTTTCCGAGGAGCATCTGCGGGAGTTCTTCGAAGCCGTCGCGAAAAACGCGACCGTGAGGACGCTGCACTTTCACCAGGGTGGATGCACTTTCGACGCGCTCACCGATGGTCTCGTGTCGGTCCTGGAGCGTAGCACAACGCTCACTCACGTACAGAACCTCATGGACGTCGACCGGGACGAAACACTGGTCCGGATCTTGGACGCGCTCAAGGAGAACCGTTCTGTGACGACGTTCACCATGTACGCTGAGCAACTGACGCCAGCCATCGCGACGTCTCTGTCCCAACTTCTGGCCGCCAATGATGTGCTGAATAGCGTGAGCGTCTGCGAACACTTCGAAATCAGCAGCGATGAGCTCGGCGTCGTCTTGGAAGGCCTGAGGAAGAACTATACGCTGACGAAGCTCATGGTGGCTTGGGATCCCGACGACAGCGTGGAAGGGGTGTCAGAAATGGCGGAGCTCTTGGAACGGAACGTTCGTCTCCTGGACAGGGCGGTGGAGTTTGTGAGGGCGGGAAGCGCCGTTGTCGACGACGTTGAGGGCGCTGACGCCCTGAAGAAGGTTCGCTCGAGCGCCGGCCTCGTGGACAAGCTTCAAAAGCTTACAGGGAAGAACAAAGAGGCTGTGCTTCTGGATATAGAAGGCGCATTGGCTCGGCTTCAGTCTTGAGGCGCTTAATCGTTACGAAATTCTGTATGCATTCCACGCAAGACGCGATCCTGGAGCGCAATCCTAGGCTGCTTGGATGGCTGTCGTGTGTTGTCGCGCTGATTTAATCACCACGGATGTAAATAGCGGGGAAATGGTGCTCGCTGTCAATGGTGCTGTCTCTCATGCCGCTGTGGAACATAGTTTTTGTTAATAAATTCGGTTGTTTTGCTTGTCTGAGAATTCATTGTAAGGTTCGTGATTCACAACACTACTGACTACTTGCTTCTGCGGTCCTGTGCGTGGCCTTGGTGCAGCACAGCAGCGCGAAATGCTCTTCAGCGTACCGGAACGTCGGCGTGCTCGAGGAGTGCCGGACAGCGTAGATGACCTTCTATGGCCACATCGAAATGTGATTGATAAAACGTATTTTGCGCCATTCCCACGTTTGTAGAGCATCTGGTTTCGCGGTTCCCGCTCTTTTACTACGAACTTGCTATATATATGAGCACTGTCCGTGCGTAAATATTTTGCCTGTAGCTTTTCTGCAATTAGTCCTCTGGCAAAACTCGCACATGTTTATCCCTTTGTTGGCCAGTAATTGACTACAGCGAGTTTGAACGCGGCTGGCATACTTCCCTTTCCTGTTTATCTGAATTAAAAACTTGACTTCACCATCTTGTGTTCGTTGTTAACAAAAGGTCCTATCAAAATCCTTAATGAGTTGTGCTGTGTTAAGCGCCGGTTTCTGCATTGACTATATTTTTTTTCTGAAAACGAGGGAGATATTCTAATGATTGGTTATTGAGGCGTATAATGCTCATGTGTCATTCCTGTCTAAAGCACAACGTGATGGGACTGTACTAGCGTAGGGTAGAGTTGCTGACTATTCAGTTAGCTGAGTAGGAAGCATGCTGCTCATACGTCACAGCCGGCGTTTGGCTAATGAAACCGAAACAAAATAAAATACAATTTTAAACTTTTTAGCGTTCGTAGGCAAATATTAAGTGGTGGACTATTTATTATAATGTCTATCACAATATTTGAAAGAAGAAAACATGGAACTAAAATGGGATGTCTGACTTACCTTGCAAAAGAGCTATAAAACACCTATACTGCAATATTAGCGACGTTAGCGCTATGTTTGTTATGGCGGCGATCTGAAACACAAAGATTGAATTTCTCCACTAGTATTCTTCATTGCGCTCTCTAGACGGAAGTACGCCAGCGGGTCAGCTGGGCGAGCTTTCGTTGCTTGCAACTGTCAGTTCGCATTTTGTTGCAGAACTGAAGTTGTTTCGGCGTGAATGTTTTGAACCTTATGTCAGTGGCGTGACTCAAAAAGAAAGGCGATTGCCCTTCCGGTACAGGAGAGGTGCTGTCAGTGCCGGCGATTCATCAGCAAACGCTCGGAGCGCACATGTGCGGTAAGCGATGCTTGACGCACCCTTCGGCGTTTCGCCTATTAGCTATTACTAATAGAAACGAACGTTTTAAAAGCTAGACATTGGCTCCCAATCAGCTCCTTTTCTTGTGATCGGCGCCGCAGTGAGATGCTGACTTTATTTTGTTTTGCTGTCTACCTCGTGCATTTGTTGACGCAGCACTTGCGAGCTTCACTGACATAGGTATGGTAATGTGGAAGCGCACAGGTAGAAAGGCTGCAGAGTGGGAAGCGTTAGGCCGTTCGGTGGGAGGCGGGTAGCTGCTGCCGAGTTGATAGTAGCCGCGCTAACGCAGTAGGCCATCCCGACTCTACGCGCGACTGTTTGACAATCCGATATGTGGCTTCAACGAAATAAGAGGTATTTGGAGGCTCTGGCAGTAGCACCAGTAGCACGCTCCTGCATCCCCGGCCGGCTGTCGTCTGAATTTATGATTATCCTTTCGCAGCGATGTAGACAGGTATCGCGTCGATCAAATTGTGCATGAAGTCAGTGCAATTCAGAGTTCCAGTGACTTTAGTGCCGTGTACGAGGAGAGTGGTGAAACGGAGGAACCGTGCACAAGGCCGCGTCGGCGAGCTAAGGAGAGCAGTAGAGGAGACCAGAGGGAACTGCCGAGTGCGTGACGGCAGCTTGGAATTATCGCGTTTGCAAAATGCACTTCGGGCGCGACAGAGGAAACGGTGTCCTTTTGAAAACCAGGGGGCACTGCGCCCTTTTAACAGAATTACGTCAGGCCCTAGTGTTTACAGATAACAATGGTCATGTAAATAAATCTGCGGTGGAAGTTACCAAAATCGATTGGAAGATTGGTGCCTCAAAAGCAGGCAGCTAGGTGAATTGAAAGAAAACGTATTGGTGGCAACTTCCAACACCGTGTTTCAAAAGGGATGCTCCTATCTTCTATCCATCCATCGAAGACACGGAATTGGTAAAAGATATCCTTGCCCTGTTGGTTTTGTTGAGTACGTAGGGTGAGCAGATCTTTTGGGGTCGTGGATTGAGTGGATTTGACACGATGCCAACGAAACGACGCACAACTGTCAAGCTGCCATTTTGTTTAATAACACAGAGCAAAAGAAAACTAGAGGGAGGAAAACAAGAGTGGGTTTGAAAAGGTGAAACGGCAACGGCGCACCAACAGATACATGGCGCCATCTCGTGACTGGCCATTACACTATTGACATGACCAATGTTAGGCCCTCCAGTGCATGGTACACGATGCCACCATAAAGATTCAAGACACACTAAGCATTAAAAACAGCCAGCGTGTGGTCAGTTTTCAAAAACTACAGATAACAGGCAATTTAAACGCTAGTAGAGAACAGGGAGGGTAGTTCAGCTAAGGAGAGGAGACGATTGACACTTGGAAAATACACTTCAAGGATATATGATGACAGTAGAAGAACCGACAACTGAGCTAGTTGGTGCATCATGCACGTGGTAAAAAAACAGCACAGTGACCACAGACACGTACGTTTCGTCCGCTTCTCCGTCTTCTTTCTTCATACGTGTCCGTTGTCGCTGTGCTGTTTTTACCACGTCCATGATGACAGTAATTACAGTGGTGCAAGAATAGCTTGGCCGAAAAGCGTCGTGACTGATATGTTTTTGGTCTGCATAAGGTAGGGTCAAGGATACATTTTCGCCCAGCATTTTACCCTTGAGAAGTTAGCAACGGGCCAGGGTAAAGCTAGGACTCAATGGAAAACCAGTGGATATCCAGCGGCACTGGGGATTGAACCACGCACCTCCCTCATAGGAGAGAGAGCCACCACTGCGGTATATGTTAGCTTGGGAACTGTTTTCATCACCCCAATAGAAAGAGGATGCTTTTAATTATCTTTTTATCTGTGTCATTGTTTTTTAGTATAAAGCCTACCAAAGAAACTAACGCAAAAGCTGTTCATTCTGCCCCCCCCCCCCCCCCCCCCCCACACACACACACACACAAACATAAATATTGTTAGGCCCCTTTTGGATGCTCTTTGTAATGTGTATATTTGCGGTCTACTCATTCAGGAACACATAATACCTATTTGAAGATTATACTATTACCGATTAAGTGTGGCATTTAAGCACCAATTAAAAGGAAGCTTTGATTGCTAGAATCAGAACATACTACATTTCACTTTCAGAACTGGCAGGTGATCATTCCTTGAGCCAGTTATTGTATGGAAAAATTGCCTTACATATTTCCTGCGCTCTTAAATGACCTGAGTGAATTTTGGAATTGATTTAAGTCTCTCATGCAAAGATTGCAAGCTGCATCTCTTTGCATGTCACAAGTTTAAACCATATTGGTGTTGTTTTTGCCTTTTCACTTTTTGGTACTGCCTTGAACAATGTAGTTTTTGTTCTCTATTGCAGCAATTTCTGTGTATTGATGTCTGCGCCTGTATCGCTTTGAAAAGGGAATTGTGGGCTCTCGTCAGGCTATCTTGCAACTCTTACCCATAGCTCCCTCCACCAGCTTGATGGGAAAGATGAAGATTATTATATATTTTATCGTCAATGAGGTTTTGATAAGGTCGTACATAGAAGGCATGTTTGCTAGTCTATGCTGCTCATTTGATTCAGCTGAAGAGTGACCACTGTGCACAACGCTGTTGGACATTAATGAGAGGCACATACAACATAAACGAGTCCTTCTAATGGCAGATATTGGAAAAAAATGGCATGGCTAGTGAAGTTCTTTGTTTATTGAAAGATTTTAGGCGTGTGTTTTGTAGGAGTGGAAGGCACAGTAAGCATAAAGATGACAGGACAGCTTAGACAGGTTAGACTGGGATTTTTTTTTTTGTGACCGCTATCATTCATAGTCTGCATAAGAGGAAATTAAAAAAAAATTAATGAGAAATAGGTTTTAATGTGTCCTATCAGTGATTAGGCCAACTGAAAATTGGTCGTGTACCTCCAATACTTGACAGCTGTGTGTGGGCAGAAGACAGCGAGAAAACCTGCAGCTCAAGTTTGTAACTGTGAGTCCAGTGTGATAATGTTGAAAAATTTTGAGCTTTCTACAATTAAGGCTCACTGGTACATTGGTGACTGGATAAGTGATAAGAGTGACTAGATCTGCCATTAGTAAAAGGTGTGCAGCTGTCATGAGGTATCGGATCTTTCGGACAATAATACTTAAGGAATTATTTGTGATATCTGAATGACTGCAAACGCCTAACATTTGCCAATGCTCCTGTATGCATGGCGTCTGGTGACAATTGTACCAATACTGGAAATAAAGTAAAGGGTAGCCAGCATGCTAACTTAAGCACGTACGGTAGCAAAATAAGCTAGGCAATTTGGAAGAAGCGATTCATGGGTCTCTCTTGTAGGTGGTGGTTTTGGAGGAGGCAGTCCCATTTGGACCATATGTTTTTTACACATCATTCTTCGAAATAATGGTGTTTAGCATGGTTTGAAATGTAAAACTTCTTGCCTGGCGGAGGGGTGGGGGGGCAACTTCTCGCTCCGTCACCCCTTTAAATCCGCCCCTGGATATTAGTAATATTTTAAGCCCTGGGGGCAGAAAGCAAGACTGTGAGAAGTATGGTTAAGGAAAATACGGAGGTGATCAATGGCAAGAGTTTTTGGGTGCTTAAGTTGCTGTGGCGTTGATATCTTGTAGAGGAGAACTCTGTGGCTCACAAGTAAATAGAGGTGACAGAGGAGAGGACTCGATAGTAGGGTAACCTTGAAGCAATATGCACAACTCGACAAATGTTTATTAATGCAAGGAAAGGAGGGACAACACAACTTCAGTATTATCAAGGACAGTTGAAAACAAAACTCAGAGGAAATCTTGTTTGAAAATTACAAGGGATATGCTTTACTTTTCATGGTGGGCACTTAAGGATGAAAAGCTACCTGCAGTGATTTTCTACCATGGAGGACATTTGTTTTTGCTGTAGGCAAGTCAGGGAGACAGTGGATCATTTCCATCTCCAGGGTCAGGCACTCCACTCTTCAATAAATGAGGGGCTACCACGGAGATCTGAGTTGCTTCAGAGTTCAAAAATTGGCAGATGTAATTAGTTTTGAGAGTGCAAGTAATTAAAAGGAGATATAAAAATTTGTGGAGGAGAGCAAAATCATAATTTAGCCAGGGAGAAGAGAAAAGTGCATTGTTGTTTTTTGTTTAGAAAAGTTCCTGGGAGTTTTATTACAGCATGCCAAAATGCATGCGCTTTCGAGAAGCTTGCAGGGAAAGCAATCTCTCCGGGGCATGTTAACTCG